>NW_024884142.1:29726149-29779056 GCF_019232065.1 Centrocercus urophasianus
CGGGCGGGGGCCCCGCCGGCGGCGGCACCGCCGCTCTGCATCCCGCGCCCTCCCGCACCGCGCCGCGCTGCGCCGGCCGCCCTAGGCCGCGGCCTCTCCGGCGCCCGGGAGCCGCCTCGGCTGCGCGTCCCCGGCGGAGGGAAGGGGGCGCCTCTGGGGCCGAAGCCGGCCGCCTCCGCCCGCCCCGGCGGCAGCAGCGGGCGAGGGGCCGCGGCGGGGGTGGGGGAGCCGCTCAGAGCCGCGCCGCGGCCGCCGCTGCTGACATCAGAGCCGCTTCCTGCCGCCCCGGCCTGGGGACGCGGGGGAGGGAGCGCAGGGGGAGGGGGCGGGAAGTGGAAGCGCGCCGGCAGCCACTGCTACTCAGGCGGCCGCGGAGGGGCCATGGCCTGGCGGCGGTGTCGCCGCTCCGCCCCCCGTCCCGCCGCCCGGCTCCGCCAGGGGGAGCTCAGCCGGCCCCGCTTCCTCTTCCTGCAGCGCTGGCGCCGCGAGGGGCGGGCGGTGGTGGGGTGTCTCTGTCCCGGTTCCCGTCCCGGAGCCGGCAGGGAGAAGTGTGGGTTGTCTGGGGGACGCGGAGGGCTGGGGGCAGAGGTAAGCGCCGCCATCTTAGCGGCTGGGCAGTGAGAGGCGGCCCTTGGGGGCGCACGGATCCCCGTCGTTTCACCTCTACAAAGTTCTGAAATTTTGAGCGTGCCTGTTCCTGACGTGTATGTGTGCGCGTTTATTTATGAAGGAGGTATACGCGTTGTAGACGTGCATCTTGGGACTTGTGTTTTTTTTCTGAAGGCAGAAGCGCAGTGCGGTACCCGTGCTGTACAGCAGTGCTTTCTCACGAAAATATGTGTGTAGGAGGGCGGCTGGGGAGCAGAAGGTAATTTACTGGTGTAAACACATAGCAGAAAAGGGATAGGACTCGGGAATGAACACACACCTCCACCACTCCCTTTCCTGTCCACAGGAAATCCGAGCCTGCCCTCCCAGCAGCGATTGGCTGCTTGCACTGCAGGCTTGAGCAAGGCATCCATATCTTGGTGACAAATCTCTCAAGGTTAGCGTTTAGAGCTACCTACAGTGTGAAACCAATGGTGAGATGAAGCGAGTGTGACTCCTGTGTCTCACTGAAATAACTATGCTCCAATGCCATGTGTTTAGCCTCTGTTCTATGTGTAGAAGTTATGCTACTGTAAAATACTGTTAATAGCATGTAATTTTAGTAGATTTGGTGAGCTTTCATGGCTTTCTTGCTAAAATGCTAATAAATGTTTGTACCTCACAGTGATGTCAGTAAATGGGACGGGGAGCAGATTTACAGAATGAGCCTGAAAAAGCTGTTTAAGCAATTAACTAGGAAAGAGATGATCGAGGAGGAATATGTGCAATAACCTACCATCATGGTGACTCAGATGTTGTTAGAAGTGAAATAAAAGCACTCTTGTCACAGTTATTGCTTTTTGTGTGTGTGTTGCCATTTTAGGTTGTTTGCTCCCCTCATGACTTTTTAATCAGCTTTAGTGACTTGTCCAGCAGCCCATAAATCCCCTGATAAACTGTTGGGGTGCATGCACCAATTGACTATGTTGCAGACATGATCAAACTTGTCTCTGGAACAGGCTGGATTGGTGTGATTGCATCGTGCAAGTGACATTTGTCTGCATGGGGAACAGACTCACATCCTGATTACTTTGAATTCTTGTTACTTCTTGATTTTTCAATATATTTTTTCTCTAGAAAGATCTAAAGATGTATGGGTTAGAAATGGAAAAGTTTATCACAAAATCTAATTAATATCTGCATCATCCAGAAGTGGGATTTTTCATAGCTCCTAGTTTCTTGGGGATTATAGTCAGGTTTACTTGTAGTCTCTGGATAATTAAGAATTAGCACCTGCTTATACTCAGATTTTTTGTTTGTTTGTTTGTTTTGGTGTTTTTTTGGTTTTTTTTTGGGGGGGGGCGCGGGTTAGTTGTTTTTGTTTTTGTTTTTTTAGTTTTGCCTGTATGAAAGGCACTGTTAGTGCCAATCTTTATCGCCGTGTCACATGGAGTTCTCTGCAGGAGGGTTAGAACTAGATGATCTTTAAAGTCCCTTCCAACCCGATGCCATTCCATGATTCTGTGGCGTTGCATCGTAGAATATCCCCCTTAGAAGAGATCCACGAGGATCACTGAGTCCAACTCCTGATTCTACACAGAACAATGCCAAAATCAAGCTGGATGTCTGATAGTGTTCAAATGCTTCTCGAACTCTGTGAGCTTGGGACCATGACTACACCATAAGGGGGCCTGTTCCATACCCACCACCCAGTGGCAAAATACCTTTTTCTGTTACCCAACCTGGCCCTCATGACACATGATTTCTCCAGGCTGAACAAGCCCAGCTCCCTCAGCCTATCCTCATAGGAGAGGTGCTCCAGTCCCCTGGTCATCTTCGTGGCTCTCTTCTGGACTCTCTCCAACAGCTCTCTGTCTTTATTTTATTGGGGCTCCAGACCTGGACACAGTACTCCAGATGCGGCCTCACAAGGGTGGAGTAGAGAGGGACAATCACCTCCCTGTCCCTGCTGGCCACCCCTCTTCTGATGTAGCCCAGGATACCATTTGCATTCCGAGCTGCAACGGCACATTGCTGGCTCATGTTAAGTTTTTCATTTATCAAGACCCCCAGGTCCTTCTCCGCAGGGCTGCTCTCTAGGACTGCTCCTTCCAGTCTGCATAGATGCCTGGGATTCCTCTGGCCCAAGTGCAAAACTCTGCACTTTGCCTTGTTGAACTCCATCAGGTTCACCTGGGCCCACCTTCCCAGCATCTGAATGTCCCTCTGAATGGCATCCCTTCCTTTCACCGTGTCAACCGCCCCACTCAGCTTGGCGTCATCAGCAAACTTGCTGAGGGTGCACTTGATTCCATCATTGATGTCATTGATAAGATGTTAAAGAGCACCGGTTCCAAGACAGACCCCTGGGGGATGCTGCTCGTTACCAGCCTTCACTTGGACATAGAGCCATTGATAACCACACTCTGTCTGCGGCCTTTCAACCAATTTCTTATCCATCGAGTGGTCCACACATCAAATCCACATCCCTCCAGTTTGGAGATAAGGATGTGGTGGGGGACCATGTCAAAGGCCTTGCTCAAGTCCAGGTAAATGACATCAGTCGCCTTCCCTTTGTTCACCAATGCCATCTCTCCATCTCTTTTCTGAGGTTTTTAGAGATTAGGTCAGGTTGAAAACAGGCTCCTAACATTTAGACATCTCTCAGATAAGTGATGGATGGATCTCCTTAGTGCTTTTATCACCCTTAAGACTGAGATTCAGGACAACACATAGAGTCAATTAGAGAAAAAATGGGACTGAATGAAGAAAATGATGTGTGTACATCTAACTGCTGTTCTCAATGCCTAGTTACAGTCTTCAGTGTGGTATTAGATACAATTCTGTACTTAAAACCTTTTTTGTTAGATTTGGGCTCACATGTTATGCACTGGGGAAAGTGAACTACATCAGTGCTTTTTGGAAAGATGGCTAAGTGTGTGGTGGTACTTTAGATGGTGGTTGAGGTCTCTGGTAATAGTAACTATTTGACTTTCTGTTAGTTTCATAGACCTCTCTTGAGGGTATACATCAGCCAAATGATAGTTTCTGTCTTTTGTATTTTAGTAGTTTGATTCTTCTATAACTTTGTGTGTGTGTGTGTGTGTGTGTATGAGAATTAAAAGCACAGAGGAAAGCATTCCAATTACAGTTGTTTGTAAGGTTCATTTCCTTTCTGAAATTGATGTAGAAATACGTATCTTGAAAATAATGAGTTCTCTCTTTTGTGAAAGTGGAGTCATCATTATCAAAATGTCAGTGTTGTGAAGATCAGATAGGATTTTAAGAAAGCAGAAATTTTGCTGTTACTTTTTTTTCTTTTCTGATTGACACAGTCTTAATTAGCCGTATGTTGGGTTTGAGGACTGAGTATAACCTGTGCACTCCCAAATAGAACAGTTTTTAAAGATTTACTCAACAAACACATCTGAATGTTGAAGGAAAAAGAACACTTGAGTTGCATCCATCACGGGCATTGTTCATCTGTCAGAAAATCTTTGGTTAGAAGAGAAAATTTAGAACTGGGTAAGACTGTGTTCTGTTTCAATAGTCCATGTCTAACGTTTGAAAGAAATTACATTTCATGGAAGGTCATCACTTACAGATTGTTTTAAATCTCAGGATAATATGGGTGGAGTATGGAAAAATGCTCAAACATGAGTTAGCTGCAGTAGAGCTGCTTGTTCTTATTGTTGTAGAATAGAATTAAGAACTATGTTTAAGATAGGCAGTAGGTCATATGCTAAGCAAGAAGTAAATCTTTGTGACCAGATGAATGGACATGAAATGTTTAATCCTAATGTCTGGGTATCTTACCTAAAATTTAATGAGCTCATACGGCTTAGAATTCAGGCAGGTTTGTTAAGGACAGACAGAAGTGTGCATTCATTATCATAGCCCTCTGCCAAATTTTGGGTTCCAGTTCTCTTAAAATTGTCCAATGTGGCAACAGTAGGAGTTTTTTTTTTTTTTTTTAAGAAGAGCACAAGCTATCGGTATTTTCCTCTGACCTAATTAAGAAAAAAAGCCAGGTTATTTTTTTTTTTGAAAGGGGAAACTTCACATTATGTCATACTTTCAATACGTGGGGTTTTTTTTGTTTGTTTGTTTGTTTGGTTGGTTTTTTTTTTTTTTTTTTTTTGTTAAAATATCTAAGTTTAAGCAATGGAAGAATGATGATAGAAAGAAGTGGTGGAAGGTGTTGGATGTTCTCAACAATTACTATCTACAATATCTACAAGAAGAAT
This sequence comes from Centrocercus urophasianus, assembly GCF_019232065.1. NCBI lineage: Eukaryota > Metazoa > Chordata > Aves > Galliformes > Phasianidae > Centrocercus > Centrocercus urophasianus. The sequence continues at coordinate 29,730,985 of NW_024884142.1, forward strand.
GCTTGCTTCGGTAGCACATATACTAAAATTGTAATGATAGAGAGAAGATTAGCATGGCCCCTGCACAAGGATGACATGCAAATTCGTGAAGCATTCCATATTTTTTTTTTGAGGTTCGACAAGGCCAAGTGTTGGGTCCTGCACTTTGGCCACAACAACAACATGCAGCCTTGTAGGCTTGGGGTCAAGTGGCTGGATGATTGTGAAGAGGAATGGGACCAGGGGGTGTTGGTTGATCATGACCTGGGGGTGTTGGCTGAACGTGAGCCAGCAGTGTGCCCAGGTGGCCAAGAGGGCCAACGGCATCCTGGCCTGCATTAGAAATTGTGTGGCCAGCAGGAACAGAGAGGTGATCATCCCCCTGTACTCAGCACTGGTGAGGTCGCACCTCGAGGACTGTGTTCAGTTCTGGGCTCCTCACTGCAAGAAAGACGTTGAGGCCCTGGAGCATCTCCAGAGAAGGGCAAAGAAGCTGGTGAGGGATCTGGAGCACAGATGTTATGAGGAGCAGCTGAGGGAACTGGGATTGTTTAGTCTGGAGAAGAGGAGGCTCAGGGGAGACTTCATTGCACTGCACAACTTCCTGAAGGAAGGTTATGATAAGGAGGGATTTGGCTTCTTCTCCCAGGCAACAAACTGGACCCGGGGAAATGGCCACAAGTTGTACCAAAGGGTGTTTAGGTTAGACATGAGGAAAAACTTTTTCTCTCAGAGAGTGGTCAGGCACTGGAATGGCTGCCCAGGGAGGTGGTGGAGTCACCGTCCCTTGCAGTGTTCAGGAGGCATCTGGATGAGGAGCTATGAGATATGGTTTAGCGCTTGTGGTAGCAATGGTAATGAGAAGACAGTTGGACTAGATCTTACAGGTTGTTTTCAACCTTGTGATTCTATGATTCTATGATAAGAATCCCTTCTAGCTGTAAATGCAGGGATAGTTTATATTTTTTACAAGGCTGATTATTATATTTTTGGTGAAACATTGTCTTGTAAATGCGAGTTTTTGTCATTTCACCTCACAGAAATCATGTGTGATTAAAGTCCATCACACAAGATGTAGATCTGACCATGAATCATTTGCCTTGTCTCATTTGTGTGTTGGAAAGTGGATGCGTACTGTATTTAGGAAAACTTCAGGAATTAAAAGGAGAGGATTTAGCCTGGGTTACTGAATGACAAGAGCTTGTAGATGAGCTGTAGTGTCCTTTGCCATGCAGATTATAGGCCAGAGCAGGTCCCTAGCAGCCAGTAGTATGGGACACACAAAAAAACCGCATAGAATCATAACATGATTTGGGTTGCAAGGAACCTTAAAAAATCCTCGAGTTCTGTCTCCCTGCCATGTGCAGACTTTCCCCTCTCCAGATTGGGCTTCCCAGGGCCCATCAAATTTGGCCAATGTCTCCAGGGATGAGGAATCCACAGCTTCTCTGGGCAATCTATTTCAGTGCCTCATCACCCTTTGAGTAAAAAAATTCCACCTAATATTTTATCTAAATCTCCCCTCTTTTAGTTTAAGACTATTTTCACTTGTCCTACCACTACCAGACTGTGTAAATGGTCAGGGTCCCTCTTGTTAATAAGCTTCCTTTAGTGACTGAAAGGCTGTAATGGCATCTCCCGGGAAACTTTTCTTCTCTGAGCTGAACAACCTCAGTTTGTCAGCCTGTATTTGTAGGAGAGATTCTCCAACCCTTTAATAATCTTCATGTCTCTGTCTGTACCGCTCCAGCAGTTCCACATCTTTCTTGTACTGGGAACCCAGGCTTGGAGGAGTCCTCACAAGTGCATACTAGAGGGATATAATCACTTCACTTTCTCTGCAGACCACCTCTTTTTTCATGCAGCCCAGGACGATGTTGGCTTTCCAGGCTGCAAGAACACACTGCTTGCTCATGTCCAGTTTTTTGTCCACCAGGACCTTCAAGTCCTTTTCCACAGGGCTGCTTTCAATGTATATCTGGGACTACACCAACACAAGTGCAATGCCTTGCACTTGGGCTTGTTGATCTGCATTAGGTTCATGTGAGCCAACTTCTCAAGCTTGTCCCCTTGCCATCTCTTTGGATGGCATCTCTTTCTTCCAATGTATCGGCTGTGCCACTCAGGTTAGTGCCAGCAAATGTGCTGAGAATATGCTTGGTCTCACTGTCTAGTTCGTTGGTAAAGACATTAAAGAGCACTGATACTAACGTGGACGCTTGGGTGACACATCTCATCAGTGGTCTTTACCTGGGCATGTTGACCTACATTTTCACCTACAAATGTTTTCCACAACCCTCTGGCTGTGACCATCCAACCTTCTTGCTCCTCTGAGAGTACTATGCAACTTCTCTGGGCAATCTGTTACATTTCTTGGTTAGTTCTGCTGTTGAAAAGTGTTTCATGATATTCAGATGGAACCTGGACCTCCTCCTATGTTTCTGTTTATTCCCATTCCCTCTTATTCTGTCACTGGGCACCACTAAGACTATTCTTTTTGTATTTTGGCAACTTCTGCAATGCAGCACAGAGATGTCTTCTGCTGAATACTTCATGATAGCACCCCCAGTGTGCTTCATATTTTCTCTTTTTCCTTTCTGCAAAGACTCCCCCACTCTACATAACATCTTCTGAAAGGCTGTGAATTTATTAAAATTCCCTGAATTGAGGTATGCCTTTCATTTGTAAAGAAAAGTATGCTTTAAGAAATAAAAAAGCTTTGCAGAATAAATGCATAAGCGCAAGTATATGCAAGGAACTATGTTCACTTTGGTAAAAGGAAAAAAAAAAATTCTCTTATATGAATGTTACAGGAGCTCAGGTAGTCTCATTTGTTCTTGAAGTGTATTCTGCCTCTTAATCTGCAGCATGTTAGATCTCAAAGCTTTTCAGCAGCTTAAACCACCCAGAGAGTAAGGAAAGAGTTGTAATGTATCCACTGTACACTAAGGGTTATATAAAGGTGAGAAATGATCTAGATAGAGTCCCACAACTAAATTAACAGTTTCCCAGAAGCTGGGATGGCTGACTGGCTAAGAGTTGAGGGAAAAAGGATGCTAAAGAATTAGCATGCACGGGATGAAAGTCTCATGGCAATAGACTGGCTGATCTTCATTTAAGAAGTCTGAAAGACATGGTACAAATTTCCAATAGCAGATGATTTAGAGAAAGGCAGAAGTGTTATCAGGTAACTATAAAATAAAGAAGGTATTTTTGAAAGGTGCAAAGTAATCCAGATACTAAAATACATGGTCTGCTCTCAGAGAGTTTTAAAGCAAGGCTTTAAAATAAAGCTTGTAGAAGGGCATAATAAAGAGCATGGAGGTATGTAGGATAAAATGTCACATCTTTTTTAATCAAGGGTGTATTATCTCAGATTAACAGAATACCATTTTTGATAAATTCTGTGATATTTTTAGGCACGAGGAATGGAACAGAACTATTCTATCTTGGTTATATTTGATTTATTGCCTTGTGGGAAATTATTAATTAAGCTGAGAATGATAAGAATCATTAAAAGAACTGAAAGTAGGTAAGGAGACTATAGGAACAATCAGAGGACAGTGGGGACTATAAAATGGGGAGTACTGGAATGGAAAGAAGTTACTAATAGATTTTTTTAAGATTGAATTTTGAGATCAACCTTGTTAATCTTAATAATTTCATTAGTGATGTTGACAAAAGAATTAGAAGAGTGACATACTTTCTGGTGACACAAGTTTAGACAGCAGAGTTAATGAAGGGGAGGATAAGAATATCAAATGGGAAAAATTAGCTGACTCCAAGGACAAGAGAAATGGAAGTGACTAATATTTAAAATATTACAGTACAACTTCATGAATTGACTTGAGGACTCATAGCATCTAGTTATTGTGTAAGAGACATACTGAGAAAAGACGAAGAGTACAACACGCACATTTTAACACATTTTAGGAGGACTATGAGTACTGTAAGTAATGTGTGTAGAAAAAAAAGCATATATATATCTTGTATAATATACCCGATAAAGCTATACAAGGTAATATGAGACCTCATTTGAAAGCCTCTACAGTACTGGTTGTCTGCATTCCAAGAAAAATGCATTATGGCCAAAGCAGTTGAAGAGAAAAGCTACTAAGATGGCCAAGATAAGAGAGAGCTTACCACGGAAGGGGAAATAAAACAACTTGGCATGCTTAACCCTGCAAAACAGAGAGGATATATGTTGCCTCTTTTGAAAGAGATTGGGAAGATAAACATACTGGGAAGGTAAACAGCACTGATGGAAAAATGATGTTCAGGCAACAGGAAACTTTCTTTGGCACAAGAATGCTGTTAATGCTTCTAAATTAGAAAGCTGAAACAGCTTTCTAGCCATCAGGGCCAAAGTTGCTTATCTGTCTGGTGCCTGCTCAGTGAAATCATTTACTTGACATAACTACCTGTGAGAGCAGCAAGCAGTATTCATTGCCTAGGGAGGTCTTTTTCAATCTTACGTTGGCCAAATTAATGCTATTAAAAGTGTAAATAATGTAATGAATTCTAATCATGGTCTCTCTCTTTTTTTTTTTTTTTTGTCTGAGTGTACATTGAAATGAACTGCTAGATTCATAATTTGAAAAAAATACATTTTAGATAGATGTATGAGAATAAGGCCTTGTTTTGAAGTGCAAGATGAAGTTTAGAGAGAGGATTTTAATGTTTTGTTTTTTTTTTCATCCCGAAGAAGGAGTATTGATCTCTTTTTTCCATCTCTTTAAACTTTGGACTAGTGAGCTGGGAGAAGAGGAGGAAGTTCTTGCAAGTATGACTTTTAATTTATATTACAATAGAGAGATGAGCCCTCTGTGTTTTGGGCAAGACCTGTGAGTGTATGGAGTGCCACAGTGTACTGGAATAACCTGTTGCACAGGATTAAACAATTCAAGAATAATGGCTCATACAGCGGTAATTTATTTCTTGTTGGTCTATCTAGGAAACAATTTGTTATTTCTTTCTTGCAAAAGCCTTAAACCAGAACACAGAAGATAAGCAATTAAAAACCTGAAAATAAAAGCATGCAGATGTTTCTGTTCAGTGTCTGATTTGTCAAGCTGATAAGCTTGTACTGCATCATATCATGATGGAGTAGATCTGCAGCTGCAAAGCCACTCTGGTAGCTACGTGGCACACTGCAGCTATTCTGCTCTTGTATCTTGGAACTAGGTGCACCGAAATGCAAAGTAATACCTCTGCAGAAATTGCTTTATTCTGAGGTCAGATAAATCCAATTTTCAAAGCCATTTAGTTATCTATTCATTTATCTTGATGAGACTTAGAGGCTAACATCCTCGAGGGAATCTAAATCTGTATCACTTGGGCCCTACTAGTGAAGAGGAAGGAGAATGAATGTAAACAATTCTAGTATGTAGAACTCATGATTAGGGGTGAAAAAGCAAATATAATCAATACGTGTATTCATAGACAACTTAAAATGTTAACTTTGAGACTTGCATGTCTTTTCTCTGAGAAAGTCACTTGACCTCCCAGACCTGAAAGTTAGGCATCTGGTTTCCAAGAACCATCAGTAAAGAGAGAGAGGCATCTTTGGAAGGTATTCCTTCCCATCCACCATATACATTTATGTTAGAATGTGATGACCTACTGTTTGGAGATATGCCTTTCTCTACTGGCTGTACATGGAACTTGTATGACAAACTTAGACACCTGGGGTTTGATTCCACTTTCCACCCCATAGCTATCTTAGTGACTTTGGAGGCCTCCAGAGATTTCTGAGGCCTCTGCATGGGGCTGGTAAATGGGGCTGGTGGCACAGAGCACCAGTTGAAGAACTAGGAAGCATATCCTGGGGAATTTCTTTCTGTTAATAAGAGGTTTTCCATAGCATGGATGCAGCAAGGTTGAAACTTTCTTTATTTACAGCAAAAATAAAAACAAATATTCTCCTCATTCTCAGGACAACATAAAATTGAAAGTTACTATACACACTTTGGCACTGTTCGCTCCAATTAAGCCTGACTGGCAGTATGCAGTACAGAATACCTCAAAATGTCATTAGGAGCAAGAGTTAAAGAGTGCTGCAGAGATGTGTATAAAAAGTTATTTTTAAAAGTGTGAAAGTTTCATTTAATAGAGCTCTTAAAATATGACAACTGTGTGACTGTTTCTCCTGACTGCCAGCAATTACTTAATCATACAAATTTCTTTCACTGTGTAAAAGAAATGGAGAAAAGCAGGTGATAGTTCCCTTTGGGCAAGAGAATTTGATAACCTTATTTCTTCAAATGTACTCTGGAATATTACTGTCTCTAATCGCTACATCAGTTACAGAAAAGCAATAAGAGAAGTCGTCTCAAGGAGTCTGGTGTTAGTTTGTTTATGTCATAGCCTTTAAGTTTATGAAGCGTTTTGTGGGGGCAGAATTCGACATGCCTGAGACAATTGTTCTCTTGATTCAGTGTAACTAGAGAAATAAATTTGCAGCAAATGGAAGTCAAGAAAGGAATCCAGGCAAATATAAAAGGAGTCATTTTTCTTCCAGGAAGTTTTCACATTAGACTTCTGAAAGAGTTTGACTGGAACATGGCTTCTTCAGAACAAGTAATTTAACTCTGGGAGAAGTCATGCATCACATATGTTGCTGGTGCCTGGGTCTGTGTCATTCATCACAGTTAGAATTTTATGCTTATATTATAGTTATTTCCTGAAACTAACTGCTCAGTGAAAGGAATCAATACTGAGGCTCTTTTTATTTCCCCACAAGGTGGTACTGTGGTACTGACTAGAGAAGTCTTGTTTTGGTGAGGGTTGATTTATTTCTGCAACACTTCTGCAAATGTTTTGAAGACAGATTTTTGTCTGTGAAGGAGACAGTTCTGGTGTTACAATCAAATTTCTTAGTGGAATGCTCTTAAGGCTCTTCCCTCTCTCTCTCTCTTTTTTTTTTTGGTGTGCTTTTTTCTCCTAACTTTTCTCTTATTAGAATTAGAATTTCTTGCAAGTTCAGATTGCCAGAAAAGCTCCACTTTGGTTTTTTTCACTGTTAATTTATTTATTTTTAAAAAACTAATCAAGCTGTTTCAGTCTCCTTTATTTTTCAAACCAAAACAACAGCTTCTGCATGATTGTTCAGAAATTCATCTTTTTTTTTATTTTATTTTTTATTTTGTCCTTTAGTTACATGTAAGTAAAAACAAGCACATACAATTAATTATAAAAATGAAAGAATACATTAAAAATGTTAAATATTCAGAAGGATACTTTCTTTTTTTTTTTTTTTTTTTTTTTTTTTTACCCTGGAAGCAGACCTAGCCACCATCAAACACAGAAATGAAACATAATTAATTGCTTAGATTGAACTCTGCAGCAGTACGTGGAGCTCTTCCAGCTGCTTGTGGAGCCTGTAATTTCTGTAATTTCTGTCACAAACATTTGTGCACCCACCATCACATTTGAGAAGCTGCATAATTTCAGTGCTCACATCCATACAGATATACTACTGTAGTTTATAGTTTATATTAGAAAATTATATAAGGCTAGGGTAGATGCCTGAGCACTAGTGTGGGGATGTGCATGCTGTTAAATGCTCAGCACGGCCATTGCCCAAGGCCAAGGCCCAGGACAAGTACTCAGAGATTGCCTGGGTTTGGCATTGGCCTGTGCTTTACCAGGTAAGAGTTTAAAAGTCGTTTAGTTTTCTATACAGTTTCTGTGTACTCCTCCTGAATGGAAGCAAAACATTTGTGAGCTGAATGTGTCTGTTACCTTTCAGTCTGTCCTTTCAAATAGTGTCTTGCTCCATATTCTTGTACTTCATGGCTATCAAAGGACTGCAACATGCTTCAGACATGTGAAGCCATGAATTAAGGGTGTGTACCCACATGGCACCACATAATCCTTTATCAAGGCAGAGAGTGCCACGAGTCCACAAGCAGTCCAGGAGGCCTTGTTTTCTGAGTTTCTCAACCTCCTTTCATGACTTCTAGGTCAGAGGATAGAACTGGTACTGCTGGGGTGAAAATGAGACACAAGGTACAGCTTGTTTTCAGAACTTATGACTTTTCAACACTTATTCGAGGAAGTGGGAGTCATGGGACTGACAGATAGGGGGTAAAAGAAGATCTAAAGTAAGACCTAAATTCCCCTGGCAAGTTCATGTTGTAAAGCAGAGGGATACAAGTTTGTGATTTCCATTGGGTCTCAGTTGTCCAAGTTACAGTCACATTATTATGCTAGATGTAATTTGGGAGCAAGATAGGAAGTGCTACACAAGGTATTTATACTCATATGTTCTGTATGCACTGGAGATTGGAACACCTTCTTTGCACATCATATCATAAGCAGAGAATTTCTGTATGGCTAAATCTTCTCAAAGCATAAATCTGTGGTCCATTAAATGCCTGTACACTCCATCTGGAAAATGGCCTAACAGAAGCATGCATCTTCAGACTTCGTCTCAGCTTTTGGCTGATCTCCATCTGCTACTGTTCTTTCTCTCTACTACTTTGCTTTATTACAAAAAAAGTCCCCTGAATCATGGGGCTTTCCTGCAAATGTACATGATTAAAGTGGGTTTCTGTGGGTTCTTTTAGATTTCCATTTTCCTTTTTTCATGATGAAGGCAATTTGAAATATTAATTCTATGTGGGAGAAAAATATGTGCAGTGCCCTGGAAAGGTGTTCTGGACCTAGAAGCAATGTCTCATGTGTTTGAAAGAGGTCCATCTACCAAGAAGAATAAGGCTTTAAAAACTGCAGGATGGCAGAAATATGCTGGAAGGAATCACAGTGAACTGGTTTGCCAGTAGTACATAGATAGAATTGCTGGTAGGGATGTTTAGTAACATGGATATGGTTCTTGTTTCCAGGACTTAGAGCTTGTAAAAAGAAGGTGAGAAGAGATTAAATATTTCTCTAACATCATTTTTTTTCATGTCAGGATTTGCTGTGGTTGCCACAACTTATCTTTGCTGGAGGAAAAGTGAGCTACATCACTACAAGAAGGAAATGGGAGTGCCTGTATAGCCCGTAAACTGGGAATCTTGTTTCCCAGGACACTAGATCCTGGTAACAATATTGCTTTGTTATAAAAATGCACTTCAGAGATTAAATTGAAGCAATACAAGACAACTTTAAGGATCATACTGCTGAAAGCAGGGGAATATCACACAAAGAAGAGAAACAGATACTGAGAATATATGCCATGTGGCTTCCAGCTTTTGTTTCTTTCTTAAATAACCCTTCTCTGAAGCCTAAGAAAACTATTAATCTGGACTCACTCCTTCACAGGCCAGACTCAGCACGCATGCACTCTGAAACATCTGCAGACTCTGACGTAAAGCAAATAGAAACCCTCATGTTTTATGAGCCATTTTGGGCTTTAGGGAACCTATACTAAAGCACAGCTTTGGTATTACAGAAAGAAAATTAAGAGTCGCTGATTTGAGATAGCTATCAAAGCGGATTGCTGGATCATAACTGTAAGAAATATTTTAGGAGTGCACTGAAGTGGTAACAGAGCTGAGAAAATGACCTTTCAAAAATCTCTTATTCTCCTTTAATTTCTCTGTCCGTTGCTTTTGCCAGGTATGTCTACATGATGCTTTTTGAGAGAAACAGCTGACCCTTGAAGCTTAGGAGTCTGTGTACTTTCCACTTCTATTGTTATGTTATTATTATCATTATTATTATTTTTTTTTTAAAGAAGAATTCAAACATATATTCTAGTCACCAACTAAAGAATGGATGCTGGTTTATCTAATAAATGATATAAATTGCTGGTCTGTTCTATCTGGACAAAAGAAATGAAAAAGACCTCAGATAAAAGCCTTTCTTTATTAGAGAGCCAAAGACATTTTAGATCTCATTTGGCCTTCATGCCCTACTCATTCCTTCTCTCTTTATCTAGCAGCGCTTTGCTGATACAGTTATTATCCTTCTCAGCTACTCTAAACATATATTATTAATTTTGCATTTGTCTTTCTACCTCCAGCCATTTCAGTGGTAAACTCACTGAAATCCTGCAAGGCTATATGCCCCAGGAACAACCTGCATGTTTCTTATTTGAGTGTTCACAGTCTGAATGGCCCATTTGGGCCATATCTTTCTGTCTCTGTTTGCTCCCCTGGCTTCTCCCTTTTCCTTGCTTTGCCTCACCATCTGCATCCCTTCTTTTCTTGTTTCAGGAAAACTAGTTTGTCCCCACTGAATGAATATTTTGCAAAAAATCAAGGAAATAGCAGCTTTTATTTAGAATTGAATCCCACCTGTGAGAAGTTTTAAGACCTAGGTTGAGATAAGTCAGGGGTTGTCAATTTTCATGTTATAACCTGTTTTTTTGTTTGTTTGTTTTTGTACCATCTAAAATAGTTTGTCTAGGCTACTGTAGTGATCATACTGACTACTTTTAAAATCCTTGGATTCACTTTAGAAGCTCACTTAAATAACCCCACACTTCAAACAATTACTTCTCTATTTCTCTCTGCATTAATAATCCCCTCACAGTCTCTTTGCTACAGTGTTGTTTCATCTTGTGTTTGTTTGTCCTAGCTAATTTAGATATTAAGTCCTTGGTGACTGACGATGTGTCTATCTATGCAAAGCACACTTAAATAAATAAATTTAATAATAATTAATAATAAATACGCCAGCTGAAAGCAATGCATTTGAGCTAGCAAGGACAGCACTGACATTGATGTATGCCATCTCAGCAGCAGCATTCGCTGTTCCTCTGCCACAGCTCCTAGAGTTAATGTCTGCTGCACTCCGAGCAATGTAAGGTCTCCTTTTCACAGTTCTCCTGATCAGAGGGTGCTCTACAAGCCTCTGCCTTGATCCTTGCCACCAGACAGTTTGAAATCCAACCTTCTGGGCTAGTAATCTCCTAGAGGTGGTAAAGAAACAGGAGGAGAGCATGGAATCAGGTTTGGGGGACAGGATCTTGCAAATCTCAGACATTTCCCCCAAATCCCTGTTCACAACTAGTGCTAGTCTCTTACAGGCAGTTAAATTTTTGCATATTCACATCAGTGTGATGCTGAACAGATTGTTTATTTTTAATCATGTTTTTTTTTTTTTTTCTTTTTGCTTCAGTTCCCTATATTTAAAAGGCTTGCAAAGAAAGCAAGTGTTTTTGTGAAACAGGCTATGTAAACACTCAGACAGAATCATTGAAGCTGGCAGGAAAGAATTCATGTGGTGTGCACTAACAATTGTCTAAGCTAGAACACTATTTAATCTGTTATTCCTGGTGGGCAATACCTTGTAGAAAAATAATATTATTACAGATATAATCTTTCAGTTAGTAATAAAAACTCAGGAGTGGTCTGGCATAGAAAGTGGAGAACTGAGTCCTTCCTGAATGGAGGTAAACTGGGCAGAGGCTGTCCTTTATCTGTCTGCCTGAAAAATTATGATTTGTGATAGAAGAAAGTTAGTCTCACTATATGTTTATATTTCACTATGAGAAGTGATTATTTTGCATACACTTTGTCTAGTCTGTCCAGTAGTTGCAATTGCAATAAATGTCAGGAAAAGAGTAGCTGAATAATGAGTAGCAAAAGCAGGAGAATTATTAATGTAATTTCTATTATCCATCTGAACATAAAAATTGTAATCAGAGATGGTAACATCTATAATGTACTCCTACAGTAGGAGTTGTTTTGTTGCTTATATTTCCATCCAACTAGAATATTTGGGTGTGGTACATTTACTGGTCTGACTAGCATTTGTCCCTAGGGGTTTAATCTCCCATTTCAACCCTGGAGAAGACAAATCAGTGGCTGTGTGCTCTGGTGTTTGTAGAATGCTTTTCATTTTTACATAAAGCATAATTTCACCTTTGAGGGGAAGATGGGATGACCTATAGGGTTGGATTCCACAGACTGGATCCCAAGGCTGTTATTTTCTTCTTACTGTGTAAGGCTTCATTGCAGGAGAGCTTTCTGAGGTTCTTTGGATATAAACACTGCAATCTTGAGCTGATTCGATACTTTGTGGAATCAGTGGGGAAAGTAATATGATTTGTTTTCTGTAATCGGCTAGTAGGTTTCTCTGAAGGTCTGATTGCTTCATGTTCAAATAAAATGCACTGTTACAATACAGATGGGAGTTAATGAAAGCATATATAACTAAGATGGACTTGCTTAGGATAGTGTCTTTTAACCAATCAGAAATAAAAGAAAGCATTATTGATGGTTACGGCTCCTTGGGAGCTCAGTGTGAATGAGAAATCCAAACCTGAATTAAATACTGTAGTCTGGCAGTGTCAAAGAAAGGTTATTACACAGTGACTATACACTTTCTAAAGTGTGCTCCACAGCCTCCAACATAACCTCTGTGTTTCTCAAGTTCTAGATTTTCCAGTGATTTTTCAAATATCACTTTTGGCTCAGTTAGTGTATTTGCTCTCTCTTTCTCCCTAGATTTTCCCTTAACAGTAGAAACTGTAGCGAAGAAGTTGCCACCTATGGGATATTTTATAATGTGCATTATACATGTTATTATTATTATTATTATTATTATACATCCTATGCTTTACTAGTTTGGGGATTCAGCCCATGGTCTTAGTCCATTGCTCATGCACAGCTGTTATTTGAGCAAAGCTGGGGGCATAATTAAGGCTATGCAGCACTGTATGTCATCCCTGGATTCTTGTCATCTGTCCCTATCATCTGAGCTCCCCATTTCATGGCTGCATGCAGATGCTGACAAGGCTGTAAGAGAAAAATGTTTCTTGCAGGACTCTGTTTTTAAGAAGTCAGTTGATAGACAAGTGATTTCTTGTTACTACTTGTTAGGTGCTTCTAACCATGAAAGAGGCAACTGTTTTAGACTGTTCTTCATAATGACTTTCTCTTCCAGGCAGGATGGCAGTACTTGTCAGCCCCATTCACGGGTAATATTTGCAGCTTATCTCTGAGTGTAATGGAGGTCATATGCTCACTATATGGAAGATCCTACGGGCTTTCTGTGAAGCATACAAATGTTACATAGTGATCTTTCGATTTTTTGTTTCTTTTGAAAGCTGTATATCAAGACAGTGTGACTGAGAATCATCTGCTCAAACAGGTTTGGAACAGATCTAATCATCTTCTCTGAAAAATTAGGGAATAAAACTAAGAGTGTGGTTTGTCTCGTACCAAAGATACCTTAGACATACAAGAGGTACTGAGACTTGAAAGTCTCAAAATTAGTGACATATTCATGCCAGGGGACAGCTTGTTCAGGCTTAAGGGATAACAGATGACTATTTATGGATTTATTCATTATTATAAAGAGAAATATCAGTAATCAATATTTTCATATTCCCTTGTTTTGATGTACTTTACAGGAATTTTATTTATCAACTTCCCCTCCACCCTCTCCACCCCCATTTTCTTTTTCTTTTTTGGGAGAGGAGGGACAGGATTCCCTCCTTTCCAATTTGATTGTGATTTCCATCCATATCTTTTAAATGGCAATTCTATCTAGGGATCCCTTAGAATGAATGAACTGAAACAGAGAAATAAACCACTCAAACAAATGCAGTGGGTTTGATGCAGGGCTAACTGGATGTTATTTTATGAGCAATACAGAAGGTCAGATCAGATGATTCAGTAGTCCCTTCTAGCCTCAAAATCTATTAAAAAGCTGAACAAGTTCATTAAAAATGTAATAGCATTTTACAGAAATTACTCTAAAACCCCTAAGAATTAAGCAATAGTCATTAATAGCCTTTTTATGATGTTTTCACTGTATACTTCTAGAGCAACAAATCCTACCAAGAGGGATATATTTCTCTTTAAATTGATGATGTGATGAGGAAAAAAAGTCCTCCCTTGAACAATCAGCCCGGGTATAACAAGAGAGCTTATTTTCTAGTGTGAATGCCTCGTATGCATTTGTAAGTAGCAAGAGCAATAATTTAGAAATGAGAGGGGGATCTCATTGGAACATGAATTTTCAAAGCACCACTGTATGTATCATTTAGACAACCCTTGGCTCTGACTGCTGTGTGCAAATGCATAAGCCAGTGTGTGTGGGCAGTGTGAGTCATTCAATTTTCCTACTATATAATAATACAAAAACAAATGGTGTTGAAGCTAGCATTTAGGTCTAGAGAAGGAAGCTGTGATAATGCCATGAATCCTTGCACTCAGGGGCTAGCAGTGATGACATGCAAAGCTGACACACTGACAGGCAGACTCTTTTTTAAGGGATATTGAAATGAATATCAGACATACTTTGCTCTCTCTGAGAGTAATGCCTCCTGTTTATTTCCATGGAAATGACAACAGATACAAAAAGCACAATAACAAAGTTTGATAGAACAAATTCTCAGCTACAGAGCACTATTTTTCAACATTTCACCACATATGCACCCCACAATGCATTTTTACCAGCAATGAACACAAGTCTGCACCCCACACTCATCAAAATCTTCACCAGCGCAGATGATCCACTGTTGCTTTCACCACTGCTGAAATGTACCACCCACTGCTTCACTGTACTCACATCCACAGGTTGGTCTGCATAAATGTTCAGCAAGCATGGATGAATGTCAATGGGCTCCATTTTTTTGAATCATTCAGCAAGTGTCAGTGAATGCCAATGGATACCATTTCTTCCATATAGAGTAATTCATGACACACCTTTGCTTCATACACATTTCCATGTCAGATGCCGTTGTGTCAGACTGCCCCTCTGCTGCACCTGTCATATGGCAACAAAATGTAATGGATATTGGTGGTAAGGTTCTATCTCTACTGCTGTACCACTAACATCCACCTCTGATGTTGTATGGCAACATAATAAAATAGGAGGCATTACTTTCAGAGCATCCCATATATTTATTTGATCTTATTTGTATTTCTTAGCTCCTGCACCCCAACTAATAAGTTTACAAATGTGGAAGATGCCTCAAAACACAGTAACTGAAACATACAGGAATTAAACACGTTTGAACATTGGAAAACAAGTTAATTCATCCTGGTTAATATCACAAGTTCCTGGCCTTTCTTCCTTCCTCCCGTTCCCCTCAGTTATATCTGTTTCATATTTTAATGTAATATATTGTACTGTAGAGACAGGAGTTTCAATTAATGCTGGTGAAAAAGAATGGAAACTCAGAAGTGCTGAAACATCATGTGCCTTCCAGGGTTCCCCCTGGCCAAATGTGTCTGAAGAACTTCCCTTCATAGAATACAGCTTCTGTATCATGCTAGTAACAGTCATGATTAAATGTCCCTAAATGTAGTTAAGTAACTACTCTATGTACACAAACATTTTTCATGTGGAAAAAAAAAAAAAAAAAAAAAAAAGCTTTGTATTGCTTTTATTAGCATTACTGCATGAGAACTGGACAAACAGTTGCTTTTACAAATTTTATTTATGGCGAGATGGAGAAAATGAAGTGTGGAAAGGGAAGATTATTTCTATAACTTTTATTAAAAAGGCAATCAAATTCAGGTTTACATTCTGGTTAGAGATAGTGTGATGGTCCAAATTAAGAGAATTGAGAATGATGACTGTCAAAAATGAGGTATTAAGTAGACAGGGAAAGAATCAAGTCTCTAATTCCATTACAGTATTCACAGATGATAAAAAGTAGCAAATTCAGTGGCATAGAAAACACTGACGTGTTGACTCTAGAGAAATGTGTCAAAGCCATTTGCATGACTAAAATAATAATTTTGATGGCAGAAGTTCTGTATGCAAAATTGGCTCAAGAAAGGGTTGCTGATCTTCTCAAGACTCAGAAAAATTTTTCTCAGAAGGGTAAAGCGTTATTTTTAGGAGACTCTAAACACTAGTAAAAGGCAAGTGTATTTAGTAATGAGCTGGTTGGTGGTGATGCTCAGTGATGTAAAGAGAAATATGGAAGAGCTGATTCAATTATAATTTTTTCCTCTGTTTGGAAGGGACTATTAAAGCAGTGTCCAAAGATCCTTCCCAGCTCTGCTTGCATCAGAGTACTGTAAATATTCCTGTGAGATTTTAGTCCAGAATGGAACACAAATTGTGGCAGGGTTGAAGACAATTTATTGTTGCTGAAACAGTAAGATACAAATTAATGAAGAAAGTAGTGGCAACAAAATGCTGCCGATCACAATTTGTGATACAAAATTAAAGTAGACAGCCCAAAGAAGTTAGTGACAATAAGTAAATAACATTTACAAATATGCTGGTGGAAAAAGGAAAAAAAAGCAAAAGCAAGAGAATCAGTCAGTCTTTTGATAGATGACAAGGGCAGTAAAAAACAGAAGGATGAGGTTTTGCACAATTCTCTTATCTTTCTGCCCTTGTTCTCACTCAAGCATTCTACACTGAAAATGGGATCCTCTCATGTCTAATGGGAAGGGATGTATAGTATAAGGGAAATAACAAGAACAGGCATATTGCAGTGCCTTCACTGCAGCTGTGGGAGCTTATGCAGGGAACACTAAATCTTCAACCCTGTAAGAAAGCTCAGCCCAAATGTCTACCATGGCTCACAACACTGTGGGCAAATCCTGCCTTTCCTACACAGTCTTCAGATCCTGCTCCTCCATCTTCCCGCAGCATCTCAGTCCTGGTATAAATGAAGACTTCACAGCTCTGTGTTGTGATTTAGACGTGGACTTGTCAGGATGAAGCAGCTCTCTGTCTTCCTTCTGCTTTTATACCTGATTCCTCAGCTAAGGGTTTATTTGCCATGTGAGCTGACACGAAGGAGTTCAGTTACAGAAGCTGCTGGCATAACATGCAATTACATGGTTGTAGACTGTGGGGCTCTGTTTACTAATCAAATCTTTGCTTTTCTCCAAGTGTAGCAGGGAAGAATATGAAATAAACTTCAAGAAGTTTTGCCTTCCCTCGAGGATTAAGGGCTGAATGGGAGAGCAGCACTCTCCATTCCCCATGTCTTACATTAGGTATGTGCTGCATCTGTTTAGGAAGGAAACTGGAAAGATTTATGGAAGCAAGGTAGTGAGAGCTTGACACATAAAGAAATTGCCCCATAGAAGACCTCTGCATTTCTCAGATTGCCTTTCACAGGGCTGGAACAGCCTCTCGAGCTGTTCAACAGGGAGCTGTAAATGGACAATGCTGTAGAAGTGGAAAAAATGGAAGTATGGTTGCCATCTTCCTGGGTCTATTAGCCACTCCTCACCTGAGAAAAGTGGGATGGAAGAGGAATTTTAGGGGAGCTCCTGATGAAGAAGATGTTTGCACTGGCTGCACACTGAATGCTCGCTTGGTGTGGAGGAAGAGCCTCAGTAGGTCATCAGCCTGCAAAGCTAAGCGTCACCCAGTGGCTGGGCTTGGTAGACCAGTGCACACAGGGATGGATCCCCTTGCTGTGTCAGGAGAGAGTAACTCAGAGTCCCCCTGAGAAGCCTCAGGAGTCACAGCCAGCTGAGACAGAAGAAGCTGGCTGCCTGAGTCATTTGAAGTCATTTGGGCCCTCAATTTTCAAAGCTCAGACTTCTTAGTTGCTTTGTCCACACTGAGATTGCAAGCACTGTGGCCTGGGACAGCCATAGGAACCCACTGAGAGAGAAACATTGAGGAGAACAGTGAGTGGCTGCAGTTGGTAACTGTGCCTGTGTGGACTGACTGCCTCACTGTGGCTTCCCTCACATTCACCTAACTTGACACTCAGAATACTTAGCAAGTAAAACCTGCAAAACCCTGCAGTGGATTAACTGCTGCAGTGTGATTTTCTACCTCTGAAGTAATTATCAGCTATTGCTAGTTATTCATTTAGATAAATACATTTTATACATGCATATATATATATATATATTTCCCCTGGACATGCTACAGAAGCTCTTACGTAAAAATGCATTCATGTTCTTTGATGATGTGTTCAGAACATCTGTCACATAAGCACTGCTTCTGCCTGTTTATAGAAAAAATGTGATGTAGATGGAGAACTACAGTGAGACACAGCAAAGAATTTCATGAAGTGAAATTCCCAAAGCAGTATCACTGCGCAGGACTGAAAGCACATACTTAACATAAAAGACAAACAAACAACAAACAACAACAACAACAAAAAAACATACAAAAAATCTCAACAAACCCCCAAACATGCCACATGTAGAATACAATATGGAATATAGTAAAATTAATCTCTCTCTTGGAGTCTTAATTCTGGGTCTCTTGATTTCTGTGTGTTTAGCACTTTCAGGCTATGTGTTGTGACAACAATCTTTTCCCATTAATTTGCTATCTAACTGCAAATACAGAGCACTCTTTTTGTTTTATTTGTTTACATTTTATTTACAGTGTTCCTGCTTTGCCAGAGGTGTGTTAAATTATTAACAGGTTATGTCTATGTTCACAGAAAGCTAAATTGAATCCAGTACAATATGGGCTTATTAAAAGACTGGCTAGCTGATTCACTTTACCCACAGAACTTTGCACTGTGGTCTGAAGTATTCCTTTTCCAATTAAATCTATTTATTTATTTTGATTTCTAGCAGTTGTGCTGCGTTCTTCTCAGTGGTATTTTTTTCTTCCGCAGAAATGCTCTGTATTTTTGCAGGAGTAAAACTGCATGTTTAATTGGTTATTTTAACACATCTAGTGCAGTATCTCTGTGCTTTAACAGGCCTATAATTTTTAAATGTAGGTCCATTATTTTCTATGGCCTGAACATTGGCAAAATTCTCAAGTGTCTTGCTTCTCACTGGTGTCTCTGATTTCACATTAAAATCCCTCTTTGTCCCTCTTTAGTCCCTGCTGATGACCCTTATTAACCAGAAGGATTTCTTGAGCTGAAAAGCTTATCAGGTTAGAAAAGTACATGTTACAAAAATGTGATTTTGTCAGAACTGAAAGTAACCACTGGGATAAAGAAAGAAAAGGCTTATTGTGTCACATGGGGCTGCATAAAAATAAAGATAAGTATGCTATAAGTTAGCCGATTTTTTTTTTTGTCTGTTACAGTTTGTTGAAGCTTTAGGCAGAAGTAAATTTGTTTTAGTCTGTAAAAGGCATCTCCTTTATCTTGCTTAATGACACTCTGCTAAACCTTCAAGCTGGTGGGTTAAGCCTTGTAGGTGGTGACATGAAGTTGATCTGCCTACTTTCCAGATGTGTTTGGAGGAAACTTTTAAACTCTTGCCCCTCATTCTGCCCTACCTGCTGAAAGAGGATGTAATAGGTTCTACAAGGAATAGCTATATGAAAGTCTGTAAAATACCTTGCTGAACGCATTAGACCAAATAGTGCTAGGTGGTGTGATGCCATGGGTTGGCAAGGGGAACTGTATTCATTGACACTGGTTAGGACTTGATATTCTGAGTTAGGCATCTTTCTTTCAGACTTTTTTTTTTTTCATTTGATCAGAGCAATGCACGTAGTTTTGCTTTCTAGGAGTAAAGCTAATGAAGCAAGGATGATTGTAGTATGAAAAGTCATGTATCTAAAATGCAGAGTGACATTCATGAGATGCTAGCCATTGAAGGCAGAACTCCCTAGGAAGTGCTATGGATAGAGGACAAACACCACCTTTAGGTGTTTGCAATGAATACCGAATATGAACAGGAAAACAGTATTCTCCATTGCTCAGTGATGAGGAAATACTTACTGGAATAATGATGTATCAGTTATGAAAACTTTCAAAAAGAATACTGAAAAAATAAGGAAATGTTACTACCACTGTCACAAACCTTTCATAAATATTGATCAGGGATAATTTCAAGTCCCTAAACACAATGAAGATTTAGAGGTGCAAAAACCTGGATGTATTTTAGATTTTCCAGGAGGAGATTAAGAATTGAACTGATTACACTTACCTAAGGAAGATATTTGTAGAGACAGGTCTTCCATGTAGTGGAAAAATTGTAATGGTATCCAATAGACAGAAAATAAGCTGGACAAATAAGATGAGTATTTCTAGTATTGAGGATACAAAAATATCCTCAAAATAATTGTCCACAAATGAATTTACCTTGGAATATGATAGCTATTCAATTGCCTGATCTCTTCAAATCAATAGTGGTTGTTTTTCTCAGGGATGAGCTGTAGCTCACAGAGATGTTATAGATTTGATGCAGGAATCACTTCTTATACATCTGTGGGGAAAAACATCAGGCTAAATAATCATATCACATAATCATGTTATCATATATCATACCTTGAAGTTTTTGAATCAGTTATGCCATCTTGGCCAGCTGTATGTTTCGATTTCTGTTTTTAGCTGACCTATGGTTGAGTATAAAAGTTCCATGCACAGTAGCCTATAAAATCAGAGGAGAGACAGAAGCATTTCTTGATAAAATTTAACTGCTAATATTTTGTTTTTTTCCAAAGCAGTGAACATCAACTTTAAAACAAATGTACTTTGAAACCCTCCTGTTGTCCAGACCAAGTGGTCAGCTGGCACACGATAGCTAGGCTCAGGGTCTGCTGTGCCAGTCAACATTCAGATGCAAAAAAACATTTTAACCCAGCCTTCACCGCATGAGAGTAGTTCACCCTGAGTAGAATATCCATGAGAATTTGTTTTTCTTCCATATTTAACATTTTATTCTTTCTAAAGTATGTTGCCTTTCAAATAATACTATAAGGGAGGAGTGGAAATAGAAAATACCAATCTGTGTTTTCTTCAAGAAAGTAAGTGAGGAGAATTAAACTATCTGAACAAATAGAAGGCTGATGTTCTGTAACCTCAGATAGGAATGAAAGTGAACTGAAAGTACCTCCTTTGCAAAAGTATGTCATTACATTGCTTGCACTATTGAAAACATTCATTTCATTCAAAAGCTTTTTTACAATAACTTCATGAGAGTGAAGAGATGGCTGAGACACAGTTCCCATAAGCCATAATTGGAGAAGTATAAATGTAACAATTATTATTCTGCTCTTGGAGTCTGCACAATTTCTTTCACTCATCAAGGATTAAAATAATGAAAAAATTACAATCACATCATCAGAGCATGTTTCATATTTTAATTCAAAGTTGGTGGGCTAATCCTGGCTGGGGTATAACTCTAGTGAAGCTTATTGAAGCTGCTCCACAGAGGGATTAGATGCTATTTGTCTTCTGATGCCTCTGCTTTCCTCTCTGTTAAGATATCTTTATGTAGTCAGTCAGGCTTTTTAGCCTGAGTTGAAATGTTGACTGCAATATTGTTTTTATCAATGCAAGTTGTAACTTACTTTTTATTTCGTTTCAGTAATATCTTTGTCATTTGACAACAAGCTGTGGTGGGTATGATAAGTTTCTGTTTAGGCTGCAAATGTGAGATGAATTTATACTCCAGTGTAATCAGAAGTTGAACTCGAGTAATTATGATTAATACTGTTTGGAAATAAGTTGTGTTAATTTTAGCTTAATGAAATTCCAATAGCCAATTTTACACTAAAAATCATCTCTGCAACATCTCGAAGCAACCTCCATTTTCGATGAATGCATTCACATCACAGTGATCCTATGTGAAAGGACATCACTTAATTTTGCTGTGGATTGCAATTTATGGCTACGATACAGAACTTTGCAGCCCTCCTTTCCAAATGGCTAATACGTGGGTTTTTTTGGTTTGCAAGCAAACCAGTGCTTAAGAAGAAAAAAAAAAAAAAAAAAAAAAAAAAAAGGAAAAAAAGAAAGAAACAGAAAAAATGGGGGTATTTCTAATTCTAAAGGCTTTGTGGTATTAACAGCGAAAAGAAGCGATGTAAGTTAGGCCCTGAGCATAGCAGCATCTCCTGTGTCATAATGTTGCATGTGGGATTACTTCTATTTAGATATCTTTTATGAAATTTAAGAAGAAATGCAAGGCATATGCCATACTGGTCTTAACCCTCAGATGTAAAGGCACCTAATAAAACCAGACCTATCTTTGTGTACATATACATAAGTCATCTGGTATTTGTTCAGCTATGCAGAAGCACAGCACAGAAGGAGTTTCCTGGTAAACATTAATCAACTGAAATGTTACAGTAGCAGCACAGAGTATTAGTAAACCCTCTGAGGACTGACTGCCGGAAGGAAAATGGCTTTTCTGGTGCAGGCATGCAAGTATTTCCTTAGCACTGGGCTCAGGTGTGCAGTAACCTCCACAGAGTGGAAAAGAGAATGAAAGAATGGTACAGCCACCATGCTGGCCGTTTATGTATTGCCTTCTTCTATAGGCCAAGCTGTGAGACATCATAGTTGTTTTTCTTGGAGCAGTTCTAGAGCACACCAACCAAGCAGGAAAGGGAGCATTAGCTAACCACTGAGGGACAGCAGCAGATGTTCCCTTCATCTTTTGTGGAGAAACAAATTTATTTTTCCCAAAGATCTTGAGAATCCAGCTATTAGAGGACAGAGGGTGAGATTTCCAGTTGTTCAAAACTATGTATTTCCACATCTTTGTAAATATCCCTTAGTTTTGACCTAAGGCAGGATCCAGTTTCGTATTTTTAACATATTTCTTCTGGGTATTAAAGCAGTTATTCAGTATTTGAGTGTATAAATCTCACCTTGGTGAATGACCAAACTCCCACTGTGTCCATAGAATCAAATCATTGCCTCAGATTCTTCAGGTTTTCTGAGTTGAATGTGGCTTTTATTTGCCTCCGAGACAGCCTCCAGGCTCTCAAGGCTACTCTAACTATTACTAAGCCTCCCCTATCTGAGAGGAACTGCTCACCCTTCCTGCCCCTATGTCTCTTTTGTCCCAAACTCTTGACACTGCTATTGTTAGTGCAGCTCTTGTGTTTATTGTCTTCTGTACTTTTTGGAAAGAAGGGAAGGGCTTGGAATTTAAGTAATCAAAAATTGGTTTTGACACTATGAAAATCTTCATCTAATAAAAATAAACTCATTGCAGTAAATGAATGAGTGAAGTTTTATGTCACTAGAGAAGCATCCTTTAAGACCTTTTGCAAGGATAAACAACATTTATTTAATTTGTTCTCATGTTTCATAGTTTCTCTAACTGCAATGCCAAGAAGGGCTGTTAGGATTGTCTAATCAGGATCCCTCCGCATAAATGGAATTTCTACTTCAAGCCTGGCCATTTGTTTCTCTGAAGATGTATTCTTTTTAGCAGCTTCGTGCTTCTTAATGGTTATTGATTTAAGCAACCTCTATCCTGCTCTTAAAAATGCTTTGGTTATAGGAGGTAGAAGTACAATTTGTTTCTTGTCTGAACAAAATAAGCTTCTTTACTCAGCTTGACGTTTCTTTCCTTTATTTCTAACAAGAAACTTCTGCGTAGTAGCTCAGAGCATTTTAGGGAATATTCTCGATTGCCAGCCAAAAAATCCAATCGATTCCAGGTTAAAATTGAGAGGTACAAATAGAAAGAAAAAATAAGAGAAGAAAAAATATGAATACCTAGATAGGATTAGCAGATTTAGCAACTTCATCCAATTCTCTGTTTACAAACTGAAGAACAGGTTGATAGCAATCACTTATATTTTTACAAAATAATTATTGTGTCCATGGCAGCTTTGCTTATCCTTCCAAAATAATTTGAAGAGCTGCCTCACTGAAATATTTATTTCTCAGTTATAAATACATGTATGTCGTATATATAACACGGAAGAACAATGGTGGGGGCAATGCAGGAATTTTCAGAAAGGCATTTGAATAAAGATGGTTGGGAGATGAGCATACAGGATGAAGGTAGGGGAAGAATGGAGAATGCATACTATGGGCTTGACCTAAGGAGTCACAAAGCATGTGATGCTCCAGATAAAATTATTTTTTAGAAGGTTTTATAAATACTACACTCATACCAATCTTGTGATTAAATATTTTGCATACACTAACATTGGAAATTAGAAAACATACTACTGAACAAAGACTCAGGACAAGTAAAGCTAAGCTTTTGTTTGCAGTAGTCTAAACATTCTGCGTCTGAGTTTTAAACTGGGGATTATTTGTATGGCTTCTTCTTGTTCAGTTGGAGACTAGAGTCCTTCTTTCTGGTGAGAATGAGGATAAAATGGGGAGGACCACAGGTCTGGTTAAACAGTCTGAAAGGGAATATAAAGAATTGAAAAGAAATGGAAAATGTACAGCTTGGATACTAGCAGCTTTTGTAGTAGTGCACATTTTCATACAGTTCCTTATACTTCAACTCTTGAGTAATGCAACGTTCCAAATTAACACTTTCTGGTGTTAGGGTAAAAGAAAGTAAAACAAAAGAACAGCAAAGTAAACGCTGTGTGTTTTCTGCTGTACTGTTTATGTAGATCTTAGGTTTTCCTTCTTCAGTTACAAACAGAAAGAGAAAAGAACATAAGGGATAGCAGTTGGTGTAAAGCATACTGTTCTTCATTCTTCATTTCATATTTCACATATCCTGGGAAGGATGCAGCAAGCTGGACAGAACCTGGTAATCAGGAGCACTGCACAGAGATGGCAAGTCTCAGTACTCCATTTGTGATTCAGTGTTCATACGTCTGCTATATTACTGCTAGTGAATGCTGCTCTCCAGATTTGTACTTAGCAAACTATATGAGAGTAAATATTCGCTGGTTAATTCATCTTAAATTTCAATAATTATATACATTTCCAAATATTTGTGACACTTAGAGTTTGATACAATCTGTCTAAGTACAAATGGTGGCTCTGTAGTGAAAATGTTACTTTATTTCTCTGAAAAGGCTCACTTAAGTAATAAAGTCCAAACTCCCAGTGCAAATGGTTTAACGAATGGCAGCAAAGTTCTAGGAGTGAGTTCATTTGTTTTCATTCTGGGGCCATCTGTTGTTATTCCTAATATATACTTCTTAGCTTTCACCTTTGATCTCTGCAGTTTCTAGGCTTTTAAACTTTTATAGTCCATGATTGTATGTTTCTGTGGTGTCAGTGAAAGTATATTATCACTTTCAGTGAATTAGGGGAACTTAATAGCAGTTTTACAAATAAATATACCAGTAAGTAAATATTATGAAGAGATATCTCTCCACAGTTAGAGAATGTGATTAGCTCTGTTTCGCAGTTGACTATATTGAGTTCTTTCACAGGAAGATCTGCTAATACCAAGAAAAGATGCCTAGTAAATCAGACATGAAATCTTTTTTTGGAGATCACTCACTGGGAAAGCTTAGAGGATACACAAAACATGACTGAACTGGAACACAGAAGTAGTATTTTGTCTCTTCATATACTTACTCAGTTTTCTCTTTTTGAATTGAAAAATCTTAATGTTTTTCTTGAGTAATGCCAAATGTACACTTGTAAGTACTCATATTCCAGAAATTGAAAACATGCTTTGCAGGAAATGGCCAAGCAAAAGAAAATGGTATTTCTCTGTCTGTCACACTTCATCCTTTCTTAGTACCAGTCATCAGTACAGCATATCCTAATACTCCTTTATCATTATTTTATCTTTCCATTCACATAATTGTGCAAATCTGAAGCTCAGAATGCTCCTTTTTGACAAAGAGCTTTTGCCAAAGAGCCCCCTTTTTCACCAAGGCCAACCTGAATCACACATTTCTGGAAAACCTGAGAAAATGAGAAAACCTCCTTTTCTTTTCAAACCACTACCCGAGTAAAAACAAATCTTAATTCACTGTTTAATGCACCAGAATTCTTCTTTAGATCAATTCTCCCTGTATCCCTTTGAAAGGCTGCAAGAAACCAGACTGGAAATCAAAGACATATAACAGGGAGTCTTCTGGACAGCTCTATACAGCAGAAGCTTAAATGTCTATGGTTGCATTACCTGTGCTTAGTTTTTTTAGTCAATAGGAAGTTGCAGAAGTATTCATTTCACCTTAAAACGTAGAAAAATAAACCAGGTTACTCATGTATGAAGGGGGCTACTTCCTGAAAAGAGTTTGGGCTGAATTGTTTTTATGTACACAGTTGCTGCAGGAGTGACTACTCCCATGGTTGCTGGTGTACCAAACATTTTTTTTTTTTTTTTTTTTTTTTTTTTTTTGGTCAGCCCAGATGACCTGGGAAAGAGCAAGGTCTTTCTCTCCAATGAAATCAATGAGAATTATGGGCACTGAATGTATTCCAGCAGGTGTTCAGCAACCCACAAGGTCAGGCACTTGGTTAATAGACTGGAGCTCTATAAAATGGTGTGTGCTATTAGCAGCTAGGGGAAAAATCAAAAGGTAGAAAAGGACATAGGCCAGAGCTATCAATTAGAAGAGAAGAGAGAAACTGTAGTGACTTGAGCAGACAATATAGAAAAAAAAAAAAGCAATTATCTTTATCAAATTTATTCTACCTCACATGGTTAGGTTAAGTTGACTTTATTGTGAATGTTTGCTTGTACAAAATAAGCAAGACCTAAATATCTGGTCAATTCAGCTCAAAACAGCAGCAGTCTAATCCTTTTGAAATGACTGAAGCACTGAAGCAACTTCATGGAACTGGTAACCTCCATTTCATCATTCACCACACCAGTGATATTTTCTAAACTTAATTTATAGCACCTATACAAGTCTTTGTCTCACAGTATTGTAATTAGATTCAAAGATGCTTGTCATACTTTTAACTTTGCAGCTGGGTGTAGCATTCAATAAATAACACCAATCTTGTACCACAAATTGATTCTAATGCAAACAGATACAAAAATCAAGTCTGTTCAGGAGAGGCTATTAGCCACATAATGGCAACAATAACTGAGTTAGAACTGCTCAGCTAATCAGCACTTTTTGTTATCCTGTTACTTTTTCCTCCAAGTTCAAAGAGACGAAATCAGAGGTTAAGTTACCAAGTTCAGGTTAGTATTTTCTCAACTAGAGCTTCATCTCAGAAGAACTGCAAAGAGTCATACTATGTCTCTCTGTCTGGATAAGGCTGCACATCCTCTGTAGTCTGTAGGAGCTCGGTGAAGTCAGCAACTCACTGAGGTGCTCAGCATCTAACAGCAATGGAACACTTTGACAATGTTGTTCTTTCGTGGTCAATTACATGAGAAATCCTGTCAATTAGCACAGACCTCATTGTAGTGTCATAATGGATTTGGTGAGATATTAACATTGGTAAACTCACAGTCCCTTCATTAAAAGTGGTTGTGAAATGCTTCCACCTCTTCAACAGAACTTTGGTGCAGGCTCTGCATGGGTCCACTCTTCTTAGAGGAAATGTTTTTCACCCACTTCAAGGACTCTGGACCAAGAAGAGACCGTGTAAGTTCTCCTTCATTTTAACTCTTTACAGTGCTTCTTTGCACTGTGCTGGAGTAATGTAGCTTTATAGTTTCTCAAGATCACTGAGGTATTTCTTTCTCAAATTTGATTACTGAGCCTGTGAACACTTCAGGGCATGCAATATCCATTGCCCTAGCACAATGTTTTTTTCACTTGTGCTGAGGCTGCTGGGTTCTTCTGCAATAGGAAGAAGATGATATTTTCCCAGTTTTCTAATCATCTGATATTGCATTCTGGTATCAAAACTCCCCTGAAGTAATTGTTCATCCTTCTGATCCCTAATTGCATTTATCAACTCGGTATGAAACCTATTGCTACCTGGAGCTTTGCCTTCCTTTATCCAAATACTTCCTCACAACTATTTTCATAATCTGCAAAAGCACCTACAAAATATATCCTCACAGGAGGGGTAGTTAGTATTCTTCTTAACAAGTACAGAGAGAAAAGTTATTGAGTTTTTGTTACATTCAAAATTACTGTGAATATGAAGGAATATTTTTTTTCAGCACACTAAATCCCATGTAGCACTATAGGTTGTGAGATAAAAATTGTTTGTATGTTATTAAGTTCATGCTGTTTTGAACTACAGAATCACTTTGGTAATGTTTTTCTTGGAAAATCAATTACATATGAAATTGTGTAGCAATTTAGTAACATAAAGGAAGGTAATAATATAATTAAAAAGAAAATATTTCCTTTCTGCATACAGTATTTTGTATCCATCTTAATTATGTACCATTGCTTTATACATTATACTGTGTTTATGACCTTTGGGTTCATTTGGCATTAGAAAGATTTGAAAATAATAAAAGCTGATACCATATTTAGACTTCTGCTGTTATTTTAAAAATTATTGGTACCTACATCTTTGCTGTCAGTGGCACTGTTTGTTAGGAAACTAGGTAGAAAAATATTCCTCATCATATAAATCTAATGTGATAGTTAAGGAATCAGACCCTAAGCATCCAATTGTCCATCATTTAAGCATTTGGGGCCAGAATGGCCTATTTTTAACCATGTGAAAGTGGTGTAAGCAGTTTGAATCTATCAAAGTTGAATTCTTCATGTTATTTCCATGCTGTACATCAGCTCTGCATTTGATCTTCTGTTTTATTGTTTGTCCTAAACAAAAGCATTTTAAGAAATATTCTTCCCAGATATCTTAGTATTGTAAGCACACACAAGAGATTTCATTTTCCCGTTTTTATTTATGTATTTATTTACTTAAATCAGAAGTAGTTTTTTCATGCAACAGAAAGATTCTCCTTATACAACTTTTCTCTTGGGTGAGCTGCTTTACTAGGAGCTGAAGATGATGAAATCACCACAGTCATTCTCAGCATCACTGAAGCAAATGAGACAAGACTTATCCAGCTAGCCATGTGAAGAGCTTAGGCTGATATATCAACATTCCTCAAAGTATTTACAGACTTTTGGAGTCTTTAATTAGCTATTGCATGCTGAAGATTCAGTTCAGTGAAGACAAACAGACTGTATTCTGTTCAAAAGCTGGATGAGTTTCACTGCAGTTCTAGTTTAAAGATTTGTTCTGTGTTGCAAAACAAATCAAGTGCACTGTGATTATAGTTTCACGTTAATCACTTTCGGCATTGTTTCCTTAGCAATCCTAACAAGACTTTTTCTTGAGGACTTTTAAAGCCTAAAATCCATCAGGGAGACATGTCTCCTCTATACAGTGAGCTTAGGTATTTTTTTCAAAGGGATCTTCTTCATTCCTTTTACCTGATTTTGCACCTGATAAGCACTGGTGAGTTTGTGCCTAGTTTCCTGCTGTCACCAGTGCAGATCTAGCCCATACTGTCAAAGGAGTTTATCTGACCAAGCAAGTAGTTTACTGGACTCCACTGACAAACTCAGATGTCCACATCAATGCTGTGGAGGCTAAATATGAGAGAAACTCCTGATGCCTTAAATGTAGGTAGAAGTCAGGTACCCAAGTTAGGTAAGCTTGATCTTTACATTTCTCTATTACAGTAAGTAGTCTACATATGTATATGTCATGAATATCTCATGAGAGGTGCACTTCAGATGTTGAGGGTGTTTGCTGATATTGTCACATGCAGTTTCACTTATTTTGAAGCCACTGTGTCTTTTAATTCTGTAAACTCAATGCATTAGTTTCCTTCCATTCCTAATACAGGCAAGCCCTGATGCTATTTTGACATTCATGTTTTCTTCACTACATTCCTGCAGTTACACATCTTGGATGCATCTTAAAGACAAGAAGAAACCAAAGTTTTCTTCATAGTCCCACCCTTTGGGAAAAGATGAGGAAAAATGAACAAATTTTTCTGACAAACGGCATAACTGTTTTCTGTACTTTGCTCTTGTCTTGGCCTGAAGATACAGAACTAGCTCCCCTTACAGCGTGAGATGCCTGAAGCACTGCTCATAGTGCTTCCTCAGAGACAGGATTCTGCCATATTTAGTGATTTCCTTTTGCAGAGATCTTTTCCTGTACCGCGTGGAGACCTTCCAACAGTAACACAATCTCTCTTAGAACCTGTTTTTTCTATAATTGAATTCAACTCAAGGTCTCTGTGCTGTTAGAAGCCAACATCCATTAGGCACTATTCTATATTTATACTCAGCTGAAGTCGGTGTCAAATGCTGTGTCTGGGCAAATGCCAGGGCTGGCAAGTCCTTCTTTTCTGTGGAGTTTCATGTATGATTGTCATTTATCAGAATGACAAAAGGCTTCTTCTGCAAGTAGCGTTGATTTCTTAAATTCTCAAAATGACTTCTGCTCCTATAAGAATGAATAATCCAGTGTGGTTCTATCCAGAACACCCAACTGTTCTCTGACACCTATCATGTGTTGTAACAAAACTGCTCTCGCATCCAACAACAACAACAACAAAACAATAAAAGAATCCCAAACAACAACAAAAAATGAAGGGAGAAGATGAACAATTTGTTTGAAAATAAGTAGGGGTTTGAAGACTCTATTTCTGGAAAATATTGATCTTTTTTTCGCTGTCTAATACAAAGGCTCTAAAGCTCTGCCTGAGTTTGGAGATACTTGTGATAATAATTTAGCAGACCTCAAGTGTAATGGTTTAGATTTTTTAGTGGGGCTAGAAGTTGTTCACGTTCTGTGACCCTGAATTATCCAGGATCCTCTTCCATTTCTGCATAGTGAGCCTGAAAGCAATACTTATTTTCTGCTGAAAATGGAAGTTTTTCTTTGCTTGTTTGTTTGCAGGAACATATGATGCCTCTGATCTATAAATATCTATCTGTATTTTGACAAAATTTTAGGCTGCTTCACACCTACAGAGAAAAACTTGTGATGGAAATAGATCAGGAACATGAGAGGTTATTTGGTCTAAATCTCACTGCCTCTTTGCAGTTTCTTTTCCATTGGAAGGTTCAAAGTCTTGGGGGAAACATGAAGGGCAGCCCGTTTGTGGAGCTGAGGATGGTGGTGTGGTCCTGTCAGAAAGCTTCACTGAAAAGTCA
Organism: Centrocercus urophasianus; assembly: GCF_019232065.1. Classification (NCBI taxonomy): domain Eukaryota; kingdom Metazoa; phylum Chordata; class Aves; order Galliformes; family Phasianidae; genus Centrocercus; species Centrocercus urophasianus. The sequence continues at coordinate 29,761,510 of NW_024884142.1, forward strand.
CCCCGTATATTTGCCCACTGCCTCTTTCTAAGCTATGCCTTTTTACTGAAAATGTAAAGATTTGGTCCTGCCTTCTTTTATCAAAACGTATCTCTAGCACTCTTGTCTGAGCTGTTGTGCTGCAATTTAACCTGAGAATTTTTTTCCATTTTGATTCTAAGTCTTGCTACCAGTCTCTTCCTAATAGATGCTGACTTCAGCTGTGGCCTAGTGTATTTTTCTTTAGGTTTTTGTATTTGAAAAGACCAAGTAGAACCTCAATCTTATGGATATGTTTTCTCCTGGAGACAACTCTTTATCTACTAATCTCAGTTTCACTTGGAATTGATATTATTTGCTTCCACTGAGCAGACTGTATCAAACTTAATATTTACCTCCAGCAGTACTATTCAACTTAATTTTAAAGTAGTTATTATTGAGTTTTTTCCTCTTCTCTACTTGTGTACATGCTTGCATTCTTTCTTTTAGCATATTCGTCCTTTTTGACAGTTGCAGAACTGTTGGGTTATTTTTCTACTCCCCTTTTTAACTTAAGGCACTAAGGTGCCCTTTAAGATCCAAGTTTGAATTAAGTAAGAAGAAAAGGAGATTGAAAAGAAAATATCTCAATGTGGCAACATTTTTGAGTAGGTCAGTTTACTTCTTGAAGACCACCTACAATACAGTCTCTCCATACTTACTTTTGTAAGCCTTTCTGGAATAGTGAATTTGGCTAACCAACTGGATATACTTAGAAATAAATAAATGACCCCCACTATTACATAAAAAGGAGAGATACTACACTTTTTAAATGTAGTTTTTCCTTTTTAAATACCTATGTTGACTACAGGCTATTAGAAAAGGCAAGTGGGAAGTGACTTTTGAACAAGATAACTGAGTATACGAAAATATTCCTTATCTCTTTGTACCCACAGTCACAAATACATATTTATAGATAATAAGAAAGCTTCATTAAGCCACCTGCAGCAACATAAACCTGCTTTTTGGCCAGTAGCAAAGTAATTTATTTTCCTGATCTGAAGTAAAGAAGAAAGAACTAAGGCGACCAGGGCAGATACCAGTTAAAATTCCAGGACATCATTTTAAAACTGGCTAAACCACTAAACTACTTTGGATGTCACTGAGTAAGAAGAGTATGATGATAACCTGTTCCTCTGACACAAGCTTGGAAGGCAATAATTGCAAATTCACCTGTGTGCCCCCATTTTCTGTCTGCATGAGTGAATAGGCGCTGAATATGCTTCAAATTCTCAGGTTTCAAGCGGTTGTGTAGCCCAGTGCAAAATAACAACATTAGGTAAACACGATAGATTGATACTGAGGACATTTAGGGTGAATGAGATCTTCTGGTTTATACATGAGACAGCCAGGTAAATTAATACGGGAAATTGACAATCATTTATACATGCCAGCATCAGCAGGAGTCTCAGCAAAACTGCTGGTGAGAGGTTACATCTCATCTGCCTCTGAGACGACCAGCAGAGAGGCTAAAGATTATTCATTTTCAGACACTGTTTAGGTACTTTGTTCACTGTAGAGAAAGAAGACCTTTTTCTTTTTCATTCTTTGTTTTCATCCTTTTCTATTTTTTATTTTTAGCAGACAGAAGCAATAAATCAGCTAGTTTAAGAAGACCTGGCTAGCCCAACACAGATTGATCTCACAAGATAGTCAATGGGCTGCTAATAGAATTACAACTAGCTGTCAAAATAGGGAAAATATATCTATGACAGTGACAAAGAGCAAATCAATTGAAGAAGTGTTGTGGACTCTTTTTTCCTTCTTTTTTTTTTCTTCTTCTTCTTTTTTGAGACTCAGATGCAAAGCACATGGGTGCCTTTCAAAGCCTGCAACTGTGAAAAACATTTGTATGTTCATACCATTTCAAGAACGAGTCCTACAACGAATAATTCCATCAGCCAATTTCATTCTACTGTATTCACTGGGCTATTCCCATGAGATGAAGCTGAAGAACCTCAACCTATTTGAGCTTTTTCTCATGTTACAAAATCTGTTTAAATAGGTTTTATTAGCAGCTGTAATAATTTGCTCCAGGTGAAGAACCTGGGAGCTTTGTGTTTACCACAAACTGGTTTTTTTTTTTTTTCAGTTACTCACTGTTTTTCAGTTACTCAGAAGCTTGCCAGTTTCAGGTGGATTTTAGTGTTTGTACAGCTAAAGCAGAAAATCAGTTACAACAATGTTGTTGGCTCAGAAATTATGTTGTCATTTGCGATAATTAGATAAAAATTGAATTATTGAACAGTGGAAAGTTGACATGGTGTTGCAACATTACTCTACTACCTACTACATCATGTTTATAAGCTGCGCCCTTAATATATTGTGCATTTACATTAGAGACCAGAAAGATTCTATGTAGTTGAAAACGTATCTAAAATACATACCTACACATACATACGTATGTACCTGTTTATGCGACAGTCTGTTCTGGCTCTGCAGGTGTTGTAACTGAGTACTGAATCTGAGACACATTTACCAAATCACTCCAGTACAAACTTCTGCTCTGCTGATACATTTCTGAAGTACTCATAATAAAAGAATAATGAAAAACTATACTACAGTAAAACTCACTGAATGGCATTTGACATAAGATCCAGGACCATCAATAAGTAATGTAACCATCCTCTGATCCAGCTGTAGCTCTGACAGAGTGCTAGGAGGGAGCCTTTCCTTGCAGAGCTTTCTTTGAAGAGTTACCTCCATGCAGCAAGGCCACTTATCAGTCACTCCAGCCATTCCAGAGGTAGAATTATGTAAAGAGACACTATAAGGGATGCTGAGGAGTGCTGTAACTTCCATTCATTATTATTCCACTCCTTATTCCACTTTAGCTTCTCCTGGGTCTAAAGATGCTGCTGGCACTTCTTTCCTTCAAACTTTCTGGTCCTTCAAACTGTGGTGTATCTACTATGATTAGAGAAAAGGACATTGGTTTGGTGCGTCCTTGGGACCCAAAAATAGATAATGCAGACTCATGCTGGACAAAATTCAAATTCATGTCATGGGATGTAAACTCCCATGGGTACCACCTGCAATTATCATAATTTTGTTTTTGTTCATCTCTTACAATATTTAAAACAAATGAGATGAGTTTAAGAGGTATGTTCCTGCTCCATGGTGCTTTTAAACTGCTGACTCAATTGACTGAGAATGGTCCTGGCACTATATTATTACTAGTGCAGAAAAAGCCACGGAGAGACACTGAACAGCTTGAAGTAGTGGTACTTATTTTTTAAGGTAAAATAACTTCTTTTCATAGACGAGAAAACAAATCTTTATGATTTTCTTACACATGCATGAAAATTGATTATCTGGGAATTTTCCTCTTATCCCATTACTTGAGTATGTAGACCAAAGAGTTAGAAAGTTTTCAGTTTCCTTTCTTGCTGCATACCAGTTTGAACAGAGCTTAGGTGCCAGACAACCATTCTGCCAAAATTAAAAAAGCAAGCAATTGTATTATCCAAAATTTACTCATACTTTCTCTCAAATACATGCATACACACATGTCCATGTCTAGACTTGAATGCAAACATTTACAAAAGTAAACTGCATTTGGAGCTATACTGCCTTGATAAAGAGTCTGAAGAAAAGCTGAGATATATTTTGCTGTGCTGTCTATGTAGAGGCCCAATTTATGATGACTTGAAGCACAGCTGTGTTCCAGTCTCATGTACAACTGAACTGGGGATGCTTCCTTGAAGTCAGTTGAAGTTGAATTTAAACAGATGATAAAACTTCCATTGACTCTGAATGACAACAGAGTTTCATGCAGTGAAATTAAACCAGACTGTACGAGGAATCAGGGCCAATGTTCTCAGACCTGGCTATCTTGTTTTTCTTGTTTTTCTTCGCTTGCTCTGCCTAATCAGTGCCCAGTTGTGTTCTTTATCATGCAGTGCAACTTTTGTTGACATTGTTGGGTCCTTCAAGCTTACATGAGCATGGCAACAAGGTCTCTTGAGGCAGAACTGTATTTTAAATTCTTTGGAGTAAGGAATAAACCATAACATTAATCTTTTTGCAGAACATTCTATGCATTTTTAACACAGTGATTTTTAATAGATAGTAATAATAGCAATTTTGAAGTACCCTGCAGATCGAGTAAAGGACTTGCCTTCAGAAACGCTGTCCCCTGCTGCTAGTTTGCAAATCTTCTAATTCATTGCCACATGGAGTGTCCTCTGTGAGCAACATTTTTTTACTTCAAAACAGATAAAACTGTAAATTTTATCAACAAAGGCTCTCCAACAGCATGTTACCATCTCTCCTGTGTGGGACTACAGCTACTTTAAATCGCTTCCAAATAATGGCAGTGGGTAGTTTAAAAACCATGAGTAAGTTATTTAAATTAAGCATTTAGATAAGCTATCTGTATTTCAAAGCTTATGGATCAGCACTAAACCAGTATACTTTTCCTGAGCAGTGTTTTCTTGATGTGGGATGTTCAGCGAGTCTCAAAAAGTCACATAATCTTCCAGTTATATATATATCTGTGAGAAGTTTCTTCCCACCCCCACCAAGATGGATGTGGATATTTGTGCCAAACAGACCTCAGGAGCCCAGCAGGGAGTGACTGGGCTGGCAGTTCACAGCTCCTGTGGCACAGAAAACAACGGGGAAGCTGTTGCTGAAACTCTTAAAACAAAAGACATGAAGTCAAATCCAAGCACTGACTGATGACAGAGTAAGAGTCTCTCCACCATCGACCAGGGCTGTTGCTGGAAGCTTACTCACTTCAAAAGCAGTAGGGAAAACTCCAGGAAAGAGGGCAGATATTCTTGTTACTTTCAGTCAGATAAATAAGAAGCTGGGTACCCAAAAGGGTTTAACAGCAGCTTTGTAATGAAACTCAGAAAAGATCAAGTGGCTATGGTTTTGACATCATGGCTTTGACATCATGGCTTCATAGCACACAAACACGGAGCCCAATTTGAATTGCTTATGGCACTTTAACTTGCATTTGTATTTTATAAAATAAAGCTTATAACTCAGAGCCTTAGGTAGAAGCATTGCGATGAATTTTTGTTGCCTCACAAGTAGAACTGCTTCGAGAGAGGGTCTTTCCATTATTGCAATAAAACTCAATTGTCTGAGGAAAATGAATGGGGAATGGATCACAGAAACACTCAATCTTAAAATACTTGAACAAGAAATTCCATGCCACTGCAGAGCTGGGCCTTAAAAACATGATATCTCTGTGCCTGGCTGTGCTGAGAAAGAGAGCTAGCTGGGATCAGAAAAGTGTAATCACTGCTTTCTGCACAGCATTGAATCCCTCTCATGGTTATGTTTGGCCCACTTTTGTAAACTACATGTTTTAATATGCATTATGACCATTCCACTAACAAAGGTATTTAGTTTTCTTAAATAGAATTTCAGTGAAATATGTCTTGGGAGAATATATGACCCTTTTAAGGCACGAGAAACTATTAGTTACTATAGAAGCCCAGAAAATATTTGTTCAGTGCTCTCTTAAGCATGCAGCCAGAATGCCTCACAAAGACAGTGTCACCATTATAAATTACACAGAGACAAGGAGCCTGACTGTCTTCTCTTGTTCCAGTTTGATATACAATGTCCTGTGAAGTCCAGGGTTCTTCAGTAACATCACGTTAGTGGGACACAGTGGCAAATTAGTTTGGAGGAATATTCCTGGTTGGTTTACTAGTACTTTGGAGAAAAGGTCGTGCTTCTTATTCTGTGGATTCTGCTTTCTATGTACTGTTTTAAAAGAACTAATATTTTAACATTATGCTTCAGCATGTAGAGCATAGGGTGATAATATTCTAAATTATTACTAAGGGGATAAAAAGAAGGGTCAGCTTTTTAAAGAGATGCTTGGAACACATTTTTGTACCACTCAAGCCACGGTAGTATTCAAGGAGTGTCTGACTCTCTGAGTTGCTCTGTGCTTGTAGCAGAGTGCTAGAGGAGCTGCAATTTCCATTGTATTCTGAAGGAGCCAAAGAGCTCAGTTTCTTCTCAGAAATGGCATTTAACGAATGATCTATATTCTAGCAGTTAAATAATACAAAGTATGTCTGAAAGATTTTAGGAGTTTTTCCAGTGTATTTAACTTCTGCTAATTTCATTGCAATTCTTTGATGGAAAGAAGGAAGATGAAAGTAAATGAGATAAATATTAGTTACTATGTTATTTAGTTTTAGTGCAGTTTAGTACTATGAAAAAAAAACCAAAAAACTATGAAAAAAAAATTCCACTACAATAAGATCTAAAACAGGTATCAAAAGGTAAAGACAAACAAAGTGCTTTCTCTGAAAACCCGGAAATCCAATCCAAGGCAAAGTCATTCCAATTATTACAGTTTAAGGCCTACCCAAAATATGGAGGGTTTATCTTCTGTAAAGTTTTTACTCCAATTCATTAGTTATTTCATAGAATTTTAAACTGTATTAACTCTCCTGTGCAGAAATCAGCACTGTTACAGAGCTCTTGAGCAGATGTGATACAAAGAGCCTTTTGATTTTTTTTAAACTCAAAGAGTAATGACACTGCAATATCATGTGGTGAAGGAGCAATAATTTGATAAACATTGTCTTTCCATTAGATTAGAGCAATTAATCTGATTCTAATTTAGCTGAAACATTACCATACCGGAATCCCTAGAGTCCTATGAATAATCTCTAAACACATTGACACACTCAGCAGACAAACATTATCTCCTCTCATACTGTTATTCCATATGGTCTCCTCCCATTCTGATGGAGGGCACCCTGCTGTTTCAATCAAATAAATGTCAATTATCTGAGATAGATTTTTAGTACACAAGCACAGGCTTACAATTCAGCAAGTGAGGCTTTGGAACAATTGTCTGCAGTTCTCCCCTGATTGCCACCGCTTCCTTTTCAGCTGCAGAACTTGCTGTATTGTTGTCAAACTTTGTTGCTTCATATAAAGTTTCAAAGACTATCTCTTGAAAATTGTAGGTACAGAAAATTATTTGTACCTGGGGAGAAGGAGCAGAGGATAGAAGAAATGGCAGAAGAATTTACCATATAGACGTTTGTTGGGATGACAGTTCATTGTCTTTTCTATTTGTTGATCTAGCAGGGTGCCAAAATTTCATGTGACTAGGGGCTGCTTAGACAATATGATAGGATATTAATCTTCTAAGGCAATGGTTCCCAAGCCTACTGCTTCGATAGATTATGGTACACTCCATCATCTCTCACAGAATCACAGAATGGCCAGGGTTGGAAGGGACCTCAAGGATCATGAATCTCCAACGCCCCTGCCACATGCAGGGACACCAACCTCCACATTTAATACTAGACCAGGCTGCCCAGGGCCCCATCCAATTTGGCCTTGAACACTTCCAGGGAAGGGGCACCCACAACGTCTCTGGGCAGCCTGTTCCAGCACCTCACCACTCTCTCTGTAAAGAACTTCCCTCTGACATCCAACCTAAATCTTCCCTCCCTCGACTTAAAACCATTTCCCCTCGTCCTGCTTTTCTCTGCCCTTTCAAAGAGTTGATTCCCCTCCGTTTGTAGGCTCCCTTTAGGTATTGAAGGGCTGCAGTGAGGTCACCACACAGCTTTCTTTTCTCCAGGCTGAACAAGCCCAATTCCTTCAGCCTATCCTGATAGGGGAGGTGCTCCAGTCCCCTGATCATCTTCATGGCCCTCCTCCTCACAGACCACCTTGCACTTTTAGTTGGAAATACTATGAAAGAATGCAGGGTGCAACCTCAAACCATTGCAAGCCATAGTTTTGACCGCTGCTATAAGGTCCAAAGCTTATCCAGAACATCCCTTTGGAATCCAACTCTGACAGCTTAGTATATTTTCCTAGTGTTAGCCTCGTGGTTACTCTGGTGTCTAACAGTGAGGGAATGATGTGCAATTAAGTTGCCTACTGCTTGGAGCCATCTATAGAGAGAAGCAGCCAGAGCAGCCAAGGGAGATTTTTTTCAATGGTGGTCTGAACACAGTGCATTGCAGGCCCAAGCTAGTATTACATTATGTCATATATGACCCCTGTTATTTAAGGTAACAGTTTTCTTTGAATGTGAGATGTTAGGCAGATACTCTCAATGCTGAAGAAGTATGGAGATGGAGGATTTAATTGAACTGTGATTTTTCCTGGTTGCAGCATTTAGGCTGCTCAAAGTAATGTAGAAGAAGAATCTTTTTTTCATAAAAGCACATTAAACAGTGTCAGACAGTCTTATCGCCCCAAGATATGTGTCATTGATCATATTTGCTTGTATAGATATGCACAGATATGCATATAGATATGCTATCTTAGAGAGACCAAAAGTATGTCTTTGTTGGAAAGATCCTTTGTCAATCTACCTGGAGAAAATACCAAACGTGAAAGTTCTGCAATAATATAATTGTATTTTGCTTTAGTTTGATCTGAATGTCATGACCACTGCTTTAAGAATGCTCTGTTGAATTGGGCCTGTGATCTCTTTAGGACACTACTCCTTTGAGTGTATATGTGAGGGTCAGTGCGGCATTCCTCTGGCTGAATAAAAATTGACTTCAGTTAGTCTTTATGTCCAGTGGACGTAAAGTAAAGTAAGTAAAGTCTGAATGATTTATCAGCAGCTTTAACTCTGTTCATCTAGTCTATTTTGACTCTTCAAATATAACTTCTTTTGAGCTACATTATACTTCATGTCTACACAGGTCTCTGAAAGTAATGCCTCCTGTTTATTTCCATGAAAATGTCAACAGATACAAAGAGCTTAGTAACTCTATTAGATAGAGTAAATTCTCAGCTACAGAGCACTATTTTTCAACATTTTACCACCTATGCACCCCTCAATGCAATTTCACCAGCAATGAACAAGAGCCTACATGCCACACTCATCAAAATCTTCACCAACAGCAGAGATGATCCACTGCTGCTTTCACCACTGCTGAAATGCACCAGTCATCACCTCACTGTGTTCACATCAACTGTTAGGTTTCCAGAATCATTCAGCAACTGTCAATGAATGCCAATGGATGCCATTCCTTCCATAAGGAGTAATTCATGACACACCTTTGCTTCATACACATTTCCATGTCAGATGCCATTGTGTCAGACTGCCCCTCCGCTGCTATCTGTCACATGACAACAAAATGTAATGGAATATTGGTGGGAAGGTTCTACCTCTATGCCATACCACCAACATTCACTTCTGTTCTTGTACATCAACATAATGAAACAGGAAACATTGATTTCAGTGCAGCCCTTGGAATCACTTGATATATGAAAATAACCTGATGAACTCACCTGAGAGAGTGCTGCTCCACTCTTATCAGCTCACCCATTGCTTTCATCACCAGATTCTCTTTAGCATCCATCACACAGACTGAAATATTGTTGATTTATTATGGCCTAGAAAAATCTCATTTTTTCAAGATGCTGAATTCCATCCCACCTTACTAGCATCAAATGAACTTCCAGGTCCTTCCATACTTCAGTGTTCAAGAGGCATCTGGACGACGTGCTGCATGATATGGTTTAGTGCTTGTGGTGGCAATGGTGATGAGGAGAAAGTTGGACTAGATGATCTGATAGGTCATTTCCAACCTTGTGATCCTATGATTCTATGATTTTATGATTTAGGAGTAAATTCATTCATCCCCTTTCCACCAGGTGGATTCCTCCTCTCTTGCACATGCAGCTGGAAGCGCAGAGAATCATTCAACAAATGGGGTGATCTGCGTGCAGTAGTTATCCATTCATTTCAATGGGAGAAAGAGCTTTCAAGCAGAACCATATGGTTATCAGCTTCTATCCTAGAATTTTAAGCTATCTCTAATCGTAAATTGTAGAAATAAAAAATGTCTCTTACTTAATGGATTTAGACATTCTGTCACAATTAATGTGCTAATAAAGGCTTTGCTTGAGGACATTTTTGAACAACACACTTCTGTTAACGTTGCTCAGTAAAACTATTAATACAATCAGTTTGATTTGAAATGTCTCTTGTCTTGTAAAGTATCAGGTCATTAACTTTAACAGTGTCAGAGAGTTCTGGCTATCAAAATCAACTAAATTAATGTCCAAGGAATAGCTAAGAGCTCATTTTGCACAGTGGAAAGTATTAATGTACTTCAGTGGAAAGTATTAAGGTGCTACTGGTTGTAAATAAACTGAGAAATCTTCAAACACTTCAGGAAGGATATAGGCTTGCACTGGTATATACCATAAAAAGGAGACTATGAAGGACACGAGGAACAGAAGGAAAGAATAATGATTCTTGAACAGATGGTAGGAAGTGAAGAAAAATGATACTGAATATCTGAGATGCTTGAGGTGACAGTCTCTTCTGTCTGGTAACTAATGACAGAAGATGTGGTAATGTCACAAAGTTGTGTCACTGGAAGTTCAGAATGAACATTACAAAAATTTTCTTTACTGCAAGGGTGGTCAAACACTTCCTAGAATAAGCTTCCTAGAGGTCTTTGATGTCATATGCCTGTCAGAGTTCAAGGGGCTTTTGGATAATGCCCTTAGTAACGTCAGCTTTTGGTTAGTCCGGATAAGGTCAGACAGTTGGACTGGATGATCTCTTAATTTCCATTCCCAGCTGAACTATTCTGTTCTACTCAATTATATTCTATTCTACATCTGAAATTCATCTGTAATCATAGGGATAGGTATGTTCTCAGAGCCTCATGTTATTATGATACAAGAAGTAAGGTCAGGAAATGCACAAAGATGAATCCTACAGGTACACGTGTGTTACCAACTTAGTTCAAATCTTAATCAGGCTACAATATTTTGTTTCATTGTAGAGCTCATTGTTCACATTATAGAGCTCAGAACTCATGCACCACTTGGAGTGCAGGAAAGCAAGCTGAACTGGGTGATAATACCTTGTACCTAATTTGCTCTAACTGTTTGTTGGTGCTCAAATCTACACGAACATCCTAGAGCTAGTTGGAAATAAAATGCCTCAAAATTCTTACATGAAGTAGATTGAGTCCTCCACACTGACTATTTCACTTAACAAATCCACTTGTATTAGGCCAATACTTGCTAGTGTGACCATAGCAGATGAAATATACTGGGGACTCCTTTCACTGACCCACACATGCTTTTACCCAAGTGCACAGTTGTGTGTGTAAATATTGATGACGCCAACTGAGATTGTCCTAGACAATAGCAATTATCCATAGAGGTTGTGGAATCTCCTTCTATGGAGATATTCAAGGCCCGCCTGGATGCGTACCTGTGTGACCCATTGCAGGGAACATACTTTAGCAGGGGTTTGGACTCGATGAGCTCATGAGGTCCTTCCCAAGCTCTGCAATTCTGTAATTCTGTGATTCTGTAATTACACTTTAAAAAGTCACGATTTTACAGTTGTTCTTAAAAGCATACATGGATACTCTTGTGCTGGCAATTCCAACAGCCAATTTTATCAATAACATGGGATAAAAACTAGTGTGAGCGGTGTGAATGCCAAGCAGAGGAACTAGAAGAATCACAGGAACTGAGCAGCTTATTTCTGAATTCCTATGGATATACGGTGTTTTATTTTTTCTAACTCGCCCTAGTCCTCTGCTTAAAATAAACTCATGCACCACTAATCCTGGGAACTGACTGCATGAGTGGCAACTTGCTCAAAAGGGTTAGATGGATGCCAACAACCAGAACATGCACCAACAGGGCATTCTCATCGCAAACGAGGCACACGTATGCTGGATACATAAGGAGGAGCATGGCCTGTGAAATGAGGGAAGTTATTCTTCCCTGGTCTGTTTGAATGAGGCTTTACCTAGAACAGCTTGAGGGGTAGTTACAGGGACAGCAGAACTGTGCCGCTTTATAGTAACGGCAGATGATATAGCAATGGGCAACAACCACAGACTGTTCAGGCTGGTCATTAGGAAGAAGTTTCTGCTGTAAGTGCAGCACTGGGGCAAGTTATTCTGTAACCTCTAATATTGGATGTTTAAAAGACATGACTGGGCAAAGCTGATCTGCTTCTAGTGATAATCCTGCTTTAAGTAGGGTCTTAGGCAAGATAAGCCCTAGAAGTCCCTTCCAACCAACACTCGTATTTGTACAATTCTGGGATTCAAACTTGACTGAATAACAGGGAAGTGACATGATGAATGGTTTTGTTTATTAGAGTAAATGGCCTGGTCTGGCTTTGCAGGTGATTATAGCTGGCTTAAGGTATATCACTCACTGGGAAACCAACAATCTTTAGCAGTTACAGAGGGATAGTCTGTCTATTTTCATCTAAGATTTCTTATCAAGGAGAAAAAGCAAGACAGAAATTAGGGGAAGAACTTTGGAGAGTATTGGAGGGCTTGACTTACCATTTTTGAGAGGAAGAACAGTAGTTGTTTCTTGCATGAGGCCCTCATTCTCCCACCCAGAAGCAGCTGCTGCCCTCTGCGTTTCCAGCTGCAGTGGGAGCAATGGCTCATTTCAACCCCTGCAGCCTGCTGCACAAGACAGCTGCCTACATCACTTTGCCTTGATGACTAGCTCTGATCAGGTCTTACAAACTTGCTCTAGGGAACAGAGCACCTGTACTCAAAATATTGAGCAGATATCTTCACCCTCACCTTGCCTCTTTCTGTCCATGGAGAGGCTCAGAGGAAAAAGTTAGGAGCAGAGCCAGGTGTCAGCATGGCCTTAGTCAGAAATCTCAATTTTCATAGCTTCACAGAGATACAAGGAGATAAAGCTGGCCTCGGAAATGTCACACATATGGAATGACAACTAGATGTTACCCACAAAGGTATATCTGAGCAGGTGTCTGCTTGAATAGCAGCTGCCTGCGTGATGGCTTTTATTTGTTGTCTATGTCAGTTTTCTCATCCAAAGTCAGTGGGATCAGTGGTAATGAATTCACTGAATACATTGTTTCAGCTCTAATTTTAAATTTACTTTTCCTTTCAAATTATATATATTCCTTCCAATTTGACTTTATTGATGTTATTTTATATTAATAACAAAATTAAGAAAAATTTTCTTAGAAATCGGTGAATTCATTCTGTTTTTCAGTTCCTTTCTGAGTGTTTTAGTGATGCAAGTGAAAAGTTCAGTGTTGTGGAACTGAATAAGCAGGCTCCACTCATGACATGACAGTCTGTTAGAGAACAGCAAAGATGACCTGTGGCTGTAAGAGTCTAAGTGGATTTTTCCTCCGCTCTATTTTCAAGATGTGACAAAATTGCTGGGTAGCCTACATACCCAAAGTCAGAAATACACTAGAAGCTGAATGCTGTCAACAATACTAAAGAAACCTGATTTTAGCTCCATCACAACACAGCAGCATTATGCTTTCATGGTGCATTAATTCAGCACCTTCAGGCACTCTCGCTCTTTGCTCAAATTACAGGCTGTCTTGTCTGTAGTTAAGGCTTTGGACTGGAGTGAGGAGTAAAGTCTTGTGGTCTTTATTGATCCTCACAGGGTTGGATCCTAATAGTGTATGTAAGTTGCAGATGCTCACTCATTGCCTAAAATGAAGATGAGACATACCTGAGATACTTTACTGATATGACCAATTTTTGGAGTTCTTCCCCTGTAGGCAGTTACCTTTAAAACAGTCCTTTCTTTAAATTCAAAAGAAAAAAATACTGAGAAATGATCAGTATTCAAATCCATTTATTTACTTGTCAGTTGAAACAATAATTTGAAAACAGCTTCAACCTCTCAAAAATATTTTGAAGCACAGCACTGCATGAATCAGAAAAGCCAAAGCAAAAACCTTGTTTTCATTGTTTGTATCAGTACACTAAATTAGAATCATTAGAGAAGCTTAATTTTAAAGTAGGCAGCTGAAAGCACTGTTTGGATGTTGGGCTAGTGAATCACTCTGGTTCCTGTTCTGGGACTGGAGGTAGTAGAGAGGCTGGAGGGGAAGCGATGAACAAAAAAAGGTATTTATTTCAGTATCTTGAGTAAATCAGTCAGTGTTTATCAGTCATAATGAGACTGCTGTGGGGAGCATTAGTTTGCTCCAATAGGCAATGTATTATTGTTGCTTCTTTGCTTTCCCTAACATGGCAGTTGCTTTATAAAGTCTCTGACAGGCAGAGTAGACTGTTTCTGAGCTCAACAGAGAGCTGACTGCTGCCTCATACCCAGGGAAGATCCTGCCCCTCTCCTGCATCTGGAGCAATGGTGCTGCTGGGTTCCTGCTGGCATTTACAGTGAAACATTACCTAAAACTAAGTCTTAGTACTGTTCAGCCATTCAAAGCAAATATGTATCTGTTGGCATATGCTATTCCACTCTAAGAGCCGAATCAATGGTGAACATCTTACTTGGATTTAATGGGACCTAAGAGCAATAGAACAGGCTGCCCAGGAAGGTTGTGGAGTCTTCTTCTCTGGAAATATTCACGACTCCTCTGGACAACTACTTGTGCAGCCTACTGTGGGAAACTGCTTTGGCAGGGGAATTGAACTTGATAACCTCTGGAGGTCCTTTCCAACCCCTACAATTCTGTTATTCTGCGAAAGGAGTCATACTACATGGAGAACTAGCTCTCCTGTCCCTGATGGTGGTCAAAAGGATATGTCGAGTCAAGAACACAGGAAGAGAGTGCAAGATACACGACACATGATCCATTTCCTGGATACTGGTCCTGTGTCTAACCATTTGCAGCTCAGAGACTTCTTCATATGGAGATGTTTTCTTTGAATGTACGCTCTGAGTATGTTTCTGCTCTGTGAAGTTGTTCAGCCCCTCCTTGAATCCATGTAGGCTTTTAGATTCTGCAGCATCCTGTGGCACAGAGTTCATCAAATCCATGTTTTTTTTCTAAGTCAGAGACTCAGAGGTCAGGCTGACTCCTCATGCGAACCAGATTCAGACCCCCATTGCTATCACAGCAGGACTGACATCAAAAAAGGTCTTCTTCAGTACTTTCTCTTTGTACCTGTTAATACATGTTAATATTGATTAATGCACTCACCCCATATGCTATAGGTGTTTGTCTTATTCCCCATCCAGTCTGGATACACATTAATCAACACTACACTGTGGTATAGAATGTCATGTCTCATTGCTTAAACATTTTCCTACTCCCTTATGTTATTAAATAGAAGAATATTAAGCACTCAGACAGAAGTAATAGATCAGCATAACTGGATTTGTCCTAATACACCGACGATGAAATTGCCCAGAGGAGTTTCGTGGAAATTCTTTTTGGGAATAGAAAACATTTTTGAGGAGATAAATCATGAAGGATTGATCTTGCCAACTGCAGTAAAAACATAAGGCCCTTTTTTTTCCTCTTCCTGCATGTCCCTCAAATTATTTCTCTTCTTACCCTCTCCTCTTTTTAAAAAAACTGAAATGATTGGATTCAGAAAGACAGTATTTCAGCTTCTCAAACTTTTGTTTCTGAAATAGCCTTCTGTTAATAGGTTATGGGCTAAGTACATGTCTGTTGTAGCTTAGTTCAAGCCCAGTGGTGCTGGTCCTCGGTTTTACTTATATTACTTGCCAGAAGTCAAGTGCCTGCTCTGAGCAGCCAGGAACGGAGGCCTTCTGAGAAAGATTTATTTCACCCTGGTGTTTTAAATCAACCTCTAGAGATGTTCTTCTGCTTTATTGATCAGAGGTTATTGAATCATTGTAGTTCAGCTTAGACTACACATTTCCTCTGGGAAAAGTTACACCCTGGAAGATGGAGGTGGTAATTATGCATAGAGAACAAATCAGCTTGACAGAGCATGACTGCAGTTGTATTTGGCACAACAGGCTTCAAGTATATAAAAATTAATATTCATTAGAAATAAATCAAAAAACTTTTTTATCAAAAAACTATTTTTCTAGAAGCATAATGTGCAGAGCAGTAACAAAAAGGACAAAGTGGGGCAGACTGCAGGTCCTACTGATGTGAACTGTTACTGGTGTGAATTGCTATGTTACAGGCCACATGACTAATTCCTATCTTTATCTCTTCACTAAATCAGTTTTGTTGCTGATCTTAATGTAGAACAAAGGGCTACTTTACAAGAGCTGGAAGTTGCAGAAACTGTCTTTTAATTGATATATTGGCGTGCCAGTGACAAGAACAGAGGAGCAAAGGAGCTGAACACAATCATTGGAAGTTTTGCAGTTTTTTTTTCTCTCTGACAAATAAGTGGTTTTTGACATATATTCTCGAGATCATGGACACATCTATGTTTTTTAATACTTAAGAAATTCCTGAGCTCATTAACAACCTTTTAATTGTATGCTGTGCTTTAACATGCTTAAAATAATCAAATTATTGTTGCTTACGCAATATATACCATTCAATTTTGTCATTTTAGCATACATTTTTTATGAAATTGTGTTAAATAAACCCATGCTCCTTAGTGTTTTTATCTTCTAGTAGTGTGAAGTTTATTATCACTGTGCTTTGTGGATTATTTTTACTGTATGAACACCATGTAGAAACTGTGATGTTCTTACATTCACTGCTACTCTGAAATACAGGATACAGTCAGGCACTGCAAAGACAATAATAAGAGGAATAAGCTGAGAAGAACTTTGATGCATGAAGGATTTTGATGCAAAATTGAGAGGTTTTTTTTGTGTGATGAAGTTTTCCAAAGTATTTATGCACTGTCTTACATTTTTAAGCAACTGTATAAACAATAAATAATCCTCCTCATCAGTGTCACTACATCCTATTGTATAAGACCCTGGGGCACTATAAATAAAGGTTATCTTGTAATCATCAACAACAAGCAGATGAAGAAGGTTTTCCCCACTGACATTTATGAAGTTTTCAGTAGTGTTTTGATTTGATTCAGCATTTTTGATAGCAAGTTAGTGTTTACTTCTTGAGATATTCAAAGGCAAGAAGTCTATTAGGCTCACAAATCCCATAAAGTCACACTTCAATCCACTTCTCTCCAGGGTACATTCAAAACTTCACTTGTGTCAAAACTTGTGCCAGGACTATCTGTAGGTATGTCTATAGGATGAGAGCAGACCAATCTGACCTCGTGCCAACCCAAGGTTACTTTTCAGGTTGTATGGCTTATAGACAGCACAGGCTATTAGGCAGCATAAATTTGCACGTTTTTAGGCGCTTATGTCTCTAGACAAAGACACAAGCACTTATCGACACATAATATGTGCAATTCCAAATTTTAAGCTCTTATTCATTACAAGGTTCCCATGAAATGAGGAAATGCTGTTATCCTAATTTTATGGCTGATATACTGAGGGTCAGCAGCAAGATTGTTAAAAATATTTTCTTAACATTTTTATTTCCAGATATCTCAACACTATTGAAACTCTTACGCTGAAAGTTGTGCTTAATTTCATTTGAAGGGGTTTTTTTTGTTTTGTTTTGTTTTTTTGGAGAGATATCAAGGAATGAATCCTTCTTAGTAGATATGTAAGATAAAATTTATTATCCCTTTTTTGACTTCAGATTAAATAAAGAGAAAAGAATAGAAACTTATTTAGAAAAAATAAATAAACAAACAAACAAATAAACACATAAATCATTTACTATTTCTTTCAATTTGTTTCTTTTCTTTTCTTTTCTTTTCTTTTCTTTTCTTTTCTTTTCTTTTCTTT
>NW_024884142.1:29779156-29780316 GCF_019232065.1 Centrocercus urophasianus
TCTTCTCTTTTCTTCTCTTTTCTTCTCTTTTCTTCTCTTTTCTTCTCTTTTCTTCTCTTTTCTTCTCTTTTCTTCTCTTTTCTTCTCTTTTCTTCTCTTTTCTTTTTTTAGATTCATTCTTACACTTGTCAGTGAAAGAGCTGAGTACTGATTGCCTTTTGTGAGCACTTTTGGACTTCAGAGGCAGGATGATACAGGAGGTAAAACAGATTTCAGGAATAAATAAAGAATCACAGTCTTTCATCTAATGAACCTTCTAGCTGCCTACTTCACTTAGGAAAAGAGGCTTGTGATATAGGAGTCAATTGCAGTGGGTAATGTGCTGCTACCTCAAGCCTCTTTGAAAGTTTATGATTTTTTGTGATGGTGATATACTACTTGTATTTTAAGAAACTCAGAACTATCTTATCATATCTTATCTTGTATATTTAAATTAGCTAAAAGTAGTTATTTGTTTTGACAAGCCACAGGACCTTTTCAGCAGCAATCCTGGCAATGGCCATAACAGCCATGGCAAGAAGGGTTATAATCTACCTCTACAAAGAGCATCACTGACTCTAAACTGGCTCTCAGTTATTTTGGTGATTGGTACTTATCAAGAAGCCTGATACCTGTGGATTTTTGAAAATATTGAAAATATTGACATCTAGAAACACAAAGGTAGGTAGATAGGCTATATCTGATCCATTCACCAAGAGGTGCATAGTGCAGAGACCCATGTTGTCAGGACAAGAGTCAAATCAGAGTTGACCTAATCCATCAAACTAATTTTGCATGAGCTAATGAGCTATGTAAACATTCTGATATTATCAATCTATGTGTAGCAAGGAGCTGCATATAATGTGATCAAAGCAGATTAATTTGGACCAAATGTGCACTTAGTTTTGGTCACACCATGTACTGCAAAGTAACACTTTATGAACCAATCTCCACAACATGTCCTGCATACTAGTATTTACTTCAATGGAAGTCAGGTTATATGTAGATCATGTAACGGGGCAGGGTTTGGTGTAACTCACTGCGCTGTGATGATGCTTCCAGGTGACCACCCTCTCTTAATCCTCTCTGTATTCTAGCAAAGCTGCAGCAAGTCAGAAAAAACTCTCCATTCTTTTTCCTTTCCTTTCCTTTCCTTTCCTTTCCTTTCCTTTCCTTTCCTT
>NW_024884142.1:29780326-29917464 GCF_019232065.1 Centrocercus urophasianus
CTTTCCTTTCCTTTCCTTTCCTTTCCTTTCCTTTCCTTTCCTTTCCTCCTCACCTAGAAAAAGAGTATTCTTTGTCTGTAGAGCTAGATAGATGCTAAGAGACAGATGTTAAGAGGCCCTCCTTTCATGCCTTGTTAGTGAGTGAATGCGAAGGAATTCTAGACAATCAAGTAATTTCTGAGTCATATTTGCCAATATTTTTCATTTGCCTTTATTTCCTTACCAAGGAATTTTTTTTCTGTAAGATTTCCAAGTAAACACAATCTAGCTTTGGAAAGAAATGAAAATGGTAATTTCTCTAGGAAAACGGGTTGTGAAATTTCTCAGAGTCCTGGCTCCAGAGGAGCTGATTGCTGAGATGATTTCCATGGCACATACAGTGACTGGTGATTAAACCAATTATTACATTGGAATTAAACTGTGATTTGACTTCTTAGGATCATCCTCACTGGTGGTCTACATGAATGGCATCCCTTGTTGCTACCTGTACAGTGACTTTGAGGTGCCTTGGTTGCATCTCTAGCCCCTGCCCTACAGAACACTGAGTAATGCTCAGCTATTCCTATTATTTGGGCATGGTACTTTTTCTGTTTCCTTTTCATGTTACTCATGATGGAGTATTTTGTTTCTCAGCTGTGGCACAAGCAAGGGGATACTCAGTGCTCAACTGAAGGAGAAAACTGGAAAAAACACTCAATGATATCAATCAGAGAAGGCATAAGTTGCCTGAAGAAAAAAACTGTAGATTTCCACTTTCAGAGGACATTGCTTGCCTTGTACCTTTCAAACTTGTCAGCACAGCTGCTGATCCAAGCAGTATTTCTGACAATTCTCATCAGGGCTGTCCTGCCCAAAGTCAGTGGCCTGCCTATATCAAGAAGCAATCCACATTGTCCATCCCCTTATATCTACTTGGTCATGGATTTTATAGAAAAGAGGATACGTTTATACACTTGCTATTTTTGCTATTATTATCATTATTGTTTGCACTGCTTCCTTCCTATACAGTATTAAACACTATGATCTGGGGTGTTCATCACACTATGAAATCCTGTGCTGTGGAAAATTTGATGCTGGTTCCATGATACATTCACAGGTAGATGCATTTGCACAAATTATAGCTGAGAAGATAAAAGCAAAAAAAATCATTTATTTTCCCTCTGTCTTTCTGAAAAGATTTCCCCCTTTTGTTATAACACACTGGAAAAAATCTCAATTTTCAAACGAGATTGACATGTCCCTTGAAATCACCTCTATTTTCATTTACATTTCTTTTGAAATGCGTTATTTAATAAATATTGAGAACCATGTTTAATTTCACCTACATTTTTACTCGTATTTTCCATTCCTCAGCAGCTACCACTGCATATCCAGATGTTGTGTCTAACCACTGGGTCAAGCTGCTGATGACCCAGAGCTGCTGAGATCCCTCCACCAGAAAGAGGTGCTGAAACCCTCAGGGTGAGCAGGGAGGAAAAATAAGTATTTTGAAGTCTAAGGGCTGGAATCAAATACACCTTGACTAGCAAAGATTCAGCTCAGATCTTAATCTTACAACATTTGCAGGACTAATCTAAAGAGAAGAAGAGTGAAAAGAGAGAAATCTAAAGAGAAAAAGAGAGAAAAAAAATTAACCCATTTGTCAGGACATTATAAATATTCATAGCGTATAGTTTTTAGTGGAATACAAGAAAGCTGAAAAATAGGAGAGTGGAAGAAGCAAGTTATGAATTCCTTAATGGATCTATGTGGAAAATATCCATAAGAAGAGAATGTTGTTTTATTTGCAAATAGCATGAAGGAAATCTAGATAGTTTCTGACAGGGAGATCAGTGGTAGCTGATCTTACTTCTTTGGGTTCATTTATATTGATGTTTTGTCCAGTTTCTAGTTTCTTTGGAACCTCTTTCTGGAAAATAGGAATGCATATGGCAGCCATTTTGGATGCCTACTTTCCTAAGATGGTCTAAATCTTCCCTTTAGGAAGCAGAGTTGCGACCAGATACTACAACAGATCCCTTGCTCTGGAAATAAGGAAAGAGAAAGAGGCCTGCAGTGTAAACTCTTAGCAATAAGCAATAAATAACCTGATCAACACAGCAGACTCTAAAGGATGTCAAACTCGTTCCATGAACTTTCTGTCATGAAAATCTGGTTCTCACGGGAACAACAATCCAAATTGTTTTCTAAACATTTTTAGGTATAAATTTTCAATGACTCTAAATATCAGCCAGTTTCATTACATTTCATATTACCATTACCTCCAAAAAAAAAAAAAAAAAGAAAGATTTTTGGAATGGGTTTTTAAATATGAATTCATATTTTTGAAGAGAAAAAAAAAACAAACAAACATGGCAAGATCAGCAACAGTAAGCTTGGAAATGTTCTGAATTTTTGCAACCTTCTATGCTTTAACAAAGGCTCTTATTGGACTGTGACACTCTAT
Organism: Centrocercus urophasianus; assembly: GCF_019232065.1. Taxonomy (NCBI): domain Eukaryota; kingdom Metazoa; phylum Chordata; class Aves; order Galliformes; family Phasianidae; genus Centrocercus; species Centrocercus urophasianus. The sequence goes on from NW_024884142.1 coordinate 29,782,773, forward strand.
GCTTTTTTTCCCTCTGTTTAAAGTCCCAAAATACTGTCAGGTAGAGTTCTGGTAGAGCAAGAGTGGCATAAAGTGAATTTTATTTTATTTTATTTTATTTTTGATTGAGAGAATATGTATCCTATGCAACATGCTTTTTGTTGTTGTTGTTGTTTGTTTGTTTTGTTTTGTTTTGTATTGTTTTAAGTAAGTTTACATAAGTAAAGCAAGAAATATCAAGGTAGATCCAATACTCATACAGGAGAGCCTACTCACGTTTAAGAAATCAGTCTGGTTCTCATAACAAAACCACAACAGTCTGTGAGTATTTTTTGTTTTTAATTTTATAGCAATGTGAGCTCTGCTCTCTATATACAATACAGCGGTCTTTGTACTGACAAAGTGGAAATGACATTTATCCAAATACACTGGCTCAGTGAACCTTGGTTTTGATGACCTTATGCCTTCTTAGTCTTCTGGTTTAACTGTGTTATTTTTATTGGTGGCTTTAAAGCAGTTAAACATGGTCTGAAAGCCTTTTCTTATTTCCTGCTTCTTTTTCTTTTTTTCTTCCTCTTTCTTTTCTCATTGTGGAGAAAATAATGACTATGTCAAGGACAAACACTTGGGTTATGGATTTTTTCTTTGCTATTACTATTTTTATTACAAAGCAGCCCTGAAGACCTTTTAATTCTCTTGATTGTTTAAAGAGGCTTCGTGAAAACATGACATCTCAGATGTGGAGATAGGTATAATTGAGTGCAAAAGCCTGTTTGCCAGGACTCTTCTACAGTAAGAACCTAAGGAATTCAACAAAAAGGATGGGGTCAGTAAGGGTTTAGTGGAATTTGATAGGAGACCCTATACAAATATCCAGATGAAACTATAGCCAATTATTCTGTGCTGAATATTATGCCCTGATGAAAATAAAATACCTGAGTTTAATCTTTCATTCAGAGTAAAGATTCGTAGTATAATGACCTGATTTAGCTGAAAAAAGGAAAGAATAACTAAGTCTGACAGCTGAGAACAGAAGGGGGATTAATCTCAAAAGTTGCTATTCTTTGTTTCCCATCCTTTCATTATTATGCAATCAGAGCAAAGAGTTAGTTGCTATAAGTCAGCTCCAATTGCATTGCTTGGAGAAAGGGGGAAGCATGAAGGAGGGAGATTTTCCTTTGCTTACAGACAGAGGAACTGACAAGAGAACTGAGAGAAATGGAGCCAGTCAGTCCACCTCTCAGTCTGCCTGGAGCTTAGGGCAGAAGTGGGCTAACAGTGCTCTCATTCAGCTCCAGCACAGCAAGGGCAGCTGCAGGTAGTTACAACAGGGTGGCATGTCTCACAAGGTGCAGTAATCCCACTGAATGCAGAATTTTACGCTTTTCAGCCTTAAATTTGAACTCCTGTATGTCTGACTGGAGGAGAAAGAGAGAGACTATGTTGCAGCATACATCAGAGTGTTGACTGCTCTTCTGATCTGTCTGACAGCGCTTCCTCTTGGCATATAACATGATGCCAATTCTCATTCATCTTGTGAACATATACAGCAACCAGCTTACTGCCATCTGTTGTGCACCACTAAACATTGGTGGTTGTTGCAAGGCACACCCCTGTGCATCTAATCACTCTGGCTGACCAGAGTTGCACTTGATGGTGCCAAAACATACCTTGTATGTTTTATAGCAGCTATTAGAATTAATGCTGTTAGTAATCACATTCTCAATAATCACCACATTAAAGTAACAGGAGACATAAAGATTAGCAAGAAAGCATTCTGTAACTCTGTCAGAAGCAAGAGAAAGACCAAAGACAAAACTGGATTCACTATTAAATGGATAACTAACAAGCTGCCAAAAGATGAGGTTGAGAAGCTTGACATATTATGTTTGTTTGTTTGACTGATTTTGGTGTCTTCACTAGAATGGTCATCTGTGCTCTTAAATTTAACAAAGTTAACCTTAGAAGCAGTAAGGAAAAAGGAGGTATGCCAACTAGAGAGTACTTAGATATAGGATGTCTTTCAGGGAGAAAACAGGTTTGAAGACTTAGGAAAATCACTGTTATGTGAAGCTTGGAAGAAGAAATATTATAAATATCAGTGATAATTCTTGTAGCATGGGCAGGCTTCCAGAAGAGTGGAAAGGAGAAAACATAAGTCTGCCTTTGAAAAAGAATGGCATGAGGAACTAAGAGTTGTAGAGTGGTTCTTTAAAACCAAAATCAAAGAAACCTTTGATTTCTGAACTAGAGTGTCCACTCTAGACATATGATAGACACATGGAATATAACAAAGCAATGATAGACACATGGAATATAACAAAGGAAGAAGTTAGCAACAATCATAGATTTGCTAAGAACAAATTAAGTTAATCACCTAATTTCTTTCTGTAACTAAATAATACCTGCCTTCATGAACAGTAAAGAAACAGGAAACAACATAGTGTTTTCTCCTGATAATTGTTGATACTATCTCTTATCACGTTTTATGAACTAGCTAAGGTTTCTTCTATAGATTTAACTAGCATAAGACTAGAGTGAAAATATTTGGAAAAATGTATTTAGAAAATAGATACCAAAACCTCACTACCAGTTGGCCAGGTGTTACACTTTTCAATATTTTCATGAATTTTTGGGTGATGCCATCATTTAAGGAACACACTGTAAGACAGAATTAGACTTCAGAATGAGTTTGAACAGTTAAAGATGCAGTGTAAGACAGCGCAACACAGTTCAGTAAGAGGATATTTATGGTATGAAGCTTATACAGGAATTGTGGGTCTAAGTGAATCACAAATTGAACTAGATTAAAAAATGGGATTTTGCTATGAGATAATAGGATAGTTACATAAGTGCATTGTTTGTAGATAATGTGAAATTATCTTCTAAGTTTTGAGTTAAAGGCTCACTAGGAGTATTACATCCAGTTTTGGGAACTAAATTCTGAGAAAGATGTGGTTCAGCTGGAGACATTACTGAAAACAGAACAAGGAGGAGTAGAAAACATGACTGAAGTGGAAAGGCTTGAGAAAATGGGGACTGTTAAACAGAGAAAGGAGAATATTGGAGGGAAATATAACAGATTTGTACAACTTAGAGGGGAGAGGAAACTGTTCTCTTCATGTTCAGTTGGTAGAACAAGAGATAACAGGATTTAATAGGAACAAAGACGACTTTCTGCTGAAAGATAGGAATTATGTTATGAGAGCAAAGACAGGAAAACCATAGCACAAGCTGTGGAATGTTGTGGGATACTTGAGCAACAACTGTGTCAGGTATGACTTGGGAACAACTCAGTGGGGAGAAAAATTAAAGGTACAATAGAGATCACTTCCAGTTCTATTTTATTTTTTCTTTTTAAATTTTTTGCTATGTTGATTTTTGTTTCCTTTTTAAGATGAAGCTCATCCTTACAGAGTGACTGTGAAGTGAAACATATTATTCAGCAGAAAAAAAAATATTAACTTGGTATCTACTTGAGTGCTCAGATATGTTCTTATAACCATTTGCAAGCTCAAACTGTACTTTCTTTACTCTGTGAGACTCTGTGGTACCTAGAAGATAGATATCAAATTGATCCTCCAGTACTTATAAATGAAAAACAAAACTGTCAAGTTATATTTTATATGAGAGACGATTATCAGTGAGTTAGAATTTAGCCTTATATTTTTCAAAGACATTCACTCTTCTAGAAAGACTCAGGCCTTGTTTCATTTTGTGACACATGGTTGCTTTAAGCTAGGCTGCATAGTGGGATGGTTTTTGGAACTGGTTGCCGCTTTGGTAAACACTGGCTTTTGCTCACTGTATTTCTCAAAACCCCAACTGTTCTCACTGTAACCTTATTATTCTTATGGTTGGAGGCTATGAATACATTAGCACCCAATCTGTGACCCCAAAGGTTTTCTTGTTAATAAGTTTTCCTGTTAAATTTCAGGGTTGTAAGGTCAGGTTCCAAATACTTTGGAGTTTTTCTATTTCACCAGAAGACTCTGAGCTCCATTATTAGGAGTGTTGATTTTGGCTTGTAGTTGCAATCAAAACTGAATAATTAAAAAAAGCAGCAGAGGTTCAAAATGATTGCCAGTTGCAATTATAAACCAATATCAACAGCCCTAGAGCCTACTGGCTCCATCTGTTTTTGTTGTTTTTTTTTCCCCTGCTTTCTACAGCTACACTACCCCTATTTCCTCTTCTTACCTCATCTCACTCAGATCTGGAGAACTTCCACTTGCTGCTAGACTCCCACTTCATGGTCTAGGGAAGGGTTGCTTTTAGGAAGATGTGTCCTATTACAAGGATCCTGTTCTCTCCCCACGTAGGGACTTTGTCATCTTTTCTCCCATGAACCTGTCATGTGCAGGATGCCTCTTGTTGAAGGAAACATTGAGTAGCCGATTGAATTGATTAAAACCTTTTATTATTTTTATTAAACTGACAGCTGGAGAAAGGAACATCATCTCTTGTATAGAATTTTGGTAACATCTTCTATAATATTTAATGAATTATCCAACAGCACTACTTGATGTCAAGATGTAACTGAACACCAGGTAGAGTATAAATATAGAATCATAGAAATTTTGAGTTGGAAGAAGTGTTCTTACAGATCGTTTGGTTCCAGACCCCTACTGTGACAGGGATACCTTCCTCTAGTCTGGGTTGCCTGGGGCTCCATTCAACCTGACCTTGAATACTCCCAAAAATGAGACATCCACAACATTTCTGAGCAACCTGCCTCTATGCCTCACCACCCTCACAGTGAGTATTTTCATATATCTAATGTAAGTCTACTCTCTTTTATTTTAAAACCATTGCTGCTTGTTCTCTATCTCTACACTCCATGATAAAGAGGTTTTTTTTCCATCTTTGCTGTAGGCTGTCCTTAAGTACTGGCAAACTGCTATACGGTCTCCTTGGAGCCTTCTCTGGGTTGAAGTCTCAGTCTTTTTTTTTTATTTTATTGGAGAGGTGTTGCAGCCCTCTGATTATTTTTGCAGCTATCCTCTAGGTCTGTTCCAACAGGTCTACATGCTGGGGGACAGAGAGGTGAACACTGTGCAGATATCCAGGTGAGATCTCATGAGAGCAGGGCAGAGCAGGACACTCACCTCCCCTGTCCTACTGGCCACTCCTCTTTTGATGCAGCTAAGCTCATGTTGAAATTTTCAGCCACCAGTATCCTTAAATCCTTCTTCTCAGGGCTGCTCTCTATCCACTCTTTGCCAGCCTCTATTTGTGTTTGGGATTGCCCCAACTCAGGTGCATATGTGTAAGCAGGTTTCACAAATTGGGTTGCGCTTAGTGAACAAAATTATGTGTGTTTCAGCTATGTCACCTTCCTGTTCTGTAAACAGAAATTAAAACAATACTTTCTTACAATCCTCTTTGTTTTCCCTTTCCCCCCTTTCTTCCTTATATGTTGTGAATTTGAGCATTACTCTTTAAATTCCATATTAAAGAAGTGGCCTAATAATTTTTAATAACATAATAGAGACTAATTTATGTTTTATGTTCTATGATACTTTTTATTCAAATATTTGCATAGAGGAGTATTTTCTTTAGTGTGTACTTTTGTGAGAAGTCAAAAGAGTACACTGTGCTTGTGAACACATTGTTCTTTTCTTTGTGCATACTTTATATTTGATGTGATAGGGAAGAAACAACAATAATGAGATTAGATTTGATTATTTCACATAAATGATGAAAAGGAGCCCACATACTTTCAAAATAAAACTGATTGAAATTCATTCTAGTTGGCTCCCATTAATCTTAATTGTAACTCCATATTTCAGTTTAATAGGCCAGTAAATTTTAGGAGGCTGTGCTATTGTTCTTATGTACTTTGTTAATTTTGAGCTCACAAAGTTTTTCCGACTTTGTGTCTGGGAAGGAACATCAACATTTTTATTTTCTGTATGGGTGTTTATATGCCAAGCAGCGCTACTTTTATTCAGAGCAACCCGAGAAAATGCAGCAAGTTCTTTAGAGGCAGGTTTTGTTATTGAGATAAATTTGGCGTTTAAAAGAAAAAGCAAATTTTGCTGACCACTAGGAAGAGGGAATTGGCAAAACAAACCGACAGTACAGCACATGTATTTCTTCAGAAAACTGCTTGACTTTTTAATGTCCAAAAAGAAGATCTGGATTCACAGAATCACAGAATTCACAGAATTATAGGGGTTGGAAGGGACCTCTAGAGATCATCGAGACCAACCCCCCTGCCAAAGCAGGTTCCCTACACCAGGTTGCACAGGTAACACAGTAACACAGTACCCAGGAGGACAAAAGTCTCAACCTTTCTGCACTCTGTGACTTCAAGAAGAGCTGAGTCTTCTTCACACCTTGCCAGGCTAAATCCTCTATATAATATACAAATATCTATTAAATGTTACAGTAGGTTGATAACACACAGCCGTATCGCACATTTATTAAAAGAAACTGTTCAGATACAGTCTGAACTGGAGAGTGAGAGAGCAGCTCAACTGCACTTAGATTGATGATACCTCTAAAAACTGTCCAAGCATGTGTGCAAGAGCTTGTCATAATAAGAGCTTAATAAATGAGAAAGTGAAGGACAGGTAACTTTCCCAATATACAAAAGTTGTGCACATGCATGTGTATGCTTCATTTATTCCCTACTCTCTTTCAGGTAAACAGTGCAGAAAGAGCAGTTTTGCCATTTTTGAGCTGACTTGTCTTGTAAAGAAATTTGCTAAGTCAGATATTGCTGAGGCTACAGCTCCATGCAACAAGGGTTCACTGAAGACTGCTTTTGTATCACTAAATTTCCACCAAGTTCAGTGCTGTGGTTCTTGTCTGCTGCTCCAGGAACCCACTGCAGATTTCTCAAAAATAGGATTTGTCCTCTCGCATGAGAAGAGTAGCTGCTTCTGCAGAGGGCATGGAGACAACATGGTGAGGAACCAGGTGGAGACTCAGGCCTGAGGTAACAATCACTGCAATGGGGTTGCCTACCCTGAGCAGCGCTGTCCTGGTGGCAGCATCAGCCCTTGGCTGTGAACTCATGGGAAATCTGCACTCTTCAGAGGTCGAAGGCAATTGCTCATTTTGCCTTTGTCTGAAGCTGCTATCATATACACCACAACTAGTGAGGGATTATGATAAAATAAAACTTTCACAGACAGCAGGATTTATGACATATCAAAACACGTTGCTCTCTACTGATGGCATAGAGCTATTTGTGTTTAGTATTTGGTAAGATAGGTGAATAATACATTCTGAAAATCAATATGCCTAAACATAGGGATTGAAAGATACATTTAGACACTTCCCTGGTGTGGAGCAGACACTATCATCTTATTTTTAGGCTTTGAATGTGGAAGTCTTGACAGCACAATATAAAGCACTCAGTGATGGCACCCAAGCAGAAAAGGGGCTGTACGTTGAGTGGTTCTTAGCACTTGAACACTTCATAAGGATAGTGTTTTCTGTGCAGTGATCTGATACAATTGCTCTCCTAGCTATAGAAGTTATTTCATCCATGATTACAGTAAGGGGCTTGACATAGTCCACATTTCTAATAGATATACATACCTTTTTTTTTTCAGATAGCTTTACTCATTAATAATCTTGTTTCAGAACGTACTTCATATGTAAATCTCCTGATGTTACTGAAAAAAATACCTGAGAACAAAACAGCCTCTATATATCACTCTTTAATTTTGACATTAGTAGTGTTCTGGTGATTAAGGCACTGGCATAGTTTCTTAGCGAGTTACGAGTTATCTTCAGTAAAATACTGTACTACTGAGCTTTGTGGTTCTAGGATTTTGTTGCAACAAAACTGCAAACAGTGAGTGAACTTATTCTTTGTGTTAATCACTTTCTTGAAACTGTGGTTGATGTCTGATATGTGATTTTATGTGATTGCTGATATGTGACTGACTGAAGGTACTCCAGATGTTTGTGACTACTTGTGTTTTGGTCTATGTACACTAAGAAAATATCCTAGAAGCAGAATGACTAAACTCGGTATTTACTGTCCTTCTAAGGGGGAAGGGCACTGAAGGCACCCAAAGGCTTCTGTTCTGCCACTGCTCCTGCACCTGTGCATGAAAAGCCCATTTCAGCACAGGTCTTCAGTTCTGCCTGAGACATGCTGGGATAGCTTTGATTCCTTCTGTCTTGGCTTCCTGATGGGACTTTCTGGATAGACCTCAGACCCATCTCCACAGTTTGGTCCTTGCTCCTGTCTGCTACTATTTGCAAAGGGTCTGACTGGATGGACCTGATTCATTACCTTGTCTGCTAGTTTCTAGCTGGTTGATGGCTATCATGATCATCATGTTCTCTCCATTCAGAGGTGGTGGGGCAGTAACCTGCCCCAGCTCTCAGCAGTTCATCTTTCCACTAGGTCAGCCTAGATCCTGCTGCATTTTTTGCCTTGTTTGGATTAGAAAGCTGATCATTATATAATGACTTCTTTGAATCTCTTGCCCCAGGTCTCATTGGCCTTAGATGATTTGCTAACTCCAAAATAGATGAGGGTCATTTTGCAGTCATTCTTAGACTGGCTAGGAACATCTGCCTCATCTAATGGTATTTGGTGCCTTCTATGGAAAGGCAGATTTGTCCGGGCATGTGACATATTTAAAGAGTGTGAGTCATTAATGTCTGAAAGGACTTCAGTGCCCTCACGTTGTGTGCTTGACAGTGACATAAGCAAAGATGGTTTACTGAGCCATATTTGAAACACTCACATCATTGTGCCCACAGAAACATTGGAATATCTCAGCAATCACTTCTCATGGCTCAGTCGGTCCCTCTGAGAGTATGGAATAATAACTTATTATCAAGTTCTGTGAGATATGAATAATGTGCAGTTCTTGCCTGTTCCCTGCATAATTTCTTCTGAAATTGTACTGTTATTTCTACTGCACACTTTAATGCATGGTAAATTAAATACATTTTTTGAAAAAAAAACATCTAAAAAACAAACCAATAGCCCTCAATCAAGCTAGCTAAATTGTTTAATAATTTACTTTGATGGAAGAGTCACAAGGGTGGTAAAATTTAATCCATCAGCTTTAAAGTAGAAATTTTGAAATAATCACTACAGTACCTGAGTGTTCAAACTCAGAAAATCCAAGAAGAGTGAAGTTCTAGCTGTCTGTTGGCAGGATAGATATCACAGTGTGCCATTTTGTGTCATCCTGTCTTAAACTGCTTAATAGGATTTAAGAGATATAATGAGAAAAGGATGGCTGAAGTCCAAATCTGGGGTATGTGGCCACTGGTAAAGAAAGTATCTCATACAGAAAACATGACTCCTATGCATGAAAGATTTAATCCACTTCTAGATGGAATTTTAGTGTAGGTTACATAGAAGGCTGTACAGTATAGTTTCCTTTCCTGAACAGAACAATCTTTGCATTCATCAATACAGGCTTCTTGGCACATAAACAGTATTCAGGAGCACACAGGGGAAGAGAAAGACAGGCCGTGATAGAGGTGAAAAATGAGGGGAACTTGGCACTTACACAAATGATACCAAAAATGCTGATTTAGGGAAGAAAAATGTAAATCATTTTTAATGTCTTTTGAAGAAAGGCGCCCAAGTTAAAGTTGCCTTGAAGGCATATGACCCAACCTGACATTGCTTTGGCAGCAGAATATGAAGTGTGTGTATGCAGAGATGAAATGTCCTTTGAAGAGCTACTCTCTGATGAAGGGTGCTCACAAACAGTATTTCTGACAATGACAGGAATACAAGAACTTTTTTAAAGCTCCATGCATTTATTTATTTATTTATATTTGGCTCTGGACAAAGAAAATCAGGTATGATTTACAAGTATGGAAAATTTGTCACGTGTTCTCCCATGCTTTCAAAATCAGATAGCTTTACCGGGCACTAATTCTGAGCAGATAACTGGTTCAAAGCCCTTTCTTTCCTGGGATGTGAGCAGATACTGAACTATCACTCTGAAATAAAAGGCATACCTTTTTTTTGGATTGAACTAGCAAACATTTATCACCTCAGAATACTAAGTTGACTGTAAAGTGACATCTTGACTGAGGAGCTATTCAGCATGGGGCTGTCTGTTTCTTAGGTTGGGTTGTTCTCATATATATAAGATCACATGATTCCGTGATTAACATCACATAGAGTCTTTTCTGCCCCTAATGCTCCCTTTAGCCCTGGCCTTTACTCAGTGTGCACAAAAGAAGCGCTCATCTGCATCGTGATACCAGGCTTTGTTGCTTATTGTATGCAAGTGTGTCCTTGTAAATTCTGGTGTTTTTTCTGCTCTGTTAGTGATACTTTTTTCAGTCTTGTTTCTCCTGTCATAGAGATCAATGCATTGCTTTTAAAGCAGAGCTCTTTCTTTGTCTTTTGCATTCTCGAAGCCACTGCGAGGTGCATCACTGTGTAAGTGTATGAGCTTCTTTCCATTTCTTCTTTCCATCTATACTCACATCTAGGATGTGAGTATACAATAGGCTTACTTTTTTCCTTTCTCTTCTGTTCAGCTTCCATAACACAGCAGCACCTGCCCAATATAGAAGTTTCTTTCCATCCTCTCAAGACAGATGTGAGGAGTACAAGGACTGTTCCTGTGGTTCTGTGCTGCAATAAGAAGGATTTCTGTGCTGCTGGAGGAACAGAAAAAAAGGACTCTGAATTTTTGTCTTTGTCCTGTTCAGTTCCTGTTTTTAAACACAGTATCTTGCAATATTAAAGCTTAAAGGAGTGCTGAACCTAATCACAACCTATTACTGGCCCAAAGTGGGACAAAAACTAAAAGAAATTTGTCCCAACCAGGACAGGGTTGAAAATGTGCTGGCTTAGCTCCCACCTGCAGACATTTTCATTTCTGAAATCTGCATCCTGCTGCACTCGCTTGAGTCTCTGAAGGCTGGAAAAAAACTGCCAGAGTTGGATGGTTTGATTATATTCTGCAGTTGCAGTTCCAGCCTAAAGAGCTTTAATTTCTCCCTGTGCTCCTTCATGCACATTGAAAGCTTCAAGGGCTATCATCACCATCAGCTGCCATGGGAGCAAGGGAATTAGAAATGGGCTTTTTACGGAGGCTAACTGGGTCCTGCTGAGAGAACAGAGTAATTTCAAGGTACAGGAGAGAGACCTGCTAGCCATGCCTTGAACTGCTCTGGTCCTCTTGCCCATTGTCCTCTATGGATATCTACAGAGTTGAATCTTCAGGCTTGTGACAGACATCCTGAAGGGCAAAACTTTGTTTTGTTTTCATCTTATAAGGTGTTGCCAAGTTTACATTTGGGTGAAGAGCTCCCTAGAGGGGCTTCAGCCTGCTACTTGCTGATGCATATTTTTTGGCTTTTTGGATCTGTCCCCTGCAGATTGTGTGTGTGTGCTGCGTTCAGGGTACAGCTGACCCTAAGGAGATAGCCCAAAGTCCATTCATAACTTACCTTTTTATTTAACCTTGCTCTGACCAGTTACACAGGGATAAATTGAATCCCTCCTGACTTTTCCTTTCCAGTATGAACATTCTGAAAACCGTTGTGAACTGAGACCTTTCCTCTTTTGCAGATACAGCCTCTAAATTCTTGGCTCAGAAATGTACTTTATCTCTGCAGACTTTTCTGACTTTTAATAATGAGGGACCTGACTGCCCAAGCAGAGAAATATAGCAGCATGTTCTTTTTATTGGTGATTATTCACTAAAAACATGTCCCTTTAAAAAAAAAAAAGGTGAAGAACTGACTTGGTTATATCAACAAGGAACATCAAGGAACATATTAGAATAATTTTCTTAGTTGCAGGTGGAAACAATTTATTTATCAGTATCTGTAGAACCTGCTTGGAGATTTAGGGAGATGTTCATTGCTTCATTTCCTATTTAACATTATCATTTTAATGTACACAGTATGTGGGCTTGTCTTCCATGTTTTTCAATGGCTGCTGTGTAAGAATCATAATATATCATTTTCACAAGCAATTTAGCACAGTGTAAGGGAGTAAATGTAGCTGTACTGTCTTAGTAGTTATTTTCTAATAAAATTCTAATAGATTTTGTGTTAATGACACAGAAGATGACATTTATGTCCTATCTTTTTTTTTTTTTTTGTCTGTAGCAACACAGTGAAGCAAGAAGTTACAAGACCTGATGATAATGCACTCCTTGCTCGTGAACAATAAAGTACTGTTGTAAAAAACAGCCTTTGACACTTTACTAATGGCTCTCTGTGAGATAGTACCTGGCAGGCCAGAATTGGTAAAGCTAGTTAGGCTTTCCTTCAGTAGAGATTGATTTGAGCCTTATATGAAATGGGATCTGCTTTAGCAACCCCAGTCTCCTCTCCCCCATGACTACAGGACTTTTAAAAGACAAAGGAAGGAAAAATAAGCAATCTTTTTTTTCCCCCGTGCTTAATAAAGAAAGAAGATTAAAAAGACTCCCCTGTTGATAAGATCTAACCATTTATGTTCCTGTGTGATGAAAGGTGAATACCTGTTTAAGATTAATCTAGTATTTTGTCATCTATAATGAATCTAAAGGGCACAACAATTTGTCTTAACATTTTGTAATGCAATGAAGCTCATTTTAACAAATAACTGTATAAATAACATATTTACCAAGTCTCTTGGTTGACTGATCTTGTACTTGAGCTGTAAAACATTTCTAATTGATAACAGAGTGAAGATGAAATAGGAGAATGGATTATTTATGTATAGAAGAATCAAAAAAGGAGGTAAGGTACATGTGTCCCTGTGTGCATGCTTCTGTAAAACTTGCTGTGCTTTTCTGCAGGGTCTTACTTTATGCTTCTCAAAGTAACAATGATTATTATCACTGATTACAATGAACACTAAACAATGTACAGTTTGAAGCAGAAGTTTTTTACAACTTGACTGAATCAAACACAACATTTCTCTGCAGTGTTGTGATATTCTCTGATTTATAGATGTAGAGAGTTCTTGTTTTCTGAAATATTGGGCTGTTCTCTTTACTAACACACTGCTGTTCTCTGTACAAAGGTTGATAATCTGTTTACTACAGAAGTAAAATAACATTATGGTTGAACTCAGTGCTTATAGGGTTATGCAGCCAATGAAAAAAGTTGTGAGACCTTAGTGTTGTCACCCACAACTTTCTTTCCAGTTTTCAAGGGCTGAGCTTGAGTCTTTGTCTTGTGCCATGACAATTCTATATATGTAGTCATTGAACAGTCTGTCTGTTTTTGTGAGTCACTCAGTTCATTTCTGGACAATTGAGAAAAAGAAAATCAAGCTTCCCATACAAGCATATCAAAGAATCTCTGTTCATTGTGACATCTACCTATGAAATAAGTGTATGAACAGAAAAGCTGAATTTTAGTTCCCGATGCAGAGGATATGATTTCTTCAGTAGTTCTTCTGGAATCTGGGAAGAAGGAGCACAGGTACAAGGCTATGATATTTAGCTTCTCCCTTCCAGAGGAAGCCCTAGAGAAATGAAAAAATGCATCCTTCATATGTTGGTGAGTTTACTTGCATAAAACAGGTCAGCATATTCCTATCTTGCTTAAGACATCTGAAGAATATCTAGTACTATTACTTAACATCCACTGGTGTTAGACAAGGTCTACATATTTTGTATGTGGTACCAAAATAATGCAACAATATCTGTGCTGATTCCTGAAGATGGTACTTCCAAAAGTTTCCAATGAAACTTTCTTAGAAATGAAATGAATAAGTAGGAGCTTGAGCCATAGTGATGTAACAGGGGACTAAAGGTCTTTACGGTGGGACTCAGCGAGTTTCTTCTATCGATCTTTTCCTGTACATACTCTCCTACATTATTTATATGCATTTGTTGGAAAGCACAGATTGAATACACCAACCAGAACCTCTTCACTCACCTTGTTGAAAAGTCTTTGTTCTCTAATGCCTGTCACAGCTCTTTGGCTATATCTGTGCAATTTTTTTTGAAAAGGAAAATAATACAGTTGGTGTCCAGCTGAATAGTTACAAGATTTTTTGTCATAAGATATGTTGAAAGCTCTTAAGATGTTTAAGGGAAATAATCAGAATTCAGAGTGTATATTAAATTATCAACTATCTAATAAGTGTGCTACTTCCCAGCTGGGATCCTCCTGGTACATTCATTCATCTTCAACCAGTGTAATTAAAGACGAAAGGTGCAACACTGATGATTCTTCTCTAGAGATCTCATCAGTTTAATTCTAGAACTATCAGTGGAAAAGGAATATCACATAAATTGTTCCGACTTAATTGGACACCTGCTGGAGGTCAAACAAAACACCAAGTTCTACTGAAATAGGGACTGCCTTCTGTAATTCAGTAATTTGGTAGGAGATGATTTGGCAAGGCAGTGCAATTTTTGTTTCATGCCTTTTAAAACTAAATTAGATCTGGTTAACAAAAACCAAACCAAAACAACAACAACAACAACAAAAGAAAGAAGTGGAAAACATCAAGAGCAAGCAGGAATGTACTTAAAATCTCCCCGTGAGAAGTGATAGCTTGCTGCATTTAGCAAATGAATCAAAACCTGCAATGCTGGGGTTGCATTAATAAGCTTCCTACTGGTGCAAAAAGGGTGTGCAGAATTACTCCTGATTTAGAAAAACTTTCTTAAAATTTCCTGCTCACAAAGTATGTCATAGGTAATGAGTAAATGAAGATTTTTCTTCTCAATTGTAATTTTAAAGCATATCAGTGCATTATGATGTAGTAGAAATACAATTCTCTTTAAAAATAATTTTGTCTGGTGCTGTCAAAAATAATTCTTCTTGATGATGTCACCAGACCCCCTTGTTCTGTTTATAGTAGTTATTTAAATCACTGTTTCCATAAATGTATATGAGTGCCATGAGGGTGTCTATATTTGTTACTGAAGGTGTCTCAAGAATCTTGAAGCAATCTCCCAATTTAATTAAGAGTGCTACAATTTCAGCACAAAGAGCTGTGTTGCCAGTATTAAAGGTTCAAAAATTGTGAGTCAGGGCCTCATAACTCGAAACTGAACCCAAATGTAAATATTTCTTTTGAAGTGTATTTCTTATGTTTTGGACTTGCTTTTAATTATTCAACTCTACCCCTTGTGCATTTCTGTGTGTGTGTACGTGCATACATGTATGCTGCTGTAATTCTAGTATTGTGTTTTGTACTATTCTCCAAGACCTGCAAGAGAAAGAAATGAGAAAAAGGAACAGAGGAAACATTTTCACATGAGAAGAAGAGGTGAGGCAGTATCTTGATTTTCCAGGCTCTTTTTGCCTCTTCCTTCTTTTGATGCTCAGGTGAGAAGTTAACGTTCCTAACTGTTGTTCAGCCAGAAACAGAAAAGTATGTGGTGAATGGAACAATCCCTGGACTAGGACCTCAGTCTCTGTATTTGGAGATCAAGCCAGCACCTTCCTTGTACTGTTTATAGGACAAAGATAAGATTTGGTGATACTGGTTTGAGCCCATGTGCTGCAGGACACAATATTTATGATGCATACTTTTGTTCTACGACTGCAGCATTCAAGTAATGGATGTAAAAATGTTGCTCAGCTTTCACACTGGTGTTGACAATTTGTATCTGATTCTTCAAGACAAACCGGAATAAAAGATTCTCTGATTGGATAAATGGTTGCAAGAGATAAGTTCTGCTTTTACAGTTTACTATAGCTGATGTTATCCCCAGAATTTCAATTAGTGAATTACCATTGCCAACTGTCATATCTTTTGAGGCATTATGAAAGCTTTGCATCAGGAATGGCTGCATTACAGCTTCATACAGCACAGGAGCTGCTGCTTGTGGATAGAAACACTTGATTAAAAAAAAAAAAAAAAAAAAGAAGAAGCTTTACAAGTATTATTTTATGTCCCTAAAAAAATATTTTCATACTTCATTCTTTTCTTCAGACTCTTAATCATGTCGCTTCTCTGTGCATGCTCTTCTAAATCCAACCCTCTTTCAATAATCTCTCCTTCAATAATCCATTCTTCTCTTAGCTGACTTGAAGACCCGAGCCACTTTGCTCCTTTGTGATGCTAGTGACTTTCCCGGAGATATCATCTGTAAGTAAACTAATGTGAGAAGCTGAGTTTAATGAAGCTTTGAGTATGTCTGTTATTTGATTTTATCACTTCAGTTTTGACTCCTTTTCTCACTAATTAATGTGTGCTGATAGTATACTGTCCATACTTGTTAACTTGGCCAACCACCATGACAACATATTCCCATTATCACCAAGTGTTTGTACCTTGTCTACATTGCATTTTGGCAGTGAAGTAGATTCCTATAATTTTTTAGCACTGTATTTTAAAGCTGGAGAATATGGATATGCAAACAGCATGGTCTTTTGCAAAGCCCTTTGGAATAATGCAAAAACAACAGGATGGGGGTTCTTTTAATGTTATCTAAAACACAGATAAGCCATATTTGCTTGGTATTTATGCTTAATCTGTTGTCAACAGACAGAAAAACAGTCATCAAAATTACTTTTAGGACTCATTTTGTCCAAACAGAGGAATATAAGATAACTAGGAGAAATTATCCTCTGCAGGTGACCACAGTACAGCTTCTCTCGATGCAAGGGAAAGTCTGTGGTCCATGCACTACCATTCTGATTCCAGCTCATAGCTGTGACACCACATCTTTTTACTTGTAATGATACAGTCAAGGAAACTGTCACCTTCAGCCTTGTATTGACTCAATAGTTCCTGAAAAACGTGCATACATTGTTCTTTCTGTTCCTGTATGAGCATTCATGAGACTCACCTGGAAAAAAATTGCAATATTCCTATGTTGCCACTACTGTTTCCAATGCATTCAAACTGACATTCAGCTCCTTACAAAGTTCCTTGGTTGTAATCCGCTGATTTGCACAGATGAGTTGGTCAAGACATTCTTCATTTCATGGTGTGACAGTTGTGTATCGCCATTCAGAATATGAGTTGTCTTTCATGCTGCTGTCACTACCCCTGAAATGCACCACCCACTGCCTCACTGTGCTCACATCCACTGTTTGATCTCCATAAATGTTCAAGAAGCATCAGTGAATGTCAAGGGGTGCAGTTTTTTCTACAAGGAGGATTTCAGTACCACACCTTTGCTTCATCCACGCTTGCATGCCAGATGCCATTTTTTTCACACTGCCCCTCTGCTGGTGTCTGTCACATGGTAACAAAATGCAACAATATTGATAGGAAAATTCAGCCTTTGCTGCCATGTCACCAGCATCTGCCTCTGAGGTAGTGGGACAATATATTAAAATAGGAAGCATTACTTTTGGAGTAGCCCTCATATTTTTTTCCTTGTTCACAGTGCAACTGATGAGTATAAGCAGTTATGTTCTTATTGTGTGAGTCAAAAAGCAGCCTCCTGCAGGGATAATACACAATTCCCTCAGGTTCAGTCAGCCATAATGCCTCAAGAGGTGAACCATATTCTGCTACAAGTAATTTTGGTCTTTTTCCTTAATAAACACAGTCAGAGCTCAAGACCTATATTTTAACATTAGTGGAACAGCTGTATTGCTAACCCTTAATAGCGTTTGACCTGTGATTAAACCTTTTCTGTTAAAATTCCTCAGTTCCAGTATTTTTCCCTTGTGTTAACACTTTAAGAAGGTGAATTTGTCCTTGAGAGAACAAAGTTCTTCCCTCCAGACCTCATACATTTTTCTGGAAATCTCCTACCTCACAGTTAGGTAGCTGTGGGTCGCAATGTACAACGTAAGTTCAGTTCCACCAAGTTATTGTACTGGTTAAGACAGTGAAATGTATACATGCCCCATTTATTATCCATGACAACAATGTAGATGTTCTGAATGCTAAGTGATTTATTTAACGAAGAATATATTAATTTTTCTCATCTTGTCCAGAAACACTTAGTGGTCAGTTCTGGCACTGAGATGTATATGATAGCAAGTAAATACGGCATTTTAGTCAGCAATTAAACAAAAAATTGCTATAATTTTAAATTCAGCTATTAAGTGTACTGCTCCTATCTAAAGTAGTACTTGGCTAAGAGCTGTAACTAATCAATTTTTAAAGGAGTTTGGTTGGTGGTCTCAGGGGAAATAAGGTAGTTTGTATGAAAACATATTAATTATGGAGTTTCTTCTGTAATGATGCATGACATTTAGAGTATTGATGTAGCAACTTCTCCAACTTCAATCATCTAACAAGCATTTCTAGTTTTATCTCATCTATCTTGATTGTTGGTTATATTTATTACAGAATGAAAATAAGATTTTAGATTTTTAATTATTAACTATAACAGATTCCAGAGTAGCTCGATGAATAAAATTCTTTGTAAAAAGCATATAGCTGCAGCAGATTTTTGCTGAATGGGACATTTGTCTTTCTCCAAGATCAATATTACTTTCCTCTTCAGTGTGTCATATTTTGCTCTCAAGTGAACAGAAAACTTCTTCATGGAAAAGATTTTACAATTCTGACATTATTTTTAATTTGTTTTAGAATGTCCCTGTTAGAATCTTTGAAGTAAATCAATATTTTAGCATTGTTTATTAATAAAAAACCCCACCGTTTTTAATGAAGAAGTAAATGCTGTACCTTTCTCACGGATTGGAGCGACATATCTGACTATCTGGTGCAGAAGTTCCTGCATTTTGCCTGCGGAAAGAAGGGAAAAGCTAGAGCTGCTTCCAGATTATGTGGGCAAGGTTGATCCTGAAGGTTCCTGTGCTGAAGAAAGTTGAACACACGCCGTCGTGGTACGACACTGCAAAGACTGAAAAGCAAATGGAAGGACAGACTGTCAGGATTCAACCCAGGCATGGTGCGCATGGTTAGTGTAAGACACAGCCTGCTGGTCTTCATATGGCAGAAAGCAGCAAGGCAAAGAACTGAGGTGGAGCTGCCTGAACCTGTCTCCTCTACTGAGCGCAAAAGGGCACTAGCATGTACAAGCTTCAGTTTACTGCAACATAGCCTCAAACACGTCACCTTCGAAACAGAGATCATTCAAAGCTGTTACAGAAGAACGAAAGTGAAAAGCTTCCAAAATATTTTTTTCCTTTTAACCATTGCTCCTTGAAGGACAGGTCCTTTCCTCCAGCTCTGTTCTCACTCGTGCCTTCCCTTGTCACAGAAAGCTCTGTATGAAAAGCCTGGCCTTTGGTCTGCCCCCTTTGTGTGCCTGCCTTCTTCTCCTTGGGTTCTCTGTCGCTGAATCCCTGAAGTCTAGGCTGTTCCAGCTGAATGTTCTAGGGACAGTCTCCTATTCCTGCCAGAGAGCTTTGTTCAACCCAGCAAGCACCACCTCACACAAATCCCACTGACAACCTTCCCTTCTGGCTTCTTAATAAACAGAGCATTAAACACAGCAGACAGTAAGCTGTGGACAAACAGATAAAACAGGGACCAGCTTCTCTGTTTTGTGTATCAGATGTTGCAGTAAGGATTAAAGGATGTGTTCTGGTAATCCTGTTTCTTCAAGCAACTCACTAAAGTAAGATTTCCTCTTTGTGAGGGTAACGCATTTCAAAGAGGATGTTAATTTACAAATATCTCTGTTTCTCCTGTATTTTTGTAACTGGTGAAATCTATACATAGGTAAGACTGTTTCAGGCAGCCATTTCAAATATGTTTACTGATCTTTGCAGCTAAGGATCTTTTGTGATGGTATTTTTCAGATTCTTCACAGGCATTGTACAACATCACTTTCAGTTAAAATAAAGTTATTGTTAGTGCCTGTATCTGACTGTCATGGCTGAAAGTGAGACATTTAAGAATTAAAAGTACATCCATTACTGATTAGACAAAAGAGTTTTGGTTGAAGTCAGACAATCATATTCTTGATGTATCTGAGCTTAGCACTGTGGTGTCTTTAGAATGAAGTGGATCAGATCTGAAGATGCTTCTTTTGTTAATCTGATTTTTAATGTTGGGATACGGTTGGCAAGAAGTGTGGGCTTCAGAAGATGGTTGCACTAATCTGTCAGCGCCGCTAGATCCTGTGCCCCTTTCCCATTGCACTTTATGTTCTTGTGTGTTTTCTTCTGCTGAAGTTTGCTCTGAGTTAATCTGACCTCTTGATGAGACATTTTGGCTTATTCAACGAGCAGAAAATTATCTCACTTTTTTGCTTGCTGAATGAGATGAACTGAGTAATCAAATTGTTGGAGCAATCACAAAGGAAGTGCTAAATACACACAGCTGGGAGTGAGGAAAATGAGAAAGAAAACCATATTTTTAGTTGTAAGAAGCTTTTAGTCAATCTCAGCACTCTCGTGAAACTCATTCTTGGTGAAGAACTTCCATATCATTTTCACTCTGCCTCTGGTCTAGAGAAACCTGCATACATTGGCTGCTAACACTAGGGGTTCTGCAGAAGTGTTTGATAGAAGGCTGTTTGATTTGAGTGGATCCCTTGGTGGAGATGTCACTGGCAATGAATACTGATAGACTGAAGCTAATTAATAAGTCAGTGTGAAGAACTTTTTCGTTCTTATATATATTTTTATGAATGTAAAGCTGGTTATGATTTGTTGACTCTTGCAAATGATTTTGCTATTTACACTTCAGAAACATTCATGGGAATCCAGAAGTTTTTTTAAGACTACAGATGTACCCACTTACTATGTCTGTTAATTGCATGAACAGGATGAGAATGTCTCAGAATCTGCAATGCTAAATAATGTGAGACTTTACTGAAGAGTTTGCTTGCTGGAAAGATATAAAGCCATAGAGAAATGAGCATATTAGAGAGGTTTATTTTTGTCAATATAGACAAATGCTAGTGATTATATGAGGATTTTCAAGTTTTACAGTGTTCAGCAATCACCATAAAAAGCAGATTTTCAAAATAAACCAGCTTCTCTCTAGACACTATTAATAAGAGACAAATTTTTGAAATTATATTTAGTATCCTAAATTATTCTCTTTCTGGGTAGTTTTCAAACACAATCAATGCTTAGATTCCGGGTTCTTCCAAAAATTTGGCTTAAGCTCTCCATATTGTACTCAACTGGCTCCAGATAGCATTAGGGCAGAATCAAGTACCTGCTCACCATTTTTGATCAAGGGGTAGATCCGGATCAAAACAGTGATAAAATAAGAAAAGCAGGTGACATTCAGTGAAAAATTGCTATTCCTTGGAAGGAACTCAAAGAATGACAAAGTAACAAATATCAAATCAAGAATCAAAGACGTGTGATTTAGAAAGTTATTTTAAGTTCAATTCCATGATGACATTCACAGAAAAATGCTAGGTTCTCCAAAAATAATACCTCTTATTTATTCCCATGGAAACTGCAAAGAGAACAATAATGCTATCTGATAGAGCAAATTCTCAGTTATGAAACTCTATTTTGCTACATAGTCACCATCATTAGCTACACATTTTAATTGCTCTTATCAAAATCTGCACCAGCGGAGATGACACACTGTTGCAGTTGCCTCTGCTGAAATGCACAACCCATCACCTCTCTGTGCTCACAACCACTGTTTGGTCTCCATAAATGTTCAGTAAACATCAGTGAATGTCAAAGGGTTCAATTTTTTTTTTCCACATGGAGTAATTCAGTGCTGTACCTTTGCTTTATCTGTACATCCATGTCAGACAACAAATTTGTCACACTGCTCCTCTGCTACCATTTGTCAAATGGCAACAAAATGTAATGGAATATTGATGAGAAGATTCGACCTCTACTGCCATAGCACCATCATCTACCTCCGATGTTGTGGGCCAACATCATAGAATAGGAGGTATTAGTTTTGGAGCAGTCCTTGTACTTTTCTTTGTAGTTGAAATTCGGCTGATCAACTGAGGTACTTAGATTCGTATCTACAAAAATGATAGAAAGAATTTTGAAAGTATAAAATGACAGAATTTTACTGACAAACTTGACTAATCCGTATACAAGAACATTGTTATTACAATAATTTATTACAAGTTCATTATATGGACGAATTGGTATTAAGTAGTGAGAAAATAAAGAAAATAAGTAAAGAAAATAAAATGAAAGAGAACAGTTAGTACTTAGGCTTTGGGTTGATGTTGGACATAGTGGAGTAACAAAAACAGCTGTACAGGGAGTGTGGGCCAAAGAAATGGGTATTAGAACTATACAGAATGAAGTAGTATATCATCTAGTATAGAACAATGACCATGACTGCAAAGGTATAAATGATTGAATAAGAATGAAAAAAATTACTTTCACTCAGTGTTTATCCATCTAATAAACTGTAAATGGAAAAAAAAAGAAAGTACAAAGCAAAGCAAAGCTCCAAAGGCAGTGAATAAAAGGATCCCTGAGTTAAAACTGTTTTGGAGAAAAATGATAGAAAGCATAATATTGGCAATGTACCACAGGTGTGGTGATATCTATGTATTCAGTATTGATTTTAGAAACCTAAGTACCGCTGGAAATCTGTTTAACTAAATATTAACTTCTCCAGGAAAAAATAGAGAACAAGAGCTGTGAAGAAATCCAGCACAAGTCTGTTAAGAGTGGTCTGCCTTATTTTTTCCAAATAGTCAGTGAATCAACGAACACTGATGAAGAAAATTCATTCAAGAATAGAGTATAATAGAAAATGACTTTGATTAGGAGGTTACTGTAGCTTTTCAGCCTGAATGAAAGGACAAAACCAGGTTCTCAGTCTGGATGGGATAAAAGCCTTAAATGAAGGAGTGTTGGTCAGGAGAATCGCATAATAAGACACAAGCCATACTCTTGTCTATGGAGAAAACTCAGAATTAAGAAAAAAAAAGGAAAATGAGATTAGAATTTCATCCCAAGGAAAAAGAGTGGAGGAAATGTTGGAAATGTACAGGTGTTAATGTTCAATGTAAGCGGTTTATAGTATTATGTACATTGAAAGGGATTTCTTAGAGGTCAGCACATCCAAACCTTAATGAACAACTAACTGGAGCAGGATGCCTTGTGCAATTGGGTTTTGGAGTATTTCCAAGGAGGGAGATCCAGCAATGCCTTTGAACTACTCTCCCACTGATGAATAATGAACAAAATGAATGAAATGAAACAATGAAAAACAATGAACAAAAACAGTTCTTTGTCTTCTCAGGCATATCAGCTTAATATTCTGCGGCTATTGTGGAAAGACCAACCCACAGAATCACAGAGCCAGTAACAAAATTTCTAATGACTGTCTTTGTTTTGAAATCATTATGCAGTGAATGTAGTGTCTGTTTATGGGGAAAAGTAGCCTGAGCAGCCTATGTCTGTTAGCTGAATACTGCATAAAATTCAGAACATGTTTTAAAAGAGGCAATATTTAAAGACATTGAAGATCATCAGAAACCAGATAAAATGTGACAAAATTCTATCAATACAGATATTTATATTCCTACCTTTACATAATTTGTTTAGTATAATGAATTACTTCCTAGCAAAAGGAATGCAGGATACCTGACTTAGAATGACTGAATATGGGATACCTGATTTAGAATGACTGTATCATAGTGTACAAAGTTCCCATTCATTAAACTTGAGAATAAGGATGATAAAAAATAATAATAAAATATAAAATAGGGAAATAACTGATTAGAAAGGGAGGAAGCCATATCTGTGATATAGGCTTGAGGGAGGTTATTTGAGGGAGAGTGTTCTTCTGGAGAAGGAATCTGAATGCAACTCCTACATTCTTTTTGTTAATGAATGAGTCGGGGAAGCACTGTTAATTCAGAACAGGATCATAATATGACACTGGCAAAAACTGGGTGACCTTGAGAACTGAGATAATAGAAATGGCATTTAAAAGAAATACAAGTGTAGAAGTGTCTCATAAAAATAGGATCTTACCAGTATAGCAGACAAAATAAAAGAGCTTTTTTTTTTTTTTTTTTTTTTTTGCTTGATTAGAGAATGATACAAATAACCAAAATGATGCAATTCTAAAGGAAGAAAATTCAATTCTAGGAAGTGAAATACCTTCACCATTATTGTAAACCAGCCTTTGAGAATGATAACTGACACCAGAAGAGGTGCAGAGAAAGGCTAAGAAGATGGCTGGGGGTGTAAGCATAAACAAAGAAAATTTGCTTTTTTTAGTCCAGCAAATCGAAAGCTGAGAAAATATTTAATACAGGCCTGTATTACTTACATGTAGTTGTCTGAGACTGCTAGGAATGAGATTTTTCCAGTCAGATACTCCTTCATCTGCTGATTTCAGATTCTTTACTACTCACCATGGAATTGATCTGAAATTGCAGCAGTTATTCAGAGACTAGGCATGGGGAATTAAAAGAATTTAAATAGAATAGTACAAGCCCAGACACTTTCATCCTGTCTTGAACTGCCATTATATGCATTTAAGAGGGAAAAAACTCTGGAAAATATGTGGAGTTAAATTCTGACTGCAGTGAAGACAATGGTGAAATTGAATGTTTATGACTTTCTCCCGGCAGTATACCTTGTTTGAGAAAAGCTGCTTGGAGAGAAGTAGTTCATTTTTACTGTCACCTGATCTCTCTATTGTTCACGTTCTTTGTTCAAATTTAGAACTGTTAGCATAACTAGTTTTAAAAGAAGAAAAAAACCCTGACATTATAAGACTAATACTGTTGGAATGAACAAATCGGGCCAAGCAGGAATGTTGGGGTTTTTTTCATTCTCTCTTTTTTTTTTTTTTTCTCAATCTGAACAAATAATTAACAGGAATTAGAAAAGCATACGTTCTTAAACATACTTCCTTTGGAATTAAATTTTCTTAGATTATGAGAAAGAAGAGAGCTGTAATGTTTCTAGGTCTTTCATTGTCACTCAATAAATTTCAAAGATTATTGGAAGCAGGTTCCCACAAGACTCTGTTATTTGTCTTTCGAAATGAGCACAAACTCTTAAGACAGATCATCTAAATCACTCTGAAACAACCAACAGCTTAGTACTGTAGTGCAAACAAACTATTTTATAAATCAACTGGGAGAGCAAATTCTTTAAAATGTATTCTGCAGTGCCAGGGTCAAAAAGCTCTGTATTTCATTAAAGAACAATGACAATAACTCAATTTAAGTGCATAATGACCCAAGTCAGCAGTCCATATCAACAAATATTTAATAGGAACTATAACTAGCTTGCTGACATGTTCTTCTTCAGAAGACATTATAGGCTCTTCAGCATACAAAACAATTGATTCCACTATTTAATATTGCTGAACAGTGTAGAGGAAATAGGCATTTTATCACAGCCTTGGCTTTTATGAACATCATTTAATATATTAACATAATCTTAGATATGGTCAATAGAACATGCTTCTGAAAGCTGTGACTGTGCTTTCTCAGAGTGACTGTGCTCCAGTGATGCCCTATAAATGAATCAGATGTCACTGCATTGTGAAGGTGGAAGGCTCTGATGTAGGTCTCCTTCAGGAAGAGTGTTTCCTGACTACGTGATGATATAAATTAAAGCAATTATAAAATGAATGGGTGTCAGGGAACTATTACAGTGAAAATCAATCTATTAAATACAAAAACAAATGTACTTTCCTTTCTATTTCTTCCACTCGTTCTACATATAACGTATTTAAAAATGTGGGCTAATGTCTATATTGGGCAGGTCCACTTAGTTTATGTTCTGGAATATTAATGTTGTGATAATAGCAAATGACAAAGAAGTAGCCATAGGTGAATAAACTATCATAAGAAAACTCTATTTGCACAGTACTGAGCATTCAAAATTCAGCCATTATATTTGGTTAAATGCCATTTGTTACTTTTAAAGCTTATGAGGCAATCTGAGGATCCTAGGTGTAAATACATATGTTGTGGTTTAACCTGGCAGTTGGCTGACATACAGTCAGTCTTTCTCTCCCTCATCCCAGTGAGTTGACATAAAACTGTTTATTAAGACATAGAAAATGAAAAGGATAATAGTTATGACTATATATATATATATATATATATTTGTATGTATGTAACAAGTGATGCACACACAATTGCTCACCACACCCTGACAGACGCCCAGCTAGCCCACATTGTGGAAAAGAGAGAGATGAGCTCTTGCCTACTTCAAAACTCCTTCCGCATGATGTCATATGGACTGGAATATTCCTTTGGCCAGTTTAAGACAACTGTCCCTCTTCTGCCCCCTCCCGTCTTCTTGAGACCTTTGCTGCAAATGGCCTTGTCTCTGTACAGAATCACAGAATGACCAGGGTTGGAAGGGTTCTCAAGAATCATGAATCTCCAACGCCCCTGCCACATGCAGAGCCAACAACCTCCACATTCAATACTAGACCAGGCTGCCCAGGGTCCCATCCAATCTGGCCTTGAACACCTCTAGGGATGGGGTATCCACAAAGTCTCTGGGCAGCCTGTTCCAGCACCTCACCACTCTCTCTATAAAGAATTTCCCCCTGACATCCAACCTAAATCTCACCTACCTCAGCTTAAAACCATCTCTTCTTGTCCTGCTGTCATCACCCTTGTCAAAGAGTTGATTCCCCTTCGTCTGTAGGCTCCCTTTAGGTATTGAAAGGCTGCAATGAGGTCACTCCACAGCCTTCTTTTCTCCAGGCTGAACAAGCCCAGCTCCCTCAGCCTGTCTTCATAGGGGAGGTGCTCCAGTCCCCTGATCATCTTCGTGGCTCTTCTCCGGACCCTCTCCAACAGCTCTCTGACTTTCTCGTACTGGGGGCTCCAGATCGGATGCAGTACTCCAGATGGGGCCTCACAAGAGCAGAACACAGGGAGATAATCACCTCCCTGTCCCTGCTGGCCACCCCTCTTCTGATGGAGCCCAGGATACCATTTGCCTTCCGAGCTGCAACGGCACATTGCTGGCTCATGTTAAGTTTTTCATTTATCAAGACCTCCAGGTCCTTCTCCTCAGGGCTGCTCTCTAGGACCACTTCTTCCAGTCTGCATGGATGCCTGGAGTTCCTCCAGCCCAAGTGCAAAACTCTGCACTTTGCCTTGTTGAATCTCATCAGGTTCACCTGGGCTCATCTTCCCCAGCCTGTTGAAGTCCCTCTAAATGGCACCCCTTCCTTCCTTCCTTCCTTCCACCGTGTCAGCCACCCCACTCAGCTTGGTGTCGTCAGCAAACTTGCTGAGGGTGCACTTGATTCCATCATTGGTGATAAAGATGTTAAAGAGCACCGGTTCCAAGACAGACCCCTGGGGGACACCACTCGTTATTGGTCTCCACCTGGACATAGAGCCATTGATAACCACACTCTGTCTGCGGCCTTTCAACCAATTTCTTATCCATCAAGTGGTCCACCCATCCACATCCCTCCAGTTTGGAGATAAGGATGTGGTGGGGGACCATGTCAAAGGCCTTGCTCAAGTCCAGCTAAATGATATCGGTCACCTTCCTCTTGTCGACCAATGCTGTCACTCCATCATAGAAGGCCACCAGATTGGTTAAGCATGACCTTCCCCTGTTGAAGCTGTGCTGGCTGTCTCGGATCACACGCTCATTCCTCATGTGATCAAGCATGTCATCCAAGATGATCTGTTCCATAATCTTCCCAGGCACAGAGGTGAGTCTCACCAGCCTGTAGTTCCTGGGGTCTTCCTTGCTCCCTTTCTTGTAAATGGGAGTGACATGACCCTTCCTCCAGTCTTCCAGGACCTCAACTGACAGCCACGACTTTTCAAATATGATGGAGAGCATTTCAGCTACCACCTCAGGCATGTCCTTCAGAACTGTGGAATGCATACCATCCAGCCCCATAGACTTGTACACATTCAGTCTCATGAGGCGGTCTCAGACCTGCTCTGTCCTCACAGTGGGGGGGGATTTACTGCCCCAGTCCCCACCTAGAGATTTAAGGATTCAAGGCTCAGGGATGTGGGAGGTACTGGAATCCTGGCCACCAGTGAAGACCGAGGCAAAGACCTCGTTCAATACCTCAGCCTTCTCTTTGTCCGTTGAAGCCAGTTCTCCTTTTACAAAGGCGGTACACTCGCTTTGGCCTGTCTCTTCTGGACAATGTACCTGTAGAAAGTCTTCCTACTGTTTTTTGTGTCCCTCACTAAGTTCAGTTCCGCCTGCACCTTTCCTGATTCCATGTCTGCAAGTCCGGACAGCCTCCGTGTATTATTCCCAGGTGACATGGCCTTGTTTCCAGAGCTCGTACACACCTTTCTTTGCCCTCAGAATGCCCAGCAATTCCTTACCGATCCATGCTGGCTTCCTACCTCCTCTGCCTGCTTTCTTATTCAGAGGGACAGAGAGTTCTTGTGCTCTCAGGAAGGCATCCTTGAATAGCAGCCAGCTCTCCTCAAATCTTTGTTTTTAAAGACAGCATCCTAGGTGAAACTAAGAACACATTTTGTTGATTTTTATAATGTTGCAGTGCTCTAATGACATGTTAGCCCGGAAAAAAGAAAGGACTAAACTAACATGCCAAAAAATTTTTTTGCTTGAAGTGGAAGATTTAATACAGAAGGTACTGCCTTTGTCACTGAGTCCAGTCCCAACAATCACAGTTTTATGATTTTTAGTTAAGAAGGCTCTGCAGCACTTCTGTCTCACACATCTCCTTGCCCCCTGGCCCACTAAAATGTCCCAAGTATGCCTTAATACATCGAAACCCAGTAATAAAGGATGATGAAGGAGGATAGTAAAGGAGGTATCCCTAGAAGAGAAGTGAGAGAAGACTGTATGTATTGGATGGAGCTGTGATGAAGGAGACACTGAAGGATACAGGTGAGAAATACTAGGAAATCTAGAGATAAGAAATGAAGAAGAAAATCTGCTCACAGAGTAGACTGAGTCAGAATTGATCGAGTCATGCCATGTTTGCAACATAGTAATGTCATGAGCCTGGACAGCAATTGTTCCTTATGTGATCAAGATATCTGTGTAACAAACCACTGTACTTGAGTTAGTAAGTACAATTTCACTTCAACCTGACGGAGAGAAATAGATAGTTTTAAGACAAGACTAGGTTTCAACACTTAATTTAGGGCAAGATATATTGGTCCATACAAGTACCTGATTTTCCATTGAGTTCTGTGTATTTTTGGTTTAGTTTTTTCCATTCAGTACATGAGAAATAGATTCTGCTGGTATGGACATTTTCTGTCAGAAATGGTATTACAAGACACATCCTCCTTATCCAAATAGCATAGACATGGAGTAATACTTCCCGTGGATAATGATATGGTTGTGTGTGATAAATGATGTCAGTGCTTTGCTGTGAAGGCTGTTTGCCTTCTCCCCTTAACTTGATTGTTCATTGAACAGGATGAGTTCAAAAGGCTTGTGTTTATGCAGCCAGCAGTGAAGGGAACAGTAAACCAGTAACTTTGTGAAAAATCATCCTGCAGAAGGAGGACTTTTGAAGTTTCATTCCTTTATATTATATTATCCTTTTCAGCCACTGTTGACAACTTCGTATTTAGTATAGCCAATCTTTTCTGGTGATTCTTTTCTACAGAAATTGTGGGACCTTCATTTTATTTCTTTTTTTTTTTTTTTTTTTGACTAATGAATAGTCATCTGACACTTCGTGAAATGGGACCTGTGGACTAATGAAGTTGAAAGAATGTGTCATCTAAGGGTGATATTTGACAAGGCAACTGTGCTGCAAAAGGGGGTATGCTGCTCTTTCTTTCCCACTCCATCCCATCTTGTTCCTTAGTTCTGCCTGTTACACTATCAAAACTTAACAAAAGCACACACACACACACACACATATACACACATGTGAGAAACAAGAGCAAAAAGAAGTCATACGGCACCACGAGGGTTGGTGAAATTGAGGAAGTAAGACTGTGTGTGCAGGAAGGATGAAGGAGAACAATTGCTTTTGGCAGCCACACACTGCTTCCTGTCTTACCCTAGTGTGATGAGGTCCTATTCTCACATAAGATTCACCATATTCTTTGGTTCATTGAGACTATAATTTCACACCATGAAGAAATTTCCCTAAGCCCCCTTTTCAGACACCTGAAAAAGGCTGCAGTGAGCTAGAAATTACGAAGTTTATTCAGAACTTAGCCCAAGTAATGAGTTTTGATGCTTATTTTCCTGAGGTAGATCTTCCCCTACAGTGCTGACGCTAGGGACACTGGGGGTTTGCAGACCTTGAGGGAGAGCATCTAAGATGGGTTTAAAGATTTATCCATGTGCGAAGGAGGAGGCTTAGGGGATGAGCTGCATGTTTTGCATCCATCAGCTTTGTCAGAAAAGGTGAGTGTGTTAAAGAAGAGTAGGGGTTTCGGAGGTTGCATTCACGTTCTGCTGAAACCACTTGCATTGTGTTTCTTTTGTCTATTTCTCAGTGGGGACCCTTGGAGGTTATGAAAAAGCCCAGATAAAACATTTTCACTTCTAAAATTTTGTTTTGTATGGTTGCCAAACCTTTGAGTTAACCTTGGGTATTTCTCTCTGTGTTTTGGAAGAAAACTTGTTTTAGAAACTCTACAATGCCCAAGAAGAAGTCATTCTTCCACTTCTCCAGCATGAAGCTGCTTTTATTCTAACAAAGATATCTTTCAATTTTTGGAAACAACACTTTTTACTTGCTTTTCTTTTCTGTTATGAAAAGTAGCAGAGTCCAGCACTCCTGAAGAGAAGGTGAGCTTGTGGTTGATAAAGAGGTTTTAGCTGTCGTGTGCTGAAGTTTGAAGTGATCTGGTCTCATTAAGGAAACTTTGACAGTCACCATCTCCTTGCGGTGATCATTATGACATAAAATGATTTTTGAAGACTTGGAAAAGAAAAATTTGCCTTATGACTTTATCACTGCTGGCTTCATCTGTGGCTGCTGATTTACTTCTTACTAGCCAATAGGAATGTTTCTACTTCCTTTAAGGGAAAAAGAGGCTTAAGGAAATCTCTGTCATGGTGCGAAATGATAGTCTCAGAGAACCTGATATTGTTTATTCCTCTTAGAATTCATTCATTATCTTTCCCATTCTTTTTGGATTTCAGAGGCTTATTTCAATAAAGGAACATTTGAGTACTCATCTGTGCTAAAGCAAACACATTGTACATCTGGTGGACAG
This sequence comes from Centrocercus urophasianus, assembly GCF_019232065.1. Classification (NCBI taxonomy): domain Eukaryota; kingdom Metazoa; phylum Chordata; class Aves; order Galliformes; family Phasianidae; genus Centrocercus; species Centrocercus urophasianus. The sequence continues at coordinate 29,813,645 of NW_024884142.1, forward strand.
TACATCTGCCCTCACACAATGGTGGATGACTGGATGTTCTCCAAAATGACATTATGCCACATGCTGTGCTTCACCTTGTGTCTTACTAGAGATTCCAGACTTACATTCTGTGACTCGATGATCTCTGGAGGTCCCTTCCAACCCCTACAGTTCTGTGATTCTGTGATTTTAGAGATGTTTCATTTCTGTAACTTTTCCCTTAGTATCCCTCTGGAAGTTTTATATGCATTTCTCTACTCTTGTTATCAAATGAGAACAGATTGTACCACAAAAATACTTTATAAAGACAGAATCCTTCGGTTGATTCAGACAGTTGATTGTGGGGTTCCTCTTGTGTGGAACCGTTTGAAAGTACGCTGCCCAAGTCTGCACTGTCTATAGAGATCGGAGAAGACAAATGATTATGTAATGATGATTAAACACCAAAGTATTTCTCTAATAAAGAAATGAGGTATAACCTAATTACTACTGTTTGCTAGAAAAGATTGATCCATTTATCATTTTAATTTCTCTAATGGTTAAAGCTTTTTTTCTCCCCAATTTTAGTAAAGTGAAACTTGTAAATCTTTTCAACTTTTACATTTAAAAGGAAAGCCATATCACCTACTGGGGCTCAAATAGTCTCAGTGAAATTGTGAAGACCTGAGAAATAGTTCTATCACAATCACTTTTGTGCTTTTAACTCACCTGAACACAACAAAAAATTCTAAAAGGTAAGTGCTAAATCTTAAACATGTCAAGATTCAATCTTTTCTCTGAGAAGTAATTTAATAGTTATGACTTTCAAGCAATGAAAGCATTTGCATCATTGACTAGATAGGCTCAATTGATAAGGTAATCCATGAAGTCTTTGAAATTTGGTCATGCTTCATCAGAAGTTTCTTCTCTGGCTTCTTGGGAAGAGCAAGGGAAACTTATATTTAACTGCTCAGAATGTCCCTTGCCCAGTGGTATAAGTGTGGATACGTCTGCTTTCCTCTACTTGCTTTGAAGATCTTTCTAGACACCAGCATTGGGATAACATTATTGTGATATGGGTAGCAGTTGAATTTGATGATACACTCAATTTTTTTTTTGAGACAGAACATTTATTTTAAAATAGGATTCGGAATATATAGTAAAAGCTTTGATAGCCATATAAAAATTCAGTCTTCACTTTCTTGGGCCATGTCTCCTTCTACTTGTGTCTGTGCTTCAGGCAAAGATTCCTTGGGCTTGGTTGATGATACCTTGGCTTTTGAGTTCTGCCTTGCAATGCGCTGTCAGGCCTTGTGTAGCCAATGGGACACCAATTATATAGAACATTAGAAATATCTTTAGCAGAAGAAAAGTCAGTGGTCCTCCTTGGCTGGTAAATATCACTGCAGAGAAGCTCAACAGGAAATACCAAGCAGAATAAATAACTGAACAAATCCAGTACAATGAACCCTGAAGAACTGTGCCTTGAGGAACAAGGCTGAGGGTTAAGCAGTGTTAATCCAGGGTTAAGAATACACTGACAATCTCAACACTTTCTCATCATGAGATGACTCCTTTCCTGTCTTGTGCCCACCTGATATGAGTGATGCTGATCATCTCCAAGGTACAAACACAACACAGCAGACTCTGTGATTTTCTCCAAAAACACCTGTAAGATTAGGCAACAACTGTCTGTATTTTTAATCTCTATCTCAATTTTTCCTCTTCAGTCTTCTTCTGAAGAATATCATTCAAAAGATGCTTCATATAGTCAGTAAACCACAGAGGAGATGAGAGCTTAGCCTTCAAATGGATGAGACTCAAGTACTTGCAAGAAGAGATAGTAACAAGGCTGTGAGAAAGGGAGACATTTCTGATAAATCAGAACTTATGTGGAAGTAGGCTATTCCAGACCAGTGGTGATGCTATGAAGGCACATTTGGATGTCTTACTGCCACATCAAACTCCAAGATTACCTTCTCTGTTGAGATAATTACTGTTCTTCAGGAGCTGGCCAGACTAGTCCTGCACTATCATCTTTGTTTCTGATGACGTGTGCTAGGTTTACTTGAGTCACAGATCACAGAATCACAGAATCACTTGGGTTGGAAGGGACCTCAAGGATCATGTAGTTCCAACCCCCCTGCCTAGCAGGGCCACCAAACACACACATTCAGATCAGGTTGCCCAGGACCCCGTCCAACCTGGCCTTAAACACATCCAAGGACAGGGCATCCACAACCTCCCTGGGCAGCCCGTTCCAGGGCCTAACCACTCTCCTTGTATAGAACTTCCCCCTAACATCCAACCTAAATCTTCCCTCCTTCAACTTCGATCCATTTCCCCTAGTCCTGCTGTTGTCAGCCCTTTTGAAGAGTTTACTCCCCTCGTGGGTGTAGGTTCCCTTCAGGTATTGATAGGCTGCAATGAGGTCACCCCGCAGCCTTCTCTTCTCCAGGCTGAACAAGCCCAACTCCCTCAGCCTGTCCTCATAGGGGAGGTGCTCCAGCCCCCTGATCATCTTAGTCGCCCTCCTCTGGACCCTTTCCAAAATCTCAATGTCTTTCTTGTACTGAGGGCTCCACACCTGGACACAGTACTCCAGATGGGGCCTCACAAGAGCCGAGTAGAGAGGGACAATCACCTCCCTGTCCCTGCTGACCACCCCTCTCCTCCATACCGTGGCACAAATGAAACAACTCTTCATTTGGTGGGGATCTTATTAAGACTGGAGGAAAAGTATTCGCAGTTCAGACCTCACATGGTCTGTCACCTTGATCTTGGTCTCTTCCCAGTATCTGAGTCAGAACAGAGACAAGAATGAGAAGAAGGGCTCTTGGAATAGTCTATAGACAGTGCAAGGTAAAAGTAAGACTGCATCCCACTTGAGGACACTGCAGATTGCTTTTCCAATAATTGTGTTTGAGGGCATCAGTATCTACCAGAGCAGCTTGTATTTCCAGTGTGTCAAATCTCTGCCCTGCTCCACATTTTTTCTTTTTGAAATATGTGCACATATTCTATCTCTCCTGACCTGAAAAAGTTGAGGATAAAGTTGAGGCAATCCAGGGGAGTATTTGGCTACTCCATGGTTTCTGGAGGTACAATAACAAGTCAGTTCTGTATCTGAATGGCTGTAGCCTTTTCCATGGGACTTAGTGCTCTGCACAGTAGCAAGCACTCCTTTTGGATTCCTTTGCTGCAGAATAAATGTTGCTCTGAAGGAAAAGGTGGATATCAGTTAGCAGGCTGGCAATGAGCTTTTGCTTTTGAACAGCTTGTGAGGAATCCTTCCTACAAAAGCCCGGGGAGGCTCTTTATGTGAAAAGGTGAAGCCTTCAAGTGGTTTCAGCGTGTAAAGCCCAGTGCTTTCCAGACGAAGGTCAAGTCTTTAATTACAATGTGTACTTGAAGCTGAAACACTTTCAGGAGAACTTTTTTTATTTCTTCAGGCAGTTACAGGGAAGAGGATTGTAAGCAAATGTATCAGATGATTAACATGATGAGTTTGCTCTCTATACGGCAAACAGCACACACGAAATGAGCTTATAGCAATCCCACTAACAGGTTCAGAACTTCACCAGAGACAAATGTTGAAGCCAATTCTAGTTCTTTCCTTTGTTTTTGTGGATTTGCAGCAGCTGATAATTTTTATTGAGCTGAACATCGGAAAAATACAACAGGGTAAATGAAAACTACAATTTTCAGCTTTGAAATTTTTCAGTAAAAGGGAAATTTCTGATCAAAATTTTACTAGGAGACTTTATACCTCTTTTCATAACCTTGGAAATCTTCAATAAAAGTATTTACTGTTACCACTGGTGATGAAGGCATGTAAAAATGAGTTTTACAGTGTTTCTCCTTTTTATTTTGAATTTTATTGAATTCAAAGAAGAATGAATGTATAAACATGTTCAAGCCAAAAGGATATTATTTTTTTTGTAGATACTGCTCCTGAGCGAGCGGAGGTTTTTACAAAAACTGTAGTTCATTGTTCTGAAATAAGAAATGAATGGACTGATAAGATGCAAAAGCTTAGGCAGGACACTTTTAGAAATTATTCAACTCATTATACAGTTGTTTTCCTTGCTATATCTAATATTGTTACAATATAATAAAAAGAAGGATACAGGCTTGTGGTTTGCATCTCTGCCCTCAACTGGCGAATTAGGCGGTTTGTCTTTTCTTTCCTTCTTTGTCCTTTCTACTCTTCCTTAACCTTTTCTCTTTCTGAAGCAAAGTAGATCAGACAGCACTCTTGATACTTAAACTTTTAGAAGATGTTCAGTTTAAATTTAAACTTGAATTGTTCAATTTTAAACTTTAAATAACATATTCTCACTGCTAGATTTTTGGTCTTCTGTACAGCTGAAATTCATCACTCCATGAAGTTATGCAATTATAGCCACAATAAGGTGCTTCTAACTCCTCTCCTCATGCTACAGATGTTATGATTTTCCAATACTCTTTTCATACTGCAGATGGAGAAAACCGCTTTATTACCTCAGTTTTGTGATCTGATCTTTGCAATTGTTCCTTTATGTCCCCAAGGAAGAATCAGTGATTTGCTTGCATTCTGGTCCCTAGCCCTACTATTACATTGCCTGGAGTCTCAGGTAGTTTCATAGTTCTCAGGTCCAGTTGTATCTCACATACCCACTCTGATTCAGGGGGCATTTTCATCCATTCTTTGCCTCTCCATTCAGAGAAAACCCAAGAAAGTAGATGTGATGTGTGCTCCACAATGTTTTCTGATGCTGATGATCAGAAGATAGGGACTGATGGGCACACTGTGAAGTGCCTTTTCCAATCTAGCAACAGTCTCACTGAATTTAAACCAAATTTGCATTTTATATAAATAGTTGAATTGTTCTTGTGTTCCCCCAAAAAGACCAGAGAAGGTACCAGGGGAAAGAGCAGCAAGTTCCACCATGGCAGTAGATTAGCTGAGCTGCCTCAGGAGAAATCTCTTTCATTTATCACCTGCAGTACTCCTACTTAACTGTAGTGTCTCTTTGTTAAAGCAATTATTTACAGCATTTCTCCAACTACAGAGACAATTCTTTGCCAGTGATGTAAGGACTCGCTTCCAGTGGCCTCTTACAGTCTCTTTCTCCTTGAAAACATGTTTCCATGTTCATCTTTATTTTATTTCAGGTACATATGAGGAAAAAGGTCAAACATTTGCAAGTCTCTGTGCCTCTGTCAGACACATGTTCATAAGAAGTCAATGAGGTTATATCTTTTGGAACAAATAATGAAAAAGAAAGGAAATCTGTTTTCAGGATAATTGACTTTCATGAGTGTTAAATGGATAGTCTGTAAGGGGCTGATTTACCACGTTATAGAATATTAACCATTTTCCCTCAACCCCATCTACCAGTTATGATTATATTTTGGATGTAGAATTGAGTGTTCAGTTATGTGCAAAGCTATGGAAGCAATTTTTCCAATTTCTAATTGCACTGTTTGCTTCAGTTACTCTTGTAATAGTATTTAGATTCAGCTGAATATGCAGTTTATCCTGCATGTTTAACATAACCCTGAAAATTTAGCTCATATATATTTATAAGTATTTACTGGGTTTTACAGTGATCAAATCCTCGGCACTAAAACATCAGCAAGGATGAAAGAAGTAATTATATAATTTATGTTTGCTAGAATCCTTATTATTTTATTTCTTAAGAAACACAAGAAATAAATGGCTCAAAATAAAAGATCATTGCAGTAAAGAGAATAGGAAGTAGCAGATTGAGGTTTAGAACCAAATTTCAAATATAGTAGAATATAAAACATTCTAGACCATTCTTTCCTCTTCCTTCAAATACCGTAAAGGTAAAGAACCTTGACACTGAGAAAAATGCATAGGGCATCAGTGTGTGTAGCTATCTCCTGCATAAGATCTAGGACTTGCAATTTCTTATTATATACAGTTTTCACTATGCAAAACTCAATAATTCTAGCAGAAAAATATAGTGATATTAAATAGTGCTATTATGTCACCTTTATGACCCCCAGTTTTCAGATAAGCCTTGATGGCTATCATAAATCTGCCTGTGAGGATGTATATTAGCTCCTGTGCATGTGTGAATAATTTTATAATTGCTGAGGGATGCTGCTTTCTTCTCTTGCTTCACAAGAAGGGCAAAGGGGGAGCAGCCATGGCTACAGGCAGTGTCTAGGAGCAATGGGATGCTGTGCAGCCCCTATTTCAGGATCCCTGCTCTACTTGCTGGATGATGTGCCTGCTGCAGTTCCTTGGAGAGACAGACAGGGCTTTACAGCTGCTTGCTGTGGCCAGGACAGCATGGGCATTCCTGCAAATGTGGCCAGCACCCTTTTTATAGGGTGAAATCCTATCCTTGTGAAATCAGTGGGATATTTGCTGCCAACGTTGATGGGGCCAGGGTTTACTCCCAGAAGTTCTTCATTGTAATCTGAGATAGGCAGGCAGACATCTCTGGGAATGCAAAAAAACCCCTTAGTTTGCACTGTCTTGCTCCTGCTGGGCTCTTTTCGACTGCCTCAAATGTTTAATTTTTACTGTGCCCAAGGCCTAGCAATCTGGGAATTAGGATGACAGTTTGTCCTCTCTGGTGACCAGCTAGAATTGCAAAAGGGAGATTTAACTCTGACTGCACAACAGGGCTCACCACAACCCACACCACCCTCGTGTTTTTTCTTCTCCAAAACCTTTCTATCCTACTCTCTTTTTTGGCTACAGGGTGATGCATGAGCAAGGCAGAGTGCTTCCCTCCTCTGCTGGCACTGCACAAGGGGATGGCTGTAGGAACTGCAGGCAGCACAGTGATGGGATGAGGTATTTGAGAGCAGAGCCCGGCACATCTGTTGTTTCTCAGATTAGAATTGAGCCACTAGTAGTTGCCTGACAATCTGCAAGCTGGATTTATAAATCTGCTCTTGTAAGAAACTGACTTATAAACGCACTGTGCAATTTATGGAGCCTGCCAGCAAATCTTAACTGCAAACTCTTGATTTATGCACTGTCCGTTTAAACAGTGATTTTTAGTTTGTTTTTTACTAAAGTATTTCAGTATGTGGTAAGTCAGAGAAAAAAATTTCCATATCCTTAACGGGATTAACAAATCTTAAATCAGATCTGTAAGTCCTACAACAGATTTACAAATCATACCAATAAATCCAAAATAAAACTTCACCTCTTTTTTCCCCCTTTGGCTTTCAAATCCTGATTTTGCAGCTGGTTGGTAAGGAAGTGATTTATAAAGCAAGAATTTAAAGCTCAACTGTCAGCATGATCAGCTCTGAGAGGTCTGGCTCTCACGTCTTATCTGAGTGCTTTGATTTACAAGCTGTAGTCAGGCTCTCTCTATCGCGGATTTTCTCCTGAAACTTGGATTTGTTTATTATGAGATCTACAAAAGGTTAAACTCTCTGTATGCCACAGCTCGACTGGCCCAGCAGTGTTATGGAAAAGGTGATGCCTAATCAGACTGCAGCTGGCAAATGTGCCCTGCATAGCATTTGGTTGTCAGAGAAAACAAACAGCAGCTGAGCAATAAATTCTTGAAATGTTAATAAGCTGAGGTCCTTGACTCTTTCTTCTTGTCTGTATCTGTAAGGCATAATGCTAGCCTTCAAAAGCCATTGGAATAAAGGTGTAGCTCCTCATACAAAGGTACACTTGTTTAAGTTTTGTCAGAGGTAAGATTGCATGCTCTATTGAGTATGAGTGGGCTGAAGCATATATCTCAGCTTATGTTTTAGTACCTTGCTGAACATGACTGTAGTTGGCATCTGATTCTTTTTCAGATTTGAGATTGGATTTTCATTCTAACTTATGTCAATGACTGGTCTTGAAATTAATGGAAATAAAAGTGTCTGACAATTAGAACTACATAATTACCAAATGCATTCTAGAGACTGAAATCAATGTAATATGCTGTCTCCTTTCCAGGGAAAAAAACAATCACAACAATTGAAAGCAGCTTCAGTGACAAAAAATGTTTAATTTACATATCATTTATGTGAATTTGTTTCTGCTTGAAAGATCAGCTCCCATTAATCAGATAAGTAATTTAAAAATCACTTTCTATACTCTAGAGTGATCACTTTAAGTACCCATTTTTTTTCTTTTTCAATAATCAAGCCTTTCTTTATCTCATCTAACATATTTTCCTTCTACCTGTTCTTTACATCTTCCCTAGTGATTCAATGCCAATATTAGAGAATCTGGCAAATCACATGTAAGGAACCTGCATCTTCTGTACTGTTCTGATCCATTTGCTGACCAGTGTGCACAGCACCTTGCAGCTGAGTAAATGGGTGTTTTGCTCACAGATTCTCTTAGAGGACACTTTTGTTATCATTTCTGCTTTTTTCAGAGGCTCTGGACTTCAGAAGTCAAGAAAAAAAGTGGTGATAGAGTTATTGTGGGATGTCCAGACTCACATTAACATTCTTGTCTTTTATTAAAGTTGATTGGTATTCACCTAAACTCAAAAGTAAATTCTTGGTTGTATTTTAGGGGTTCAAAAATATGAGTGCTTAAGATCATATATTAGATGGTGGAAAGTAAGTGAGCCTGTAAAAAAGAAGTTGGAAGCCGATTTAATACCATAAAAGGAGATTATTTTAGATTTCTGAGTTGTCTTCCTAGTATGACTATTTTGCCTACTTTTGAAGCAGTTATAGCCTCTTGTTAAAATTTAATTAGGACCTTCTATTTTACACACAGATGTATTTGTATCAAGCAAGTATGTACCTGCCAAATCCAAATGATACTAGCTGCAGCTGTTGGAAAGGTGTTTAACTAGGGGCAAATGGTGTTGGGTTATTGCTTGATTAGTCTAGCATTCCCTTTTAGGCACAAAGCAGGAGGGGAAACAGCCAGCCAGGATTGCTCTGTACTCTGATCAGGTTGCTCCTAGCCCTGTTTTAGGACTTTCACGTTCTGTACTATGCAGCAGAACCTATGTAAAATCCAGTCCTATGCTATTTACTATTGAATTTGCCTCTGCTCCTTACAAAGCAGGCAGGATGATTCTGTTGCAGCTGATCATCTAACTTTTAGTTTGATAAGTGTTGTGATTTGTCAGACAGCCACCTGGATTTGAGGACATGAGATCCGATGTGCTGTTGCCTACTGATTACACAGTGATTATCTAAATCCTTGCTTGTTGTTGGAAACTGTTTACTGAGCACAGCAGCCCATCAAGAAGAGACTTCCCAATCTGAACAAATAAATTGAGTAATCCTAATAGCAAACAAAGTGTTTCAGAAATAATGGAAAACACCAAGGGAGGTGGAGACTGGAGTGTGAATGAATAACTTTGTCAGTGCATATCTTCCTCAGTGGTGCTTGTTACATTTTCAGGGAGCAGGCACAGTTGCAACTTCACGGCAGGGCAGGAGGTTGTACTGATAACAAGATATTACATAAAGATAAACATAATTACAATCGCGGGTCTGTGTCATTTTGAAATTATTATAGTAGCATGGTTTTAATAATGCATGGGGTAATTCCAGAATAAATAAGCATCTATTACTGGTCAGGAGAACTGTGCTTTGCTTTACTTCTACTTGATTTTAATCAAGCATATCAAAAAACTAGCTCAGGAAGAGCTACAAGATTGAAAGAGCCATTTATTCTTTGAAAAGAAAAACAAGAATTAAAAAAAGTTCTTTGTGGCTTCTGTGGTTTTAACAAATCAAAAGAAATTTCATACAGAAAATGGCATAAATGTACGTCCTCTACCTTGGAGTAATGAAATCTACTCAAAAATCTTACACATCTAGGAAATTGAGAATTAGAAATGAAGTTTTAGTTTTTATTATTGCAATTGGCTTTTTCTTTTCCTTCAGATACAGACAAAAACTTCCTTGAAAATCCATCCTGCGTAATTCATGGTTTGCAGACACTGGAGATTTTCTATAAGGAAGGGCACACAGTAGAGAGTTTAAATTGAAAGGTCAGCTCCACACTGTCCTGCATCATGGTGGAAGAGTAGAACGTAGAATCATAGAATCACAAGGTTGGAAACGACCTACAAGATCATCCAGTCCAACCGTCTCCTCATCACTATTGCCACCACAAGCACTAAACCATATCATGCAGCACGTCATCCAGACACCTCTTGAACACAGGGACCTTATGTGAAGTGCCATCCTATGGCATCCAGGAGTACAATTTTAGGCCATGTTAAAGAGCTCACTGAGAACCATTTTTTAGTCTCATTGTAAGATGTCACTTGAATGGCCCATAATTTGATTTGCCAATTGTGTGTTGTGAGTAATCCTGATTTATAATGAAGTAAAATGTACAGATGGAAAAAAATGATTAAAACAGTATAGCTTATTAAAATGTGTCTCTTGGAAAATTCTGCTTTTTCCCTTAAAAACATGAAAATACTGATTTCATGTTGCTCCAAAATTACTTATAATGTCTCAGTTTGTCTAAATAAATCAACAGGTCTCAACCTGGGACAAATGATGTAAAAAGCAGTAGTTTTGCATTTTCAAATTTATTTCTACATTAGTTTATTGGTATACTACAGAGTTCTCACCTTCTGAAGCACAAATAATTCGTAGCTTATTCTCGCTGCCATCAGTGTTGCCTGTATTGCAACATGGTACAGTTCAGGGCCTTGTGGTACTGGAAAGCAGTTCAGAGGAAGCAGGGTGCTTTGGAAGAATGGGGGTTTTGGCTCCTCAAGTATTGTTCTTGTGAAGTTTTGTGACAACTTGCAAGAGTCATATTTAATGCTGAACAGAACAAAAGCAAAGCACTTCTAGGATGGCTGATATGTTTTTCCTGCAAAAAGCTTCAGCCTCTGGTTGAACTTTCTCTTTATTTGTCTTCACATTAGTAAGGTCTTGATGTTATTTTTTTTCCCACAAAACACGTTAAAACGTTTCATGGAAAAAAGATATTACTACTGGAAAGTGATAATTTAAAAATCCTCTTCCCCACATTATACCACAATTTCTGATGAGAAATATATATTTGTTTCGGTCTCTTCTTTCCACCAGCCTAATACACAGTCTTGCAGCTGTATTCATGCACAAGCATTTGAAGAGCTCCACTTGGCTGATACTCTCAAAGAGTCTCCAAGCACTAAGGATAGCTGTTGTGCTTTACCTTGTTATGGAACACTAACAATCATTTCTCAGCAGAATAAAATGAGAGATGAGTAAATGTGTTTTATATTTAACTTTTGAGGCTTCCAGCTTGTTCTGGACAGGAAATACTTGAACAATAATCTGTTGCTCTCTGTTGTCAGTGCTCCCCAACCTACCTCTGCACTCTCACTAAGAAAGAAGTCGAGGAAAACAGAAAGCTCTCCTCCTGGGTATCTGGGAAACAAAAGTGTTGCATAGTGAGACAAGAGAATAGTAACCCTCCATACTATCTTCTCTGTGTAAGGAGAACAAAGATTTTTTTCCTGGCTGTTTGCCTTGCCTCCCCCTCCTCTCACTTGGTGGTGGAAATTATCCAGTTCTCATGTCCCAACAGCCCCTGGGTGTGGAAAGAAACACTCTGACTTCTCTCTGTGCTAAGTCCCTTGTGAATTAGTCTCGGGTTCAGTAGGGATTCTCTGTTCCTCAGAAAAATGCATGGCATTGGAGTGAGTTTGAAAATGTGTAGGCTTACAGAACTTAATATGACTGTTAACCTTTAATGGGAAATTTTGAAGGAGAAAGGAAGGCAAACTTTTACAAACCGATGCAAATCTTAACAGCTCCTTCTATATCAGAGGGAATTAAAGAAGAGAGAGACCCCGATGGGATAAACTTTTTTTCATGTCTTTGAATTACAGGTCAGGCTTTGCTTTTTAGCAGTGAAAGAGAAGTAGGAGCAGGTATTGACTTCACAATGATGCAGATTAGGTCTGTGTGCTCATGCAGACACAAATGAGAATTCAAAGCCAGACGCCATTTCACAGAGGGAAGAAATGGAAAATTAAACCTCTCATTATTGCACTGGAAATTATAGGATTACATCTATCACCCATAACATATGACAAATCTTACAGTCAGCTTTGCTGAATGGATTTGCAAGAGTTTTTAGAAAACTAGAAATGTAGTAGATGTAGTAGTTAAAGAAATAATAACTGCAAGTTGCTCTTTGTCTTCGCGATGTGTTTAACTAAAGGTTTTCTTAAAAGGAGAAGAATTATCTCTTTGGCCTCATCTGCTTTTTCAGTTAGATTTCATTGTGTACTGAAGGAGCAGCTTAGTGAAGACCATATTCTTAAACATCTGCATTCATTTCATCAGTAGATAAAATCACTGTTTCCTTTAGGTGTATGTGATCCGGCTGTCCTCTTTCTGGCTTCACTTGCAGAAGGGACTTAATTCATAATGTTTAATTTTCAATTCTTAATACTCATCTGTGTTGTCGGTTTATTTAATAAATATTTAGTCTAATTCAATAGGATTATATATAATACTGGGGAAGTTTTTTTTTTCCACAACTGTTATAGCTTTTTTTTTTTTGTGGGAAAAAAAAAAGAAAAAAGAATACGATTCATTAAAAAATAAAAGAAAATGAAAAGAAAAACAACTATGGCTTTTAGAGTTGAGCAGTGAGCAGTCAAGTATTTTTCTTCTTCTCGCAATTAAAAAAACCAAGAAGATTATTTCGCACTTTCAAACATCCCGGAGTTAATGTGTATATCTGAGGAAGAGTTTGACTTAAATGATTTCTTTTATCATTTTGAATTCTTATCCATTACAAATATGGTTGCTTCCAAACACGATGGGCCATGGAGTACAGCCACGACCAGGCAAAGCAGGCGCATTCAGGTTTCTCAGGCATACATGATCAGTGAATGGAATGGATTGTTAAACTGTGCTAAATAAGAACAAAAGCCCTAGTGAAGTATTCCCTTACTTAGAAGCAGTTTTCTGTTTCAATCTCCTTATTCTGTTACATCATGGGATAATATGCAGGAGACATTGAGCCAGAATTGCTTTAATCAAATAAAGAAGCTGAAAAGGACTTCTACCCCTAGTATCATTTTATTGAGACTAATATTGTTATTGTCTGCAGTGTCCGTATCAGACAATCTGGATTGATTTAATCATTTCAGGCAAGGTTACAGAGTATCCTCAGTACGTGTCCATCAGCATATCTTTATGAAGATCAGTGCCCTCATACTGATTTACATCAGCCCAGGGCTTACCAGGTAACTTCAAACCCTAGTTGTTTCGAGGAGTTTCTGGATGAACTCTGACTCATTTGCTATTCAAAAGTCATGAAAGGAAGCATCATAATTTGAAAAGACGTGGCACATACTATATCCCATGTGAGAGCTGGATGTTTTATACCAGGTGAATAGTGACAAGTGACTCTGTCATTGCCCTTGCCCTCCGTACGTGTGTTAGTGACCCTGCAGCCAGCACAAGACCGGACCCGTTTCTGTGCTCAGGGAATATGGAGGGCTGCCAAGAACTGATGACTGCCAAGGGTAAATGATTACTAGGAATGCAGTGAGGTATGGAAAAGCTTCTTGGTTTTCCCCCTCCTCTAGTACACTCATATGTCGTCACCCACGAGCTGGACTGAGTACAGTGTTTGAATCAAGCCAGAAGCAATAACCCTTAAATCAGCCTGTGACAAGGTGAGAGGGAAAGAAGAACGTGGTTACTCAGGCTTGGCAACACCGTCTCGATGGTTCCACTAAAAATATTGCATTTTTTAGAAGCATGAATGTATTGATTTAAGTCATCGCTGTAATTGGACCTTTGGTGATCATAATTAGGAGTTCATCAGTGAACACAGAGTGACATTTGAGAACATGTGCTTAGAATCTGAATGCCAAAATGTGAGGGCTTGATTTGTAGATCTGTGTTAGCAAGCTCTGTAGGGGATTTCCATCCACAAAATGTCTTCCTGTTAAGCTGTGTGCTCAGTCAAAAAGATAACAAGGGTGACATGAACAGGGATATTTCACTCTTGCTGCTCAGTCTTCCCTTGTTCAAAAGATTTCTGTTGTCAAACCAGGGGAGAAATGATAGCACACACTTATTGAGCCTCTGTCACATATCAACAACAAAGGTGAGATTGAATCGGAACATTATCTGCACAGAACATCATCAGAAGAGAATGGCCAAGAGTCTCCACATGCCAATTGTCCATCTGAGCGTCTGTCTGACATTTGTAAATGGCAAATGTATTCCCTGGAACATACAACAGTTCTGGAACAGGGAAACAGGTTGTGAATGACTTAACTATCACTAATAGTAGCCTGAAATTACTATCTTTTTAGGTTGTGCTCGTTTAAAGAGACCCCCTGAGACAAGAAACAAAGTCAAGGGCACGTCTTGCACAGACCTACCCTTACAGATTATCTGTGGGATTACTCCTGTGTTTAGCCTTGCTATTGAAATAATCAATTACATTCATCTTCTAATTAATGAACTAGTATCCATTTCATAGAACATGCTCATGTCATAATTACACAATTGTGTTACCAATGGAGCACTTGGGGAATGGACGTGTAGAGAGTGCTATTGAGGTTGAGTTGCAGTCTGTGGAGAGGCAAAGGTAATGTTTCCCGTGCTATTGAGTGGACAATTTTTTGGTGCGAAGATACAAAAGAATCTGATCAAAATGCCACTAGTAAGAAAACACTTTTTTTTTTTTTGTTGTTTAATTATATATTAACCATATTTTATATTCAGAATGTACTCAGGTTTTAATTTCAATGTTTTTTTTTAATCTCAACTGTGGCAGAAAGTTCATTCTATGCAGTAAGGAAAGATTTTAACTCAGTATATAGGGAGAAAGAAAAAACTGTTCATTTTGTTTCTTACTATTTATTACAATCCACTGTTAAACTTTTTTATGTATAAGGTTACAGAATTCCATGGTATCTTGAAAATCTTTAATAAAATGTATACCATCAATATTAAATGTCTGAATAGAGACTTTATGGAGAGAGAAGTAGATAGGCAGTTTGATCACTTGGAAAATGATACTTCCATTCAAAATGAGTTTGCCTGATGATATTTCATACCTTATATCAATTAAATTCTATATTAAAAAGATAAGAAAATATATGCATGCAAGGCTTTATTAAAACCAAGAAGAAATGTCACAGTGAATTACTGGGGTAGCTCTTTAACTGGTGTAAATTAGCTTGTCTCCACTGAAGTAAGAGAGAACATAGCTCTTTAAGTTCTGCTTCCCAGTGAATCTAAGCTTGGCTTATAAATACGTACATGTACATATACAATTTCTCGAACAACGGTGTTCAAGATTATTCATAAAAATGGCTTTTCTATATTCCTCCTGGAATCTGAGAATATTTTACGTATTGATGTCAGTGAATCAGGACATACAGCAATAAAAGGTAGTTGGGAGGATCATAAAAAGAGCTCTTTGTACATCAAAACAGATAAGTAGGCTATGAGTATGCTTTTCTGAACTCTGTGAACTAGAAAAAAAAAAGATTAGTTTTGTTTTGTGATTTGCTTTTTTGTTTGTTGCGATTTTTTCCCCATTTTTCCTTATTGTCTTCTGTGCACTTGAGACCTAGTTTTAAATTTGCGTATTTCATTGGGATATGCAACTGGTATTAATTTGCATAGCACTTATTTATTACTGATTATCTGATGGAGGGGTGTTGTTGTACAAGTAATAGAATAATCCTCTGTTATGTAAATGATGACAGAAAACGCCTGTATTGTATAATTACAATTTGAGACAAAACAAGAAGAAAATTCTATTAATAATTTATGCATATGATAATCAAAGCAAGTTATCATGCTCACCACTTCAGAACAGAGGAAAGATGTAATAATTTTCTAGAAATTAAAGTAACTATTCTCACTTTGTCTTCCTCATACATTTAAGTGCCAAGTTTCAGCCTGAAGCATTTTTTAATGGTTGCATTACAAAACTCAAAGTGGCTGTAATGAAGACACTGACAAGACAAGCAATCTTGGTGTTGACCAGTGACACTGTGAGGGTTGCACTCAAGAAGTTACATAAGTTGTTGGGCAGTGGACATATATCAGATGCCAAATAATGAAATTAAAGATAAAATTCTCTGTGTGTAACTTATTCCGTATTTTATTTCAAAAGCTTATTTTATCTGTCAATAAAATCTCTCACTTTTCTTGTGAAGATAATGAATTGTGCATGTCTTGTGCAGATAATGAATTAATGGACCTTTGTCCCAATCTGGATGGAAGTTTCTCAATGGAAATTCACTGCGGCTGCTGTACCCTCGCTTCAAAATTGTGTGTAGCAGTGGATATGTGTTCTCTTCAGCAGTAACATGAATGCAAATGCACTTTAGGAAGTTTTGTTGGCTTGTGCTCTCTCTACTCCCTCTGGATATATCGGGAAAAATATGTCACATGAAAAGTAAATGTTCTCATGTGAACACATTGTATGGAGTTGTGACAAATTTGAGGTGCATAGTAAATTAAATTGATGACAGCTACCTTTGATCTCCTCCTACATACTTATTAATCACACCTCTGCTTTATTTGCTTCTATTGAGCAGCGTCCAAGTTTTCCCTCATTTTTAAATCAGACTCCTAGTGATGTGCATGAACATACTATGCTGCTGAAGGAGGGTGGAGAGGTGAGTCTGAGACCTCATCAAGGAGAAATGTTTCACTGATTTGGAAAACTGTACAGGAATGGAAATAGAGGAGAAAAGTTACAGCTAGGGGTAATGCTAGATGAGTATCAGCACATTTCATTGATATTTCTTCTTACTAGTTATATTATGGTGGTGTGCTCATGGACAGAAAACTATCTAATCAAGATTCGGATATGATGGTCAGATCTGGGTTTTTTTTTTTTTTTTTTTTTTTTTTTTTTTTTTTTTCCCAGTACAATTCTGGATTCAGATCTTGGACACCAAGGGCAGCCTCTGTGTTACTCTCTCTCATGTTTCAGTACTGACACCCTGAACATCAACATATCAGTTGTGAAAAGAGGTCTACATAAAGTCACACAAAATGTCAGCCCTGGTAAATTTTGCTCCTTTCTTTTATGAGCTAGAGAAGATAAAAGTTCTGTCCCAACACCATCCATTAAATACATTCTCTATATGTAGAGAATATATTAGAATGATACTATGGATATTGAATTTATCTTCATAAGATGGGGATGGTCTCATCAGTCATGAGTGTCACAACTAAGCAAAGACACAAGTGAATAATGAAGCCACCCTTATCGAGTACAGATGAATTCAATTTCCCCTCCACTATAATGTCATATTTGATTCAGTGAACTCTAGCATCTACTTTTTATTTTTTAAGTTGCCCATGGGTTCTATCTTTTTCTCATTCTCTCTTTCTAAAGCTATTTTTGTGATGTATTTTTCTGCTTTTATGCATTCTGCCTATCTTTTTCCTTTGTCTGACATAATGACTAAGTTGAATCATAAATGGTATACACAGAATGCAAGCACTTATCATGTCAGGTGCCTAAAGTCCCTGCCCCACTAGCATTGCCGGAGGACCTACCCTGGGAGTTGTGTTGACTACACTTCATGTACAGAAGTACATGCCACAGATAAGTTGACTTGTTCTGGGATATCTGTAAAGGTCTATTCTCTTGTGATTTTTGAAAAAGTAAGTCAGTCTACAAATTTTTTCATCCCAAAGGAGAGCAGTACAAGGGAGCTAGACTGCAGAAGTGTCTTTAACTGCTTAACAGTTCTAACCGTTGTGGATATAGGCAGAGGAGGATAGCTTAAAGATTTACGTAAGTGTGCCGTATTATGTCATGTACAGAACAGTCCAGGTTAAAAAAAAAATAGGATGCAAAAGATGCTATGGTCTTCCTCTTACCAGGACAATTTTAGTAGATGTAGAGTTAATTGGAAAGTGTGCTTCTCCCCTCTCCATATAGCCCTGGCATCTTTCCCTAGAAAATGCCTTTGCTGGGTGCTGCCTTTGAGCCTGCAAAGGAAGCTGTAATTCAGTATGCTTTGGGTACACTGGGAACAAATGCCACCTGCCCCATGCTGCCTCAACTGGATGTTAGACACTGAGAGAAACGCACAGGGACAAAGAAAGCATGTTCAGACCCTTTGCCACTCCTAGTGTTGAAGCTGTGCCAAGGTCCTGGCTGCAGACAATGCCAGATTTGTTTTCAGCCAACTTAAATGTTCACCTAATCCTACAAAGCTGAGGTCTATCTACTTAGACAGAAGAATGTGCCACTTAGGCTTGCAAAGGCAGAGCATAGTGCTGTTCCTGGGAAGGGCTTTTCCTGTCTGACACAAGTCTCTTACTGAGATCCCCAGAGGATGCTGCAGCTTTTCCTTTTTGTAATGCAAAGAATAAATACAAACGTGTGGCATGAGCAATGCAGCTGCTGCTTTGACTCTGAGCACAGTGCTATTTTGTATCTAGGCTCTGTATTTTGTATTGCTTTATAGAGAAAAAGGCACATTAGCTCAATTTGCGGCTAATTACAGCAGTGGAAGATTCTGTGGGAATGCCTCACCAGGTTTTACCAATAAACTCCTTAGAGAAACAAGGAAATGTATTCACATTATATTTACCTAATAGATGAGATTCAGTCTGTTAGATGAGATATGAAGTAAATTAAATTCCGTGGCAGGTGAACACCCTGAGGGTACTGTAGTTTATGGCACTATATTAATATTCTGTAAGACCACTGCATGAGCTTAGTACAGCTAACTTCAAAATTAGCTTTACAGGCCACCTGCAGAATTTTTTCTGGTCGCTTTCATAGTCAGAGCTGCAATCATAGATAATTTAACATAAATATTAAGTAAATAATTGGTTCAGAATATTTCAAGGTCAGAGACATAAATCTCATTCCTGTTTCATGAATGCAAACCATAAAAATACAAGGTAGTGCTTAACCTGGCAATCTAAGTTTCCAGTGAGCCATATTCCCTGCAATTTTGGGGAAAAAAAAAAAAGGTCTAAACAAATTCTGCAGAAAGCAGTGAAAGAATGTGCAGAGGAATTATTGCAGAGAGATGATAATATTCAGAGCTCTATGTTAAGAATGTTCAGACTGATAAAAGATTGTAATGAGGTCTACTAAGGTTTTAGAGAACATTCATATAGATTTAGTGATATGGATATAAACGGAGGGTTTTTGTTATGTTTTCCTGAAAAGATGATTTCTGAAGCTGAGCTCTGGCTGAGATAATAAGACAATGGTAGCAGATGTGCTTTCTGTAGCAGCCATGCTTACAAGATACTCTCTAATTAGCCTCCAGAAGCTTAAAACTCGCAGGTAAGCAAGAAGCAATCTTCACAACAACTAGGAGATCTCTTAGGCAGAAAAGCACATGTACGTTTTGAAGGAGGTAAACTGTTTTACTAATTCAGCTCTCCAATACCAGAGTTTGAGCAGGAGATCAAGAGGAAATACTTTCAGATGCTGGATTTTTGGCTGTTCCCAAACCTTAGTGGTTCCAAACAGTCATACTTGGGAAAGGGTCAGCAAGTCACAAAGTCTGGTATGTGCATTTTCCCACCATCACCAGACTTTTGATATTATTTGTTTATTAGATACCACTTGTAACTTTTTTCTTACTGTAATATGTCTGTGCATTACAGGTTGATGCCTTTGTTCCTACATTGCCCTTAAGGATAATAAAAGCTAGTATTTTAATCATTGTTTTGGAGAGCAAATTGGTTTAATTAGCCTTCCAGTGCTTTCCAAATTTGTTTCAAAACACTTGCTCTCTGATATTATCATCAAATTGTAAGAGGTGGCTGAGGAAGGAGAGCTGCAGGTGTCCCTCACGGACCAGGAGATGTCTGTTAATGCAAAATTGATCTGAAGAAGTATTTTTATCAGCATTTGTCACAGAAAATTGCAATCACAGAATGTGCTTTCATAGTTTGTCTCAGTCGGCTTTTACCTGTTGCTCTCATAGCAGCACAGAAATTCCTTTAGGTTTTGTAAGATTTTTATGTGTTCTTTGTATTTCAGCCCATTAAATATTGAATCTCAACAAGCTAAGTTTCCTTTAAGTTGTTCCATTAGGTTGTGCCTATAGAGGATACCTGCTGGCTATTCCTCTACTACTGTAGGGAAATCTTCTGGAGGTATAAAATTGGGATAGCAGAATCTCCCTCTGGATTTCATTTTCAAAGGCAAGTATGAAGAGGCATCTCTTTGGTGCAGAAGGCCTTGCTTTGTATCTGCTAGAACTGGTAGTAAAATCCACTTGAGAGAGTTAAAAAGGCATCTGAATATTTAGTAACTTAAGCAACTGCAGGGAAAGATGCTTAGGAGTAATTGGAATGGACTAAAAAAGAGTGGAAATCCCCTGAGATCTTGACAAGAAACCTGAGAGTTTTCAGTCAGAAAGACTTTCAGTGTCTTTTCTCATCCATGTAATGGATGTTTTTCTTCCTGTATGTCCAGAAATGAGGAAGTATAAGAGAGAATTTTTAATTATTAAGTAATGTATTGATTGAAGCATAATTTCTCTCTCAAAACTGAGGCATCCTGTGTGAGGATAGAGCCTAAAAAAGGGCTACATATGAAAGTTTGAGCAAAAACAAAACTTGGAACAGAAAGATGAAGGATAAAAAATTGAGGCAGAAAGATATAAAAATAAGGCAAGATTATCTTACTTATTCTCACACCATAGATCATTTTCTCCTCAGATTTATTGAGATACTATGATGTGTCTTGATTACATTTTCTGTGTCTGCCAACATTCTTGAATTTGCACTTTGATACATTGTGGGTGCACACCTACTATTAAACTTTCATGATTAAATAATTTCAGTTGGGAAAAGTATGCTCCACTAAAATGAGGAGAAGTTCAATAGCTAAGGTCTAAGGCAGACATATGAGGTAATATATAGGGTAAGTTTCTATATTCTCAATTCTTCTTACTACACCCTAGAGGTACTGGGAGACAATGGAGACAATGTGTAATGAATGACAGAAAATGAGTGTAGAAGCGCTGTATGGTGAAAAAAGCCTTTAGTTATAAGACCAGGAATAGGAGAAAAGAGAAATTAGGGAGTATAAGCAAGAGAGACAAAATATCTAGCAGAACAAATGGATAAAATCATTTTCAAATATGTCAGCTTGAATCAGCTAATGTAAACAATTGGAGTCTTGGTGCATGCCTAGACTAGGGAAGTTTTGCCACTGAGTACCATAAAATGGAGAGGAGTCATAAACTGCAGGAGAACAGAGCAGAAATATGTGTCTGACCATTTATAATCTTTTAATCAAACATGGAGCCCATAGCTGGAGCCTTTTAGCTTTGGAGACTACTTTGTCTGTGCATTCATAGACCATTCATAATGCAGTGAGCCATAAAACGCTCTCTCACTTTCTTGCTTCAGCAGTTTCAACACCTTCCTCTGGGAAAAATTTCTCTAATAACAAGAGGTAATTCAATTTTGCTCTTGCTCAGTCCTAAGCAAACATTTCTGGCAGTTGTGACTTACCACATTTTTGGAGGCTGTGCAGGGAAGACATCATGACTGTTAGAAGCTACTGGGTGCCCTGTCAGACTGTAAATTGAACTATTGCCAGGAATCTGGTGGATATAGTCATTCTAAAAACTTGGAGGTATTTTTTATTTAATGGCAGGGGAAACTAGTTGCTGCCCCAGTGCACTTTCATTTATGTTCTGTAGGCACGCTGAGTCTTTGTGAAGTGGCTGGTATCTGTGAGACTATGTGAGATAAATATTTGTGGTGGTGTTGGGGGTAAAGTGGATTCAACACTGGCAGTGGGTGCAGAGCTGGGAGTGGTGGTGTGGGTGCAAGAAGGCTCTAAGGAGCAGCACTGCTTCCATGCCACTGTGTTGCTTTGACCTTAGTGGTAAGCATGTGCTTTGCTGATCTGAGATCCCTTGAACAGGTAAGCTGAGGAGGAAAACTCTTCATTCCAACAGATGCATTTCTACCACTGCTATAATGTATCAGCCAGTAGCAGTGCAACTTGGGTACAATTTGGCTATTGGAATATTCAGCACACTGTTCTAGTTTTATAAATCCTTTTAAATTTACAATTTGAGAATTCATTTAATTTGTAAAATTTCTGGATCTGTAATGTATATTCTGAAATGTTTTCTTTATCCATTTCTTTCAGATCTTATCCTGTGATTGTCTTAGTGAGGAAAGTATGCCTGTCTTTGTTTTTTATGATGAGCTTTTATTAACTTATGCTGCTGCAGAGAAAAGATGTGTGGTTATGTCAGGAGCATGAAAATGCAATTAGAAATGAATAAACTTTTATTCTGTTTTGTAAGAATCAAATATTGATTTATGTGGGCTAGTTTAAAAATAAAATAAGCAAAACAAAAACAACTGTCAGAGGACAGCTTTTCTTTGCGAAGTTTCTTTGGACTTTCTTTGAAACATCTCAACTTTTTAGAAATAGGATCCCAGGCAAGACAGTGTTTTGGTGTTTCAAATCTTTCTGTAGCTATTTTTCTCTGTAACCTTCATTGTTTGAGTCTCATCTTCAGGCCACATGGTGCACAAACTACAGTTTGGTCCTACATTTGCACCTACAGTGCAATGTAGGCGGTCCTATATTGCACTGACAGGGGACTTCCCTTCGTGTGAGGGTTTGACAAAAAGTGTCCTTACCTCTCCTGAGGATTTCCTGGTTGAAAAAGTTCTGAATACTTCTCTGTTTTAATTCTTTATACACACACACACACATATATATGTATAGAGCATTCCAAAGCAACAGTGTTCACCTAACATGTTCCTATATTTTCCGTTTTTCTTCTCTAGATGGCAATGTAGCACTTTTTCATCCACTGGGAGCCACATGTTTCTGTAAAATTTGTATAAACCTAGTAAGCCAGCAATAGATTTATTTTATTATGTGCGTATAGTACTAGTTATAATGGCTCCCTTGACACTCAGCCATGACTCTCACTCCATCACATGCATCCTCTCACCTTCCTTGTCCTCCTCTAGTCCCCATCCCATAGGCTTCATCACCTGTTCTTGCCTTTCTTATGCTGCAATCTGAATTTTTTTTTTTGGCTTGCAACAGACCAGGACAACTGTGCATGCAATGGCCTTGACTTCTCTCTTTGTCACTCTTTTTGGGATGTTTACCCGTATCTTGTCTTATGCACTCTTTTCAGTTTTCACCCGTTCCTTTGCACCCAAATGAATGATTTTGTATTCATCTTCTGTTTGAATATCCTTTTTTTTCTTCTTTTTTTTTCTTTTTATTTTCCTTTTCTGGAGCAAGAGCTTAATTTTTATGAAAAATTCAGTTGTGATGCATGATAAATGAAAAAAAAATCATGAGCAGACTCTCATTTTTTGTCTGTAAAGCAAAATGTGCTATACTGCCAACCAACACTACTGAACTTAGGAACAGGCTAATAGCATATATTTTCAATTACTCAAATGCATCTTCACTGCAACAGACCAACATCCACCTAGCCTTCTACTCTGTCTCTAGGAATGGCTATGTTGGATCCTTTGGAAAGACTATGAGAAACATTCTGTGTGAATTCCCATCAGGTGACACTCGATGCTTTAAAGATTTTTTGAGCCAATTGCTGTTTTAGTATTGTTGCATCTGTTTGCATTTGAAAGAGATTTATTTTATGAACAGTGGAATTTATTTCATGACGTATTTATGGAATAGATAAGCAGATCTTAGTTTTCAGATGCTTTAAATTTGATTCCTAATAATTAAGTACAGTGTCCCTAGTTACTGGTTTATCGGAAATTATGAATAATTGCTGTTATCTTTTTCTTTTGATGAGATAAATTGTATGTTACACCATATAACAAACTTATCCAATGATGCTTCTAGTTTTCCTCATTTTTTCTTATCCGTTAGTCTCCTAAATTCCTATTTCTTTTTAATCTGATGCTGAGCATGAAGATTATTTTATTTTGGGGATGACTCCAAGATCTCTATGTAAGGGATATTGTCAAATTTAAAAACCTTTGTAATGTATATATGGTGTGGTTATTTTCCTCTCTGGTTCTTTTCTTTACTGACAGATTTCATTTGATATGCCATTGTCTTTTCACTTAGTAGCATGATATCTCCTGCAGCTCTTCACAGACAGTTTGTGAGTGAAGTGTTGTAATTTTGAATAGTCAGAAAACTCAGTTACCTCATTCAAGTTTTAGCTTAGAAGATTCTCATTTATAAGCCTTCTGAAATGTGAAAGCTGACCATATGAAAGCTGTTAATGTTATATCTTTTAACTAGTAATTAAGCCTTAAGATTGTTGAGAGAATGCTCCTTTTTATCTCACGACAGTTTTCTTCAAAAGTTTGAGGTGGTGAGCAATGTAAATACACACGCACACTAAAAGACAACTAACCAGGAAACCAACCAACCAATCAACAACAAAAAACACTACTACTATTTGGATAACACTCTTCTGTATACTTTACAGTCTCTTTCAGATAACTCCTACGAATTTCTTGGCCATGATTTACACAGAAGTCATGCTTGCTACTCTGTTAAATATGCCCATGTATCAGATTTGACTCCTAACTATAACTTCTATCTATTAGATTTAAATTTCAGTGATTTGTGTCCCACCAATTATTTCACTCATTACAAAATATAGATTCAGAAAATGGAGAGAACAACAGAAGAAATAATGAGCAGCTGAGAACTGTTTGAAAATTGGAAGGTGGACTTTCACTTGGATGAGAGTCACCATGAAAATAGTAGTATTTGCTTGCAAAGAGGAGGAAGGAAGATAACAATAATACAGATCTTTATGAAAAGTTATCTTAAATGCAAGGAAGTATATTCATAGAGGTAGTACTAATGACACAGGCAGAAAAATCAGCAATGACAAAGAGTAACAGCAAGTTATCCAAAATCATCTTTGCAAAATAGTGAGATCACTGTTAAGCTCTAATGTGTGGATATACACACCAAATCTGTGAATTAGATTGGATATTGAAGAACACACTAAGAATGTAGGGACAAATTCGAAAAGGTGAAGGATGGCAATAGAAGTCATCTGGCAAAAGACATTAGGAGAAATAAGAAAACATTCTAAATATATGTAGTTGGTAAGAGAAATACCTAGTAAACATGTTTCTTTCTTTCCCGTGCAGTAAAATTACTGTGAGAAGAGGATGATAAAACAGAACGGGATGTAATGTCCTTTCAGTATTAGTCCTTGAGGAAAAGGCCTCTTAGAGAGAATGTATAGCATAATTAATGCCAGGTGCAAAAGGAAGTAAGATTCAAGAACACAATAGGAAAGAACGAGTTACAGAGTTCTTAGAAAATCTAGGTGTATTCAGATGTGGTGGGGGTGAAAAACATAACTGCGGGATATTTAAAGAGTTTGAAAATGCTAGAAGTTATTCTTGAGATATGGAAGATAAGCATAACACTGGTTATCACAGCAAGGAAGTAATGAAAAACTAGAAAATGGCTCATATGACAGGACTTTATTTAAATTCCACGAAAATTCTGGAACAGCTTATGAAACAAGCTGTGCTATGCTTACCTTGAAGATAAAAGCGAGACGCTTAGCAACCAAAAGGACTTAGCAGTATGAAAAAAAGAAATGGTGTTTTTTTGTGATAACAATCCACATGGAGTTTAGCAGGAAACACATCTCTCCCTCAGATAAACCTGGTCTTCATGAAAAGTCAGAAGAGAGGAAGTGAAATCGCTTGATAGATAAATCCAGAGAGTAACTCCGTGATTACTGTCTAAGTAGAAACATATAGTCCTTGCCAGATTTGTTAGGGGTCTTTCAGGTCAGGTTTTACTTGAACCTTTACTAATATCCTGAATTTGGTGTTGACGTGAAGCCAGGAGGAGCTGCAAATCCTCTGGAGTACAGAGTGGGAATTTAAAATGATCTCAGTTAAATGATTCCCAATAAAAAGCTAAATATCAGTAGCGATATTCAGTTTGGTGAAGATAATCACCTACACAAATATGGAAGGGAGAACAAACGATTAAGAAATAGTCCTTCAGGAAAGAGTCTGTGAATATAATGATAACAACTTGAGCATGAATCAACAATGCCTTATTGTTACAAAAGGACAAACTTAATCATAGGCAGTACAAGCAAAAAGAAGTTTGCAGGTCATGTGACAGTTTTTTTGTTTTACTCAGCCTTGGTAAGAACATACTGGAGAACTATGACAGTTCTAGAGTATCCTGTTTCATGATAAAGGTAAATAATAGAAGTGCTTCTTTCAACTAAACAAACAGAAACAGGCTAATGTGGAAAGGGATAAAAATGATTTTCCTAGAAGTGAGATAATAAGAAAGGAACGAGTGGGATTGTAGCAACAGGCTCTGAAGATGTGAAAGCCTTCTGCAATGGATTATGACCATAAATTCATTGTGTGGGAATAGGCATGAACTTCAGCAAGAAAGGTAAGGCTTAGATATAAAATTTTCTAACAGTAAGGAGACCGAATCACTCAAACAATGTATTTTACTACTGGTGTAGGAGCTACATCATTAAAGATTTTCACACAACATCTGTCAAAGACAATGTAAGATCTTACAAATGACCCAGCTTTGAGGTAGGGGATGGGCTAGATGACCCCTTAATAATATTTTCAGCCATGTTCAATGTTATCTCTCGTTTTTATTCCTCAGCTTTTCTGTTTTCATCACATACGAGCTGCTTGCCATCTGCTTCAAGGGCTTATACTTCCTGTCTAAGTTTTCTTTTCTCTAATTTACCATGGAAAGTTAATGAGGCCAATTTCATACTTGGTCCAACTTCACTATTCTTTTACGTTTCCAGATCATTCACTAGTATATTGAACAACATTGGTCCCAGCAGTGATTTCGAAGTACTTCTGCTGGAAAATTCCCTACCTTTCAGAATGAATCATTTGCTATAACCTATTGTTTCTAGTTTCTAAACCCTTATTAATCCCTGAAAAGTCTTTCCTCTTATCTTGTGCCACCTTAATTGTGCCAGCACTTCAGAACCATAGCTGATGGATCTAATTTAAAACGTGTGTTTTATTTTTGAGCACATGCTACATTGTACCTATTTGAAACACTCTTTTCTCACCACATCTTTTAAATCTTTGTTTCTTGAGATTATAAAAATGATGCTAATTCTGCCCCAGTATCTTACAGTTATTCATATGCCCCCTGTTCTAGTTTTATTATATTTTATGCTAATTAGCAGGCAAATGAATTTTCTGGTATGTGAATCAACCTCATTAGTCTGTAATTTCCAGAATTGCCTCTGCAGCCACTTACGAAGCTTGGTTTGATATTTGTCTTTTCTAACTCTGCTGGAAAGTAATAGAGCTTGCAGTAACAGAAGGGAGCTTACAGATGTTGGTTATTCAGCAATTTCACAATGAGTTTCTTCACAACTTTTTTAGTATGACATAGCCCTGTGTGCTGTATTGTCCTTTTGTTTAATACACTTTAAAACTTCTGTTGCTTAATCAGATTCTCCATTTAAAAAAAAAAAAAAAGACAGATTTCAACTCCTGTCAACTCCAACCAATGAAAATTTTTTTTTTTTTTTTTTTGTATTTTGATATTAGCTATCTTGAGTATGTCTCCCTGAGCATAGTTTTGCCCATTTGTCTAGTCTATTTTATTTTTAAAGTACATTTTATACCCTTAGAATTGTCCTTCTTTCCTCATCAGCCTCTGCTGCCAGACTTCGGAGTGTAGTTTCCAAAAATTACAAATAAGCTACCTAGAGAAAAGAATGTGGACTTTTCTTTGGCATTCTTTCCTCTAGGTACCTACAGTATTAAATATATTCTACTTAGATGCATTATTTTTTTTTGCTAAAAATTCAGAACCAATTCCTGTTAGTTTACTAGAATCAGATAGTATACTAGCACCTCTTGAGCACGATTTGTTTGTGCACTGCACTGCAATAGAGTTCTAGGTAACAGGCAGGGCTGTTAGCTTAATACTTCTACTGCTTTCAGTAATTCAAGGAAGAAAGATATGGTATTACAATCCCTCCAAAAGGAGGTAGTTATATTAAAAACATACGTAGGTCACCCCAAAAGTAATGCCTCCTATTTATTTCTGTAGGAACTACAATAGAGACAAAGGGCTCAATATTTGATAGAGCAAATTCTCAGCTACAAAACACTGTTTCTCAACATAGTCATGATTTTTGCCAGCAGTGAACAAGAGCCTGCAGTCTGTGTTCATAAAAATCTGCATGGCTGTCTGAAATGTGACTCGTCTTTCAGGTCGCTGTTGCCACTGCTGAAACACATCACCCACCACCACACTGTGCTCACAGCCACTATTTGGTGTATTTATAAGTACTAGAATAACACAAGAAAAAATTCTCTAAAAGAAAAAGTGAAGTAAAAAAACTATTTGTGAAACAAGTACTCCAGTAAGGATTGAATTGAAGATTGATCCTGCAGCTGTCTTTTCTGAATAAGATCCTTCCCAAATTCTACACAGAAACTGAAAATATCACTATCCTGCAACTGCTGGCCTAGGCACTTGATGGATTTAACATCAAATTGCTAATGTGGAATCTTGATACTTTCTTAGTTATTGTCAGAGCCCCTGGTATCTAATGATTGTGTTTTGAACTGTAGGCATTGTTCCACTGATCTGTATTGCTCCAGCAATGCAAAGCAAATACAAACTCAGTTGAACTACTCAGTTGAACTAGGTTTCTGACTGTTTCATATCACGGGAAGGGAAAAGCAACTGGACAATGCTGGTTTAATATGTCCTACATACGTAGGCTGACTAAACAAAATGAGGACAAGTATTTTAGGATTAGAGCAAATCTGTTGTTTTTGCTTTGTTTTGTGTTTATTTATTTCTTTGTTTATTTTTGAATCCCTTGCTTTTTTTTCCAAGACAAAACGTGGATTTATTGCTTGGGCGTACTTGAAAGATAATAGAGAATGAACCATCTGTAAATGGCAACATAACTTCCTTCATAATACTGAACTCTTGAACATTCAATGCAGTTTCTCCTAACTTAGTTCTTACTTTTTTTTGTTTAGATAAAATCAGTTGTACATTGGTAAATGCTGTATGCTGTGCCATCGTTCAAAGCTGCTTTTGAGCAGATTTATGCTGATACATGATTAAAGATGAATATTTCAAGTGATGCAACGTTCCTTCAACTTCTTTTGAACTGTATTTTTAATATCTAGGAAAGTTGATGTTTCAAATCATCCCTGATCTCAGTGCCCTAGGGCTTGCAATGATCCCCAGTATTAATGAATGTAACCTGAGGAAAACATTTGTCAGAGGGAGCTGGAAAAGGAACCATGAAAAATGTATTATGGAGACTGGAGCAAAGTTGCTAGCCTTCTGATTATAAATCTAAAATATTAAAATAATGAATTCACAGAACCCCTATTAGACATCAAAGCTTGTATCTTATTGGGGTATGCTTTTAATTTATATGCCCTCTTTCAGGCCAAAAGCAAACCTGATAAATCGAACAGTGAATTCCTAGCATGATTGAAAAAACCTGACTCTGGATTGTTGTTGTCAATGGAAAGGAGACTTTGTGCAAGTTGAACTCTGCTCCAGTAGATGCCTGTGGTATAATTTAATACCCCATTTTCAAACCTTACAGCTTTTAAATACACTGCTAAACTTTAAAGCAGTAACTTTGTAGCCTTTATGCTCTTTGCTCTTTTATCGTATTTCAGTTTTGTTTCAAAATTCTGCAGCAGTGGCAGCTATAAGAACGGGAAATGTAAGCGCTTTCAGTTGGCAAGAGTAGCCACTGTTAAAGTTAATAAACGTGATGTCTTTTTTTCTCCTTTTTCCATGGGAGTGAGGAATGCGCTGAAATTAATATGCAGGCAGCTTGTAGCTTATATATTACCAAAAACCAAACCTCACGTTAGGAATGTTGAAGAACTCTTCATTACATAACTTTCCCTTTCCAAAAAAAGTGAAAATGTTGTTATATTCTACTTAGAAACATTTCAGTAACAGACAGATAACTCTTATGGATGAAGATGTTAAACAGCAATAGTGAGACACAGGGTGAGAGAAAGAGAGATTATGGAGTTAATGAGGGATTTGGGAGATCTGCTTTCAATTCCCTCATTTGCCATAGGCTACCTCTGTGACCTGGGGCAAATTTGTCCCTCAAGGGTAAATTAACAAATATGCTTAGACATTTAACTATTTCTGTTTAAGCAAATATGTTGCTGGTGAAATTAGTTGTTAAATTATTGACTGGTGCATTTTGTTCCTAGGCTTTCACTTTTGCTCTGCAAATGGGGATGATGTTGCTCTGTTAGTTTACAGTTGTTCTGGTAGCATAAATTGATTACAGAGATCTTGGGATGCTGGTTCCATCCATATGAAACATCAGTGTATCTCATGATTATGCTCCTGCAAAAATTTACATTGATCTCCTTTCTGATATTGTATTCAATTCAGATCAAGCCATCTCAAAAGACCTATAGCAAAGCCAAAGAAGGGCAATAGGAATGATCAAAGATATGTAATGGTTTCTGTACACTAAGAGGTTGGATACACTGGCATTCTTCAGTCTGAATGAGAGATGACTGAATAGGGATGTGAAAGCAATCAATACAGTTGTGAATGGGTAACAATTACTGATGGTTTATCACCATGTAAGTGCTGGAGACCATCATCTCATATTATTGACAGTGGACTTAAACCTAGCAGAGGAATTACCTTTTTTTCCAAACATACAATTAAACTGCAGGACTCTTTTCCAAGGGGACTGAGGATGTTAGATGGATTTAAAATATATAGTAGATAAATTTCTGGATGAAAAATCCATTCTGGATTATGGAACACAAAAAAATGACCTTGAGTTCAAGAAATCCTTCTGGCTCAGACTGCAGAGGCTATGGGAAATCGCTGCCTCCTGTTTATTCTCATATATTGTATACATATTCTTTAACAGTCATATCAGAGCACATTTTAGGCTATACAGACATTTTGCCTCAGCTGCCACAGCATTTCTTATGTTCTTTTGTAAAAGAAAAAATACAGAAAAGGACATTTATCTGTGCAAAAATATAATTTTTTTCATAAATTCAATGACAGATGGTAATTGTGGCCTTTTCTAAAAATGCAGTGAGAAAAATAATGAAATGATATTTTTGCATTCACATTTTACCTATCATCTCCCTAGAAAGAAAGAGAAGGAATCACCATTTGAGGAGCCGATTCCCCTTCAATGGCTGGATGTGTCCAGACTGTACCTTCTGACTTTGGCATTAGTGAAGGTCAAACTCAGGGAAAACTATCACTATGGTCCAGAGAATTAGCTGTGAAGCCTTCTGCCACATGGTGTCTTTGCCTTGAATGGTGACAATTCTTTTCACGTGATACTTTTCATCCTTTCCTTTTTTGTGCTCTGTTACTTCTGGTTCATAAGGAAAAGCAGAACATGTTTACTCTCATGAATGGAGTGCTGTAATGAAGGGCTATAAGACCTTTAGAATGGTTAAGTAAGAAAGAAGGTATTGTGGGATGGCTCTCTATGATAGAGTATGTTTTGATGTTGTTGTAGAATTCAATATTGGGAATGATAATTTCAGGTCCTTATGGGTAAGGATCAGAAGGATGGACAACACAGCTGACATCCTAGGGGATTCTGGACGATCCTCAAGAGGAAATCTTAGTGGTGCAGGAACAGACTATTGCCCATGAGATGAGCACTTGAGGAATAAGGCTGGTGTGGTTGAATAAGGAAATTTTGTTGAGACTCTAGGACTCTAGTTAACAATATTTGGAAGCAGGGACAGGCAACTTGAAAAGAGTACAAAAATGTTGGTAGGATGTGCAAGGAGAAAATTAGAAGGATGAAAGTCCAGCAAAAACTTAGTCTGACCACCATTAAAGATAAATGTTAAAGATAATAATACAGTGTTTCTATAACAACAAGAGGAGGGCCAAGGACAATCTCCTACCTTTATTGGATGCAGCAGGGAACATTACCAGTTAGCATGAGGAAAAGACTGAGTTTCTCAATGCCTTCTTTACATCTGTTTTTAATAATCAGGCCAATTATCCTTCGGGTACTCAATACCCTAAGCAGGAAGACAGAGATGGAGAGCAGAATAAATCCCCAGAGTTTAGGAGGAGAGCTAGATACTTGCTACACCACCTGGACTTTCACAAGTCCTTGGGACCAGGGGATATCTACCTGAGAGTACTGAAGGAGCTGGCAGAAGTTCTTGCCAAACCACTTTTCATCATTTATTGGCAGCCCTGGTCAACTGAACTTCAGATAACAGTAGACTTGCCATTGTGACACCCATCTACAAGAAGAGTCAAAAGGAAGATCCAGGGAACTACAGGCCTGTCAGAGTGAACTTGGTCACAGAGAAGGTTACAGAACAGATCATCTTGAATGCGATCATGTAGCAAGTGTGGGACAACAAGGGGATCAGGTCTATCCAGACTGAAATCATGAAAGGCAAGTCCCACTTGACTGTCATGATCTCCTCCTATGACTGGGTGACCCACCTGGTAGATGAGTGAAAAGCTATTGATGTAGTCTATCTGGACTTCAGTTTTGACACCGTGTTCCACAGCATTCTCTTGGGGAATCTGGCAACCTGTAGCTTGGACAGGTGTAGCCTTCACTAGATAAACTGGCTGGATAGCCAGGCCCAATGAGGATGGTGAATGGAGTTAAATCCAGCTGGTGACTGGTCATAAATGCTGTTCCCCAGGGGCCAGTATTGGGGCCAAATTTGTTTAATATCTTTCTTGATTTGGATGAGGGGATTGAGTGTACCCCCTGAAAATTTTCAGATGACATCAAGTTGGGAGGAAGTGATGATCTGCCTGAGGGTAGGAAGGCCCTACAGAGGGATATGGATAGACAGGATTGGTAGGCTGTGTCTAATTGTATGAGCTTCTGTAAGATCAAGTGCAGGGTCCTGCACTTTGATCACTGTAACTCCATGCAAAATTGCAGGCTTGGAGCAGAGTAGCTGGAAGGGTGTGTGGAAGAAAAAAGTCTGGGGATTTTAGTTAACAACTGACTGAACATGAGCCAGCAGTGTACCCAAGTTGCCAAGGACAGTGGCATCCTGATTTGTATCAAATAGTGCAGCCAGCAGGATCAGGGAGGTGACACAACACTGATGAGGCCACACCTCCAGTACTCTGTTTTTGGCCTCGTACTACAAGAAAGATATAGAGGCCCTGGAATATATCTGAAGAAGGGCAACAAGGTTGGTGTAGGGCCTGGAGCACATGTCTCATAGGGAGCAATAGAGAGAATAGGGATTGTTTAGTCTGGAGGAGTATCTTTACAACTTTCTACAACTACCTGAAAGGATGTTCTAACAAGGCTTCCTCAAAGTGACTAGTGATAGAATGAGAGGTAATGGCCTTAAATTGCGCCAGAGAGGTTCAGGTTGAATATTAAGAAAAAATTCTTCTCAGAAGGAGTGGTAATGCATTGGAACAGGGTGCCCAGGGAGGTGATGGAGTCAATGTCACTGAAGACGTTTGAGAAACATGTAGATGCGGCACTGAGGATCATGGTTACTGGGCATGGTGGTGATGGGCTCATGGTTTGACTAGGCGATCTTAGAAGTCTTTTCAACCTTAATGATTCTTTGATTCATGTGTGGTTCTTTGCTGTGGATGAGAAGTCAGCAAAATTTCCTCTTTGTCCTATGCAAGTCAGCTAGTATCACAGTCTGAGCAGAGTAAAGGGGGAAGTTATTCCTTCTGGAGACAGTAGAAAAAGGATGGATGATTTCAGTCTAGCCTTGAGTGTTCTGAGCGCCTTTCTTCTGAGCCAATCAGTGGACTCTGGTGGGAAAGGTTGGTCACATTCTGAATATGGATCTCCCCATGGAAATGGGCAGTACCAGGTACCAGCTTTCAATCTCCTTGAAAGAGAAGAAGATATCTCCTGATTTTCCCCAAAAAATCTTCCCTGAAGAAACCCTATTTGTAGCAAGGCATTCTTCTAGGTGAACTGAAAGGCATGCAGCTCTCTCTGTGAGGTTTATTAACACTGCTTTCCATGTGGTAATAGGGCATACCCAGCAGCAAAACACAGCACTTTCCTCCCAGCAGGACCAGAATACAGCTTTCAGGCTTGCCTTAGCCCTAGCAGTCCTGAGAGTGAGGAACTGAGATGAGACAGTTCATTCGCAAAACAGAGAACTGTATTGCCAGCAATGAACTGAAGAACAAACAGAAGACTTTACACAAATGTGACACTTGCTCTTTTCAAATTACAGCAGTTGTATTTTTTATTACAGATGAAAAACAAACAAGCTGTTCTGTCTTGTCTCTCCCAGCTTGCTTAGAGACTCAGCTCAGCTTGGCTGCATGTAGATCAATTTGTTTCAAGAGATCAACATTTCCTTTTTAACCTTTCAAACTGTAAGTCCCCATAGGATCCTGATGTTTTCATCAATTATATATTTTCATTTTGTATTGGTAATCGATAACACTTAAGAACACTAATGCCATGCAACATCATTGTCTTGGTCTAGTAGGTAAATAATAACTAAATAATGCATTTCAAACAAGAGAGCAAATGAATATTCTCCCTCCAGCACACACACACACACACACTCACACACACCCATGCAAAAAGAAATCACCAAACAAGACATTGATTTTTTTGTGGCTCCAAACTTTTCAGCTGCAGATGGAAAAGAACAGAACAGAGCTGTATCATACTATCTTACTCCTGAAGTTGCACTTAGACAAGAAACTTCAAAATGCATCTCTTTTTCCCAGCATTGCTGCTGGATAAAGCTTTGGTGTATATCAAGACAATGCTGAAAAGCCTCAGTTATATGAAAATTTGGAGAATAGAAGAAATGCTTGCAACCTCAGCATTTTTGGCAAGGCACTTTCAAATGATATGTTCTCAGAAGACAAAGCTTTCAAACAACAGATATTTGAAAAACAAAGCTACATCTGTACTGGTAGAGCTGAGAGGATCGGGGAATAGCTTTGGACTCTGGTTTGCAATCATGCATGCTGTTACATTGTTAGCACAGGTTTTGTCAGAATTTTGGCTGGTGCTTAGTAATACTCTCCCAAGCAGAGTTGGAGTGTATGTAGATTGGGAGTTAACATTCTCAGCAAACAGCTTGAACATGAAATCCCTATTTTGGGTTAGAGAGTTTGGCTGTGCAGGTTGGAAACATGCTGTGTCAGCTGGCCTTGAGGCCAAAGAGCAGTCTCTCATTTTATTTGCTAATGTAGATGTAGTCAATGGGTGTTAGATGTACTTGATAATCTTGCTACCAGCAGCAGAAAGAGCATGTTGTGGCTAAAGCATTCAACTGAGACTGGAGAGAGTCAGTTCCTTGACTGACCAGATTTTCAGTGTAACTTGAGGTCACTTATTTCTTGTACTTCTTTTTTGGCTTATAAAATGCAGATAAAAGAACTTTTGTACTTCAGGCACTGAGAAGATGACATGCAGAAAAATATGATAAATGACTGTAACATATTTAGGACAACAAATATATCTTCCTAGATGTGTGTAGAAGTTTGTCCAAGAGGATTCTTGCTTGCTTGCTTGCTTGCATTCTTTTTCCTTTACTTTCTCATTTTCTTTCTCTCTTTCTTGCTTACTTTCCGTCTTTTTTCGCTGTTTCTCACTTGTTTTCTCATCTTCTAGCTTTTTCTCTCCCTGTCCCTTTTTCTTGTGTGTTCTCCTTCTCTGTCTTTCTTGCTGTCTTGTTTTCTCTTTTCCTCCCATCCCTCTGCCCCCTGTTTATTTCCCCAAACTGAGCTGTTTATCTCAAGCACTGAGGCCTCTGGGGGTCCTGGAATTCGTCTAGGTTATTTCTGTCTTCTGCAAATTCAGCCCACCACTGTACCAGAATAAGTTGAACCTCTGCCTTGAGTTTGTCAAAATGTGTTTTGAGCCTGAAATGTTTAAAAGAAGCCAGACATATGGCATATTCTAAGTAAATTCTCCAGCTTCACTGCAAGATTCGGAATCAGCTGTCAGTGACTATATGATGCAGTCCTGCACCATAATAATGATAAGGAAATTTACAGAAATGTGTAGTGAAAAGCCTAATTGAACATACAGAAAAGAGGATAGTTTTATTTTCCATCCTGATTCAGGATAGTGCTTAAGATTTTCCTTCCTGTTAAGAACACTTAAGTACCTTTCTCAAGTAAAGACTGATAATCATCTGATTTTGATTATGATAGCAAGTGATACTAGACAGATATTACATCCAGAATAAAATACAGAACAAAACACGTATTTGCTTGGATAAGTTTATCTATCTCACTATTCTGCCTACTGCTCAGCAGTACTGCTGGAACTTCTTCCTCGGATTTAAGGCACTGATTTTCATTTGTCCTGTAGTCCCTTGCCTCCTGTTCATCTTCTCTTCTCTTTTGCTCATTTTCTCAAATGATAAACATTTCTTGGGTAAGATAAACAAGAAAGTTTCTCTTCAGCAGAACACTTTTGCCTGAATGCATCAGTGCTTGTATGGTGACTTATGGTCTGATAAATCTTTTCTAACAAGCAGTGTGAATTTGCATCCACCTTCATTTAAGCAGTATTTCCTTTGTATTTTCTATAAGGATGATGATGCATTTGAAGAAATGTATCTTATTCTATATTAACTCCTGTATCATTATTGACTGCTTTTGTTAGCATAATGAGTAGCTGAAACTGTTTTCACATACCGCAAAGTCTTGTCACTCTTGGTACTGCTCAAATTATAGTCTCCTATGGCAGTAGAATGAGCAAAGAGTCCTCACTTGGGATGTATTGAAATATATCTCTGGGATTCTTTGAATAGATGCCTTGTCATAGAATAGGTCCATGGATATGGTCTTTCTCCTGACTTGACTATTATTAATTTTGTTTTCACATTGTTCTACGTTTTACAAAGTGACCTATTCTGAAAACATAATGGATAAATTTTTTATCCATATCAAGGTACATTAAAAATGAACTATGTAAATGGCTTGCTATCTAACCCAAAATATGTTTTTTCTTTCTTTTTTTTTTAATCCAGAATGGTAATAACGCATTAAAAAATTAGTCATCACCAGATTTCTGAAGCTCTAGGAATGAGGAATGCTTTCTCTCGTTCCATGTGATAAAATTTTTAAGATCTAGACAAGTCCTTTCTTATGATCAGTTAAAACATGGAGAAACATGCTAATAGATACCCTTTATTTTTCAGCTTCTTGAATATATCCCTAACCTCTGGTGGTGTAAAGGGCATCATTCTGTAATGAGTCTTTATCAAGACTGCCATTTAGACTGTCCTGAGATCTTTCTGCCACAAAAGATTTTCTGTTCCTTCTGTCATCTCAGACCTGCACACTAGAACAGGTGGGAATTTAGGAAGATTTCAGACTTTCCAACCAAACTTTCTGTACAAAGCCCATTAAGATTTCTGTGCAAATGGGAGTGGGGTACAGGAGGACCTGTAGAAGAGAATATGTTTCTTTTGATCTTGACTACAATACAACAAGATTTTTTCCATTGATCTTTGATCTGAAGTACAAAACATCCTTTAAGCCATGGGAATTCAAAGTATCTATTGAATTATCTACCTAGCAACAGTACAATCATTTTTTTAGAAATACATGTTCACTTACTGTGTCATTTTAATTATATTATTCTAGTATCTGACATACATCTTTGGTTCTCAGAAGTCTGGAGGAACTTCTGTCTTCACAGGCATATGCACAGTGGAGTCACATTTTTTTTAGTCAAGTGTTAAATTTTATCCTCTACACCTACATGCTCTCAATCTTACTGATGTTACTGAGAGTCTTTAACTTCAGTGGGGGTTTAACAAGGGCCTAATGAAAGATGGCATTGGCTACAAAAATCAACAAAGGACCATTTCTACAGGGAAATCCAATCAAAATAACCACCTTCAAGAATTAAAAAAGACACCATAAAAAGTCTTTCAAGGAACTAGTTAAAAATCATGTAATTAAATATCTAACACATCTAACTGACCATAAGAGTTTATGCAATTCCAGATTAACTCTTTAATCTATTTTATGTACAAGGGAATTTAACAAAGGTGAAATACCCATGTAATTCAAAGCGAAAAGCATTTTTCTTTCTTCTGGATTATGACATAAATATTGTCAATAATGAACATTTAATGAGCTTCAAGGCCAGAATAAGTAGAATCCTTTGAAATGTCTTTCCCATATAATTCCTAAGCTTCCATAAAACTGAAAAATGATGTAATTGCCCAGGTTTCCCACTGTAGGATCTTGCACCCAGCTTACTTTCTGAGGCAAACCAAATATTTCTGTTTGCGGTAGCACTCAGATACAAGTGCCATTCAAGCACTACCTGGAGCTCTTGGAGGGCTCTGAGGAGATCAAAGCAAAGTTCTACCTGCAAAAAATGTAGTCAAACTCCTGCATTAGAAGAAATGGGATATGGAAAACGTGGATGATAATAAGTAGCCTGCAGTTTGCCTAGGGCCCAGAAGTCCTTACCAGCACTGGACTTCTGCTTCAACCAGCACAACTAACTGATTGCATTAACTTTCATTTATTTTTTTATTTACTATAAATATAAGGTGGTTAATTTCCATTTGGAATTAGCATTAGTATATATTTCCCTAGCAATCTAGTGAATATTAGGTGTAAATTATGAGTGCAAAGATTGTGTTCTTCTTCTTGATGGTTTTCAAATTTTGTGTCTGCGTGAATGGAGATGATTTTTCTTCTAATATTTATGAGCTGAAAATAACAGTGAAGTCATTGCTTAAAAGGTGAAGAGATACAACAACAATAAAAGAACAAACAATACATATCAGTGTGAATGCTGTAATGCAGACGCCTGTTTAGAGAAGCAAGTTTTCTCTCATTGGTTCTTGATTTATTAATTACATCCATTTGGGAAATGAACCCTCAGTAGGCTGAAATATAATCCCCTAGATATTTAGTAGAGAAACAAAGAATAAGAAAAACAATACAAAACATTCCCACATGTAACAGTGCAGCATGTTACCAAAACGTCTGAAATAAAAAGTATTCACCTTCCTTCTGAATTAGCTATATTACGGAATGATTCTAAAAATGCCATTGTATAATGGGTATATGGAATTTACTGGAAAGAAAATATAAGTAAATAGCTGATTTGATATTTCAATGTGTTATGTGCACTTTGGGCACAAAATGAATTTGTCTATACTTTGGTCCCTGCATGTTGCTGGTTTTGAATGGAGGAGGTTTAACTGAAGAAGCAAAGTATATTCTTGGAACAGACAGCAAAACAACTGTAGAATGTTGGAATATCTTAGCAGTAGCTGTTTGACATCAGTTATGTCAGTGATAATACAAAATATTTTGTATTCTGTTATTACTTATGTAAGAAAAAAGGTCTGCTTTTCAAAGAGGTGAGTGCACCATCTGTGGCAGTAATGTGAGAATGTAACTTGTGAGAAGACATCATGTTTCCATCTGTTTTCAGAGAACCTTAAACAATGGCCAAATCCACTAAACTGTTTCTGCTGTGTGAATTTGTAAAGTGTGGTTTACAGTTTTTCATGGCTTCTGTGTCTGAACTTATGCATGCAAGTCTGGAGTGAATGTCTGTTGAGTATAAGTGCCTTTGAATACAGACATGTCTGTTCTGCAGGGCACAGACAGATTCAAAGGTCTGCTGCCATCACTGATAGTCATGTTGGCAATGTATGAAACCTTGTATACTGTGAAGCAGAGAGAAGCTACGTTTTTTTATCAAGACCTTCCATTTCTAAATACTGGCTTCAGGGTGTATTCAGCACTAGATACTTTAAAGAGTAAAAAGTAAAATGTGATAATACCTGGTTATCCTTTCATGATACCTTTTTTTTTTTTTTTGTATGTCTTTTTGCATCAATGTTGTCTAGTAATAAGTATAGTAACAAGGAGTTAGTGTATCTCCAACCTGTCTGACTAACTGCGCAAGTTA
Organism: Centrocercus urophasianus; assembly: GCF_019232065.1. NCBI lineage: Eukaryota > Metazoa > Chordata > Aves > Galliformes > Phasianidae > Centrocercus > Centrocercus urophasianus. The sequence continues at coordinate 29,853,442 of NW_024884142.1, forward strand.
ACACTGACCTTTGCAGTTGCTTTGTATTCTTGCCTTGCTTTCCCCCTTTTCATTACATTTCTTTCAGGGTAGCTCATGAGGGTGTAGATTTTTAGGGGGCATGGTTAACTGAAGGTCATAGGAAACTGGCATTTAAACAGAGAAGCCATGCATTCTTGATGCTCACGAGTCTGGAGATTCTACTTCCTCTTGGTTTTGTGGTGGCAAATCATCACTTGATAACTAAATGGAAATTAAAAGGTGTTTTTATTTTCTTACTGCATTTTGTTTCTTGTGGAAATACACTCTGAACTTTAACAGACCAAAAGGTCTAATGATTCTGGTGGAGTAGCAGGGCGGGTTGAAACTACATGATCATTACGTCCCTTTTCAATCCAGGCCATTCTATGATTTTATGATCCTCTGATTATTGGAACACTGGCCAAATGGATCTGCCAGATCCATTGGGACTTTGGAGCAGGTTGCTATACAGACATTTTCAGGAATACGTTCTTTTTTCAGGAACTTGATAGTCTTTTCTGACAAATCATGCAGTAGCCAGGCACATATTAAAATTAGTGCCTATGAGCCAGTGAGTGAAGGAGCCTTCTTGGACACATCCTTTTATCATCTTGGAGATACCTGGGTGATGGAAGTGAGCAGGCTGAGTTACAGTATACTGGTTCAGGACTAGCAGGAGATGTCTCTCCTGAAAGACAAATCCTCAAGAGAGATGGAGAGGTGGATTTGAATCCTAAATTGGGGTTCTCTTCAGTATTTTCGGACTCTGGCTATTCTATAACTGAACAAGATGAGATATATTGCTCACAGTCTGTAAGCAAATTACAGGAGTAATGTGACATATAAAGGCTGATGAGAATACCTATATTGTTATTAAACAATCGCTCCTATATGTACTTTCAAAGCTTTGTTTTGCCAATATTTATCCCCTCCCCAAACAAACAAACAAACAAACAAAAAAAAGCAAAAGAGAACCAAAATATGCAGAGAGGATTCTGATCAAACTGAAAAGGGAGATGGAAGCAACATCACACAACTTACATGCTATTAGGAGTGTAAGAAAACACTAGGGAGGTGTTTTTATAATATTTTAAATATGTGTGATTTAAAATAATTGAATTAGTTCATACAACTTTGCAGGAAAATCTTCAGTAACTGTTCTGATTACTGTCATTAAAGATCAGATTTAGAATTAGCAGTATCCCCTAATGCTAATAAAAGTGGAGGCTGAACTTTTACAAGTTTGCTGCCATTAAAGTGTGCAGCATGTGAAATACCTATTAAAGCTTACAATGATAATTCTCCCTCTGCCCCAGCTCTTTTTTTTAATCCATTTTTCATTTCCCTGACTGTTTGACCTTTTTGAATGATGCTATAATTTACTGGAGGGTCAGAAAGTCGCAGGGGGCCCACATAAAGCAAGACAAATGAAGATAGGGTTTCTTAGCAAATTCAACGCATTTCTAAGGGCTACTTCATACTGTGCACAACACACCAGTCTTGTTTAGAAGAGCAGACAAAAGTTTGCTTTATACATATTAAAAGTGCTTTTTTATAGTCTTCAGGGGAAAAAACTTGTTTGCAATCTTTGCATTCCAAATTCCGTAACCAAATGCCAAGACTTTTCAGATCTGCCAAGTTCAAAATCTAAGATTTCAGGTCCACTTGCCAGCTTACATTTTCCATTTGGCAGCAGAACTCTCTTCAGCCCTGCCAGTAACTGGCCCCCAGGATACCTCCTTATGAGGCTTGGTATTTAATTTAATTTTTTTGTTTTTCAAACACTATTGTTCCATAAACATGAAAACCCAAAATTTCAAGATAAACCCAGCCTAAGCAGAATCCCCTTTTCTTTCTGAAATGCCTCCAAGACGGTGCCCACTTTGAGGGTAACTTGGGAAATGATATCTGACTTAGTGAAGGGAGCTTATTTGTTACCTGCAGTGATATTTCTTTGTGAATACACATTTGCCAGGGGAATCCTGTTTCTTTGCTTGGATAGTGAGAATCTCTTTTTATTTCTCTCCTTACTGTGCATGCCTAATTTGCTTTACTGTTAATGAGAGTCTAATATGTCCTTTGAAATGGATAAAAAAAAACTTCTATGCAACTGATAAAACAGAGCTTAAAGAGACAGGGTGACAACACTTGAGGCAGAGTGAAACAGTTGTCTGGCTGTGAGTTTAATGCTTGCCTACCACTGGCGTCAAACAGAAAATCGTGGGCTTTTTTCCTTTTTGTTATGAAAGGACTGCTTGAAAGAGAGGAATGCTAGAAATAGAGAGGCAAAAGAATTGAGCTTTAACTAGATTTGGTGTGTGATGCATGGAGCGATTCCCTAAAACAAATAAATTAAAACTATTCAAATCAGAACAATGGGAATAGTTGGTTTGTCTGGATTATACCGACATTCTTTCAGAGCTCATCTCTTTTCTCTGCTATGGTTTCATTGTGATGGTGACCTTCTAGACCAAACCTGGATAATTTAAATCAAGTGAATGCTTTCCCTTGTTCAGCCATCCCCTAGTAGACCATTTATTCAAACTTTCAGGAAATTTTGTGGCAACAAATCACCATGACACACTTATTCTTGCAATAATCCTTGTCCACCCTTAGAGAAGAGCCATGACTTAGCATATGAAGTGGTTTACCTTTCACCCCAATTAATGTTTTTATAATGAGTACCAAAGGAAGCAATGATGTTTTGCCACTTATTATCGAGTGTTGCTGGGGCAATCTATGAAACTGAAGACTTAGGTCAGTGGCAGCACTGACACGATGGCAATCACGATGCTGAGGTTTAAGCCTTACTACAATGATGAATAAATGGGTCAATTTAATTTCCAAAACTATCAGTCTGAAGCTGTGAGGAGCAGAATGAATGAGATACAAATGTTCAGGGGTTTTGCTGATTTGGCAGAGGTTAGACTTGGTATTCTGGCCATTTTTGAGCCTACTCAAATATCACTTAAAAGAAAAACGGTGAAGGAATAAAGTAAGAAGTTACAAATGTGTTTTGTCTAAAAGCTGAAATTGTACCTGCATTCTTTTTAAGGGCATTGATAAATATTTTTTATATTGCTATATTATAAGGCATGTGATATTCTACAATGTTTTACGTTTTAGTTTGTCAGTAGATTCACTGAATTACTGTCCACAAATGCACGCCTTTCCAGATGGCAATATTCAGCCTTCTCAGTTTTAAGAAATGATTCTATCTGAGATGTTATTGCACACCCTAATCCAACCCCCTTTTGTTATCTTTTATATTGTGTAGTAGTGCTTAAACTTAATTTAAAAATACTGGGCATAGGGGCAGAGGCAGCTTAAAGACATCTGACAAAAATCACGTTTCTAAGTAATTCTTTGGATTTCTTATGTAGAAATAGGCCATTTTGGGAAAGCTATGATACAACAGGAAGAATAAATGCCTTGCGTAGTAATTCAATACATGCCACACTGACTTAAAATAAACCTTGTCCGCTTGAGGTATAGTGACTAATAGCAGTGGATGTCTATGCAGGTGCTATTTATATGAAGAATTCCCTTCTTGCAGTCCATTATTTTCTTTTTCTGGCTTTTTTTTTTCTTTCTATTACATGAAGTCATCTATGCCAGCGACCAAATTCACTCTACCTCAGGGCAGCTTTTCCTAAAAGACCTACAGAAAGAAAAAAAAAAAAAAAAAAAAAAAAAAAAAAAAAAAAAAAAAAAAAAGAAGGATTAATGAGTACATATGCATATATTTTATACTTTTCTTCAATTATTTCAAGTATTAATGTCATTTAATCCTTCTCATTCATTTATCAACCCCTTCTTTACACTAGGGAAGTAATTTATCCCTGCTCCTTCTTTGGAAAAATGTCATTAACCTCTATTGCTCATGATGACTGAGCAATAGAATATCCTCCCACTGGGAAAAAATAGAGAGCCACATTAATTGAAAGAAAGGTGTTTTGAGGAGAGAAAAGCCTTTCCTCCATCCCCTATGTTGTAGGTGAAAGTCACTCAGGCTGCGTCTAGATTACCAGCTTGGGTTACCTGACTTCGTGGATCTTGATGAGCCTTGCAGCAGCATCTAATTACCCTTTGGTATGGGTGGGAGCAGGACTACAGCAAAAAACCTTGTCTGCAGCACAGAAATTATCCATCACAGAGGGGTGTTGGTGGCTCAGAGCTCTTCAAATCGTTGCTTAATCTGTACTGTGTCAGAAGTAAAACCATGGGCTGTTATGTGTCCCACCCCACAACATAAGATCAGCTGCAGATTTAGCTCCTGGGTTTCAGCTTCCTTTCCTGTAAAAAATAATATTTGGTTTGACTTTCAGGATATCCATTCACTTGTAATTATTTAATTTTAGAAATAATCTCACATCAATACAATTAGACAGAAAGATTACACAAATTTAAAATGCCATGTTATGAAATGTTTAATCTTGAAGTGCTTTTTTTCAAGGCTGACAGCTGTCAAATTTCAATATCCATTAAAAAATTATATAGTTAGGGTAACACATTGCCATAACTAACAAACAATCTCAATCAAAGCATTGGTTTTCCCTGTGGCTGCATTCCGAGATGAGACATACCAACTCTTCCCTATGTTTCCGTGTTAGCGTTCTATTTTTGTTGCCGGTAGGCTTTGAACACACCGAATGTTGGCCATTTTTGTGCCCAGACAGCTGGAAGCTCACACACATCAAGCTTCGCAGCTGACTGCATCAGCGGGCAGACAGGATGGCAGAGCTGTATCACATGGATGAGCATTCTTGCGAGCAAAACCAGAAGAAACCGAGTCAGACTGATTTTAGGAAACACTGGTTTTGACATCATCAATTTAATGCCTTATGGTTCGTGGATACACATTGCTTCTGAAGCCCTGTGGGCAAGTTTCTGATTCTTTCTGCTCTGCATAATGAGAAGCTCTGGCTTCTCTGAGCTCAGTTCTCCTTCTTTTTTACAGAGCCCTGAAATCCATCCAGTTTCACAGACCATCTTCATACCTGTGTTCATATCAGAAAAGACGCTGAAGCAGCTGTGGGATGAATTATCTATTTATTTATTCATTACAAATGTTTCTTTGACCTGGCAAACTGTGGTGTGCTGGGAGAGCCTTTTTGTCACTCATGTTACCTCTTATCCTACAGAGGAGTCACAGAGGATTTAAAGGTCATTTGAAAAGCAGCCTTTTGCTCTTTGACGACCCTTTCAATATTAGCCTGCAGTTTTGTTTTACAAAGTCATCATTATTAGCTGTGTTCATGGCTACTGCTGTTTTCCTAGGATGGCAGAGAAACTTGAGATACTAATTGCAATGAGCTAATTTGGCAATGCTGTGTGAACTTCCTTAAGGCATTAGTTAAGAATATACTTTCCTTTACACAAAGAGTATTTGAAAAAGGAAACAGACTGCAAAGGCAGCAGAAGGTATGCTTTTGTACTCCTATACTTAAGAGTAGATGGTATAATTAGCTTACAATGGCAGTTGAATATATATCTCAGAAGGAGAAAAGAACATACAGAATTAAACAGTAGCTTTAGCTTAATGATAATCAGTGATAATGATGATAATAATAATAGTACTTAGAACTTTAATGTAGAGATTTGCATCTTGAAAGTGCTATGCAAAACATTGACTTAATTACTGTCACCTCTTCAGGGAAGGTAGGTATTATTGCCCTGACTTAATAGATAGGGAAATTGAGATATAAAGAAATGAAATGACTTGCCAAAGGCTCTGCAAGAGCCTGTAGAGGGATTCAAACTTTCCATGTCCCTTTGCCATTTGCGTTGTTATGCCAGGATAATTATGCACACTTTAGGTCTGCTTTGTGCTTTTGCAACTTGAGCCCGAGTCCTTTGAAATTAGAACTGTGTGTATAGTGTTTTGAAGGTTTTCTTTTTCAATCAGAAGGTGATTGGAAAAAATACTTTAATATAATTTTTTTTTTTTTTTCTCTCTGGGTCAACATGAAACAGAGGCAAACATTTCAGTTTTGCTTTTAAAGTTTTATTTATTTATTTATTTATTTATTTAATGCAGACAAACTTCTAAGAGAAAGGCTAGAGTTTTGTATAGAATAAGTCAGGAAAGAAAAGAGATTTTTCAAAATTAATATTATTATTAATCTTCTGGGGGGAGAGATTGATGGAATTATTTACCACATTTCAAGTTTATCAACACATTCTCAGATCCACAAACTGCTTTTTTTTTTTTTAAATTTGTATCTAGTAGATACATTCTGCCTGGTTCTACTTAAAATCAGTGTGAATCTTTCTGCTACAAGTATTTCTTCTCACGGAAGGGCTGGGGATATCAGCCCTGTGGCTTGATTATTTGCAGAGTGTATGTTGAGTCAAATGATGTATTGTTGACATAAACAGTTTTCTGATTACAACCACAATTGAATGTGATGATGAGACAGTGTAAGATGAGTTTTGTTCCATGAAGATAAAGAGCAAGCATCAGTTTTTAGTTTTAATTATTTCCCTGTGTGAAAGATATTAAAACTAGGATACAGGAACCAGTTTTTCTTTGACTGTGTGTATTGTGTTTTTAGCATAGATCTTATGGGCACTACAGTTTTGGTTGATTAAGTCTGAGCCATAGTTCACTTCTTAGATAAGAAATGTTGTTCCGTTTCTGTAGAACATAAAGCAGTAATAGATGTCAGCATCTGCATCTGTGGGATTTAGAAGGAGCTTTTGATAATTGTTTTCTCTGCATCCTACATTCTGTCACCTTCACTTACCAGCAGATCACTGCACATAAGCTTACAGGCATTTAAAGCCTGCATGTTCTGAGCTCCTCTCTGTGAACAGAGTGAGATGCGCCTCAATATTGGGAGTCTTTCTGCACACAGCTGGTGTCTCATTTATGTGTTTTGAGTACCTACAGGGTGTGGGGGCATTTGCTGGTACACCGAACGGACATGACATTCAGAGGTAACAACTTCATGTAGTGTTATTGATTTTTGCATTGTACCAGCACTCATTTCTGGATATATGAATCCCTTGCTGAGCCTATGATGATAGTCTGACCTAAAGCTTCTGAAGATTTTAGTAAATGAACTTCAGGAGTGCTTATCCTGTTTCCAGAACAACATAGTCCAGTTCACTCAGCTAATCAAAACACTAAGCATTTTTATCCAACTGGATTTCACCAGGAGTCTTGTTAAAGGATTTTGATTTTTGTGTATATATATATAGCCATGACTGAACATAGCAGCAGAAATGAGTATCACTGAGAAAACGGTGGAGAAACTTCCTAAAAGTCTTCCTTTGCACTTCCTTTCTGCAGGAGTTTTACATTAAATATTTTGCAGCAGTCTCAGCTTTCCATCCAGAGTAAGCATAAAGAAACTATTTCTATAAAGCAGAAACAGGCAAAGAATGGCTGGTTACCCAGCTCACATTTAGAAAAACTGCTTTTTTCAACAGATTGTTTAAATGGACAATACAGGCAAAAATTATTCCCAGGTTTATCTAGCAAATCATTTCAACTAAGTTATACATTCAAGAGAATCACAATATAACAGTTAAGCTAATAGAAATGTGCATTCTTTCATATAATTGGTGAGATTTCTTTACGGCTCTTATTATTAAAACAAAGTGGCTTTTTGGGAGGGAAAATATGAATGAAATGCTAAATTTAGTTTATTTTGTCAGTCCATATTAAAATACCAGAGATGAGTTGCTGTGCCCACATAGTTTAATAGACTCTGGGCTTTGAGCAGTACTTTGTAAGAGTTGAGACATAATGGAATGGAATAGGAAATAAGCACCCAAAAATTGTGCTGTAATATATGTTGATCACACAAGGTGGCAGAATGAGCTTAGGGCTATCTGAGAAGTAAGAAGCAGTGAAGCATCACCTCTTTCAGTCAACAGCATATTTTTTCTTGCCCTACAAATATGCCAAGCTGCTTCTGCACATGCAGAGGGATGGAGAGAAGCGCTTTAATATGACATTTTTTATCATTATCCAAGTTCTTCAGTTTCCTTTGGAGATGTACAAAGTTCAAAGACTGTGGCTAACTTTGGAAATTAATGATCATACAATATGAACCTGCTCACATTTTCACTTGCATTGAAAATAGTTTACTTCTACTGATACATTGATTCTCTAAGTGGGATTGAAATCTTCAGATGAGGGACAGCTATGAGAACAAGCATGTAGGGAACATTTCGCTTTTCATTATCGATTTATGGCTAAATTTACTTCTATTGCAAGTGAATGAAACTCTATTGACTTTTCTGGTGTTGTGTTTACTTATAGAAGCACTGAGAATGGCAGGTAGATACATGCATCTGAACTAAGGGCAACTCAAAGAAGAGAAATTAGAGTTCAAGGCAAAGAGAAAGGGCTATTCTGCAGCAATTTCTGAGCTGCTGCTTAGGCCAATGGGTGGAAGAATGGTAGTGATGCATCTTTCTGCACCTGTATCTCTCCTTGAGTCACCTCTGATCCTGCCCTTTTAGCAGTCACATGAAGAGTGCTGAGCTATGTCTCCAGAAGGCTTTGGTAGCATGCCTTTCAGTTTGCTCCTTTGGATCTATGTGGCAGCCAAGTGGTGTACCAAAAAGATGGAGAATTTCAGCTGTGGTCAGGGACTAGTTCCAGTGTTGTGTACTTAATGTGAATTGCACCAACAATGTATAAAACTAATCCATGTGTTGAACTCAGTTAACTTTGGTTGTTGGAAGAAAGAAACACGCCACTGTATGATGTATTTTAGAAGTAGCTGAAAGTATATTCTGCATGTGAACATAGTCCTATCTATAACTAAGTTAAGTGACTGGTCAGAATATTCTTATGAGTAAGACTTTAGGATAGGGATCTGCTTATTGCCCCTTATACAATACATATCTAGAAGCTCATTAGAAGGTATTAGAGCTTATTCAACCTTGCAACCTTTTCAGCAGATGTTCAGCTGTTTGTTTTTCCTCATTGCCTGAAGATATTTGGCTAAGCATTAAAACAAGACTGGAGTAGGTCAGAAAAGCATTTGTTTTCCAGAAAAAAATAAACTAGGAAGCAAAACAGATGACAATTAATATTAAAAATGTCAGCTGTAATATATTGAGAACCGGAGAAGAAGAAGAATTAAAAGAAAATTTGAAATTTAGAGCTATAACAAACACTGGATTTTCAATCTGTTTCTTTCCACAGACAAGGGGTTACAAAATGATAAAAAAAGAAAAAAAAGTACTTAGAGAAAAAGGCAAAGAAAAGTTAAAAAGGTGAGGTCTGGAAAATTTCTTTTTTACCAACTGTATATGCCTTTGGCCCTTCAGTTACTCATGGGAGCCACAGTCTGTGACACTCAGCACAGCTTCCTGAATGGGCTATGATCATGTCTAAAAAAGCTTTTTTTATCCCATAGCTGAACTCTGGGCTTCAGCATAAGAGCTCCCTGACCCCGTGTTATTGTCCCCAGATTAACCCAAGGTCAGTGCTCCGTCTTTCAGCTGGTAGTTGCTACCTCTGAGCTCAGCTTCAGTAACTGTGTGATGTCTCCTCTGCCATCCCACAGCAAACCCAGGGAGGTTATTTTTAATTGTCAGTGGTTTTAACTTACCTGCTAGAATGTACGGTGCACAGCCTTGAGTCACTCAGGCATACTTCTCAGCCTAGATCAGGTAACTGAGTGGAGATAGCTTCTCAAAATGCCTCTCTGCTGTGACTGCCTGTGAGTCCTCCCTCTTCTTTTCAGTACAAAGTCAGGCACTAACAGCCTAAACCACTGCAGGAGATGCTTTGAGTTAAACTGCTAACCTTGCACTGAAATGGACAAAAAATGCTCACTTATACCTGCTCTTCACCACCTCTCAATTGTTAATTACTGCCTCTCAGTCTGATTTTTCTCACAGCAGTCTGCTGCCGCTTGTGCTGCATACATAGCAAAGTGTGAGCTCCCTGGGAGATTCAAGCTGGGGCTGCGAGGCTGTGCAGGTAGAGTAGGAGAGTAACAGCAGGGACAGCTGGTGAGCTGAGGCACAAACTGGACTCAGACTGGGCTTAGCAGACATTTTGGTTATCATCTGACATGATACACCAAATATGCTGCATGCAGGTGTGACCTTTGCTTGTACAAAACGTATGAGGGTAGAGCACACTGTCTCTATGAGTACTGTAATAAACTTTGGCTATTGCACTGTAACCCTTTCGTCCCATAAGCTGTATATAGAGACCCACTGTTGCTGTACAGACTGCTGCAGCCTGGCGGGGAAACAGAGGGTAGATGTTTGGACTCTCACATATGCTGTCTCTGTAAGCACATACATGCTGCTGAAATGATGTGCAGTTACACACAGCAGACAGGATGAGAACACGCCATGGGGTTTGCGTGGTCAATGAAAATGCTCCCATTTCAGAATGCTGCTGGAAAGCTTGTAGGGCAAATGCATATGGATGACCCCGGTGTTTGGAAAAATGTGCTGTAAGCTGTAAAAGGCTGTATTGGACTGGAGGTGATTCTGAGTTGCAGACAGTCCCTGACAGCCTTTGTAAAGTGATATGAAGCAAAATACCTTCGAGAGCAAGGAAATCATTCTGTGCTGATTAATGTGAGTGTTGCTGGTATTGATGGTTCAGTTGCCTGTACAAAACAAATGTGGGTAATCAGTTCATCTTGAAATAACTTGTACGACTGAATAAAGGAAGTTGTTTCCTAATCTATTTCATACTAATTGCTCCATGCCGCAGATTCTGGGCCTGATTCAATACGAATTGACACAAAGGAAAGGTACTCCGCTCATTGCAACTGTGATAGTGTTCAGATCAAAGCTTCTTTTGAAAGGGAGCAAGCACAGCATAGTAAATTAATGTTCATCTGCATCTTCAGTATCTGTTTTTTGAGAAAAAAGACAGACTTGACTTTTTGTGTGCAGAAATGAGTCGCGGCACTTGCATGCTGAATTGCAGGCCAGCAAAGCCAACTTGAGCACATCAAAGCTTCAGCAGGAGATGTGGCTCTGTTGGCTGCTGTCTGCCACAGACCACCCTGGTTGGGTGTCCGATGCAGAGTGCTAACTACATTGTTGATGCATGGAGACATTTACCATCCAAAAAGCATTTACTGCTTACAAAGCATTCGTCAAAAAAAAATAAAATCACACTGGGATCATACCTGTGGCTTGAGCTATTTAAACGTCTTTAAAAATCTGTCCCTTGAGAGGATTTAACTCAGCAGGATTCAGACTGCAAAGGCTCACAGCATCAAAGGGACCAAAGCGTCAATCCGTCTCTTCACGCCTAAAGACATAGTAGTATCATGCTCCCCCCCAAGAGGGGGTACTGCAGAGAAATTTCCAAGCTCTCAGCACCCAAACTAGCTGGCTTTGGAAGCAGATGGAGAATAATTATAGCAATGTCGAGCTGCACCTGAACTAATTAGCTCTGCTGAGAAACAGGGATTGAATTTAATAATGCATGTTCTGCCATACCAAAAAGGCTAGACTCTCTTTGAGACCCATGTGAGTGTCTTTGCGTGGTGCTGTGCTGAACTCTGTGGATGTACTCTGAAAGTCAGCTTGGAGCTTTTCTGCCATAATCCACTGCATGATGTACATATCACCTTGTCCCAGCATTCAGGTACCATTGGCATAATTACTCCTCAGCTGTCATTTACCCCCTGACTATTAGTTTAGCATGCTAACCTCTGCATATGCTTAAGATCTTGCAGTTCAGTTTCACCAAAATATCAAGATCTACCTCAAGGACTGCTGTGGCCTGTCTCTAAAGCCTTGAAGGATTCAAAATGAGACCCTCTTTGCAGTGGGTCTGATCTTACTGGCATGGTCAAAACATAAAATGTATGATAGTTGGGAGCGAGAAGTAGAAGACACAGGTTCTGTGCTCTGAAGCAGCAATATCAATCAGATATGAACATAAAGTCCCATCTTATATATATTTCCTTATAGCTATGACTAAAGCCAGTCTCTCTGGCTCCAGTCCTCTGCATATCGTATTATTTCTACAAAGAGGATCTACCCACTCCACAGGGAACTGGGAGCTGGGCTCAGGCTCCAGATATGTGTCAGTCAGAAACAGCAATTTGACCCCATCTCCTATGCTGTCAGGGATGAAATAAGTCCAAGGCTCTTACCTCTGGTCTACTACTATTCTTTTAAAAGGGATCTGTATCACTCAAGTGACTGATGCTGTTAAGGTGCTTAATGGCTGTAAGTGTACAGAGACTATGCCTCCCTGGACACACATAAGCACTGTTCACTTCTGCTGAAATCTACTTTATGCTAGTTCAATCTTAGCAGCTTTTGTTGACTCCTCACCTTGGTGTCCACCTATGGAAAACTTGTACAAGGGAGGACTAAGACTATGAGAGAGACGTTACATTACTTCATTCTGTGAAGCTTAATTATGATCTAGAAAGTGAAAAATGAAGTTGAAATCTTGAATTACTTAATATCTTTTGAAAATTTTAGGCATGGTTCATGACTTTAGATGATTTTTAATGTAGTTCCTTTAGACAAATTTAATGAATCAAATTGCAACTGCTGATTTAATCAGGTGATTGCACACACCTCCAGAGCTAAGAGTTCTAATTATTTCTTCAATTTTATAACACATAAGCTTCAGTGTTTCAGCCAAGGAAGATTTTTGGTAGCTTTTACTGATGCATCTTACTGGACCCATTTTTTGCAGAGGTAAGTAGCTCTCTCATCAGAAAATCAGAATACCTTTGATCTTACTGCAGAATCATTTTTTTTCTGCCATTCTGCTAATGGGATCTGAAATAAAATCTCCTAACTAGGAAAAGACATGATTTATAAGGTTTGTAATAGTTGTGTGGAATTCAATTGCCTGTGGAGGAAACACAGGAATCGTTATTTTCCATCCTCTTTCTGCATTTACTCTGCAACATATCTGGCTCAAATAATCCATTTCTAAAAATATCTGTGTGGTAAGCGGATGAGGGGAGACTTTATATACAATATTGCATTTGTAATAAGAGAAAGGGAGAGATGTGAAGAAATGAAGAATTCCCAAGTCAGAGATCTTCCCTCATGCTTCTCTCAGTATGGCTCAGTGACAGACTACATCTATTACAAGAGGAAAATAGAATTGCAACCTCTCTCTAAATAATTAAATGAATACTTAACTTGCAGGTTTAAAACTTACAGTATATTATAAAACAATTATATTTCCTTTGCACGAAAAGGCAAACTGCCATTCAGCTTATTTCGTCATCTGAATGTGTGAATCTGGAGCAATTAGAATGAATATATTGCAGGTGCAGTATCTCAGGAAACTGCAAGAAGCTGTGCTGCAGTTTTGTACCATAGAGGGGTGTCTCAACTCCTGGAAGATCTCTTCCAGAGCTGAGAGATTTGAGCACCTGAAATGTGATTTTATAATCATAACGAATACCGATAGATGTTTATATAATAGTCACAATAGGAAAGCTTTCCTCACAGATTGTACTGTTGCTCATTTTATTCAACTGGAGAATGCAAGCTATTAAATTTTAGATTGTGGATTACCATCCATTTTTTTTTTTGTCCAGTTTATCTTTCTAACTGTAAATAGAATTATTATTTTTTTTACTGGCAACAGAATGTGATAGCTTTGATATTATCTCAAGATATCATCCTTTTCCAGTGGTATATATTTTCATGTTTTCTTTAAGACAAACTACTTAGGAGATTCCTTGGCCCTAGATTTTTTTGCTATCATTTTATTTTATCTAACTGTTCATGTAAAATTGGAATTTATACCTGACTCCAGAATTCCTTTTAGTTTTTATGTGCAAATTCTTCATAAATTCAGGTGAGCATGGTAAGATAAATGCTTCCTAAAGCCAGGTCAGAAAGTGGCATATGTGATGATTTTTCTTTTTCTTGTAGGGTGATACCAATCCACATCTGCTTAGGATTTGACCCTTAGAGGTATCTGACCTGATAATCATTTCTGCTGATGCTTCATTTGCAAGAGCAGAACAGACAGATCTCAAAGAACATGGCAATTATTCATACATGGTTTGATGCCCTTTTATTTCACCACAGAGGCTTAAAGGAGCTACCATGGTAATAAGATTCAGGCCCACCATTTTACCTGCGTGAAATAACTATTTTGATGAATGATACTGATATGGAACATTTCCTTCCTTGCAGATATGAAGGAAAAAATTCATACTGGGAACTTCAACAGAAAACCCAGTACAATGAAATGTTTGTGCTTGAATTTCTGATAGCCACTATGGAATTCCAGATAGCTGCACACATATAAGGACAGATGAGCACATCCAATTACCTTGAATTTTGGGAAGTGGTAAATGAGGAGAAATTGTAAATATCAGATCTGAAAAACAGTCTCTGGAAGAATTGAGTTTTCACGTTGTCACTGTGTTGAGTGATCTGCTCCATATATCTATAAACACAGCAACAGCAGCTACCACCCCTTAATTTGAGCTGTACGAACACACACACTTTAGTAGGGTGAAATAAGGAAAAAGGGCTTACTCTGAAAGGGAAATATCAAGAAGATATCACATGCAGCAAGCTCCTGTGGCAGTCAAGCCTTCTGACAGGATAAAGGCTTTTTTTTTTGTAGATAACATTTCTAAAGACACAGTAGCTTGGTGAGATGTTATATGAGAAAAAGATACATATTACTTTTGTGTTTTATTGTGTGCAGCACAAATTTTTTCAGTGTACGTTTTCCGTCTTGAAATACAGGATGGTTTCAGCACTCCTCTGAAATTTTAATGCTTACTGTTAGAAATACATATATTTTCATACTATCTTGATCTGAGAGAAAATCTTTCTGTACTGGTTATGAAGTAAGAAAATTTGTGGTCTCTGTGGCACTATCCCTCGGTTTTGTCTCTGGGTTCTCTGCATGGGTCTGTAGCTAATGTTGTAACACCTGTCCTATATTTCAAGTGTAGCAGGAGGCCTTTTGAGCAAACTATCATTTAGAGAAGAGTTAGAGATTGCACAGTCCCCTATGGCTCTGGGAAAAATTTAATGGAGTTGGAGACTAATCCCCTCACCGATGCTCTGTGGAGCATAGGGAGCAAATTTCCTTACCTCAGAGGAAGAAGTCAAATGTTCTCCAAGGGGGACCTTGGCCAATTTTTCCCTTTACTTCCCTCTGGGGTGAGGTTTTCTAAGGGAAAGACTGAGGACTGACCCTATGGAAATTAGAATTTGAGGAGACCTATTATAAAATTGATTTTATTTCCTTGTCACTGCAAAGTTGTTCCCCATAGCATGTTCTCTAGTGATATATCCAGGAGTTTCAAACGTCGTAAGTACCAGTGGTTCTGTATTTCCCAGGCCTATCTCACTGACAGATGGCACGGAGATGCAGTTCACAAGATACAGCAGCGATAAAAAGAGAGATATCCAAATAGAATAAAGATGAAACTTCATCTTTACAGTTAGAGTACACTGCTTGGGAGGATCAGGAATGAAACCAGCACTGTTTTGCAATATGTAATCTGGATGATATAGGAGTTTAGCTACATTTAAAAACAGTGAAATTTGTGTTTGACACAAACCAATTATTTAAAAAGTTACATTTCTTTAGATCTCTTGAAATTCCATTTCCACTCTTTCCTTATAGCATGTTTGCACATTACATAGGAGAAAAGTCTCTTATTCCTTCTTTTTCCTCCCTCTCTTATCTTACTAATGTCTTTCTCTATGCAGCCCCAACCCACACACCCTTCTTCAGAGGCAGGTGTAATGAGAAGTGCTATCAGATATGATGTTCTTGAAGAATATCTGATCTCTTGAGCAACATAATGTGAGATGTAAAACTCCAAAGGATTTACTATTGAAAACAAAACCAGCGAACAAATAAGCAAATAAACTTTCAACACTTTACAGCTCCTGGAAAACAAAATCCAAAACATTCCAAGTTTCAGTTACCATTTCCACCATTATTGCCAACATTATTGGAGAGTCTATTCTCTGGTTCCATCTTGCTGTCCAATTACTTCTTCCTATTCTGTCTTAAGCAGCCACACCAATGTCACATCTCTTCTGCTACTCATCCATCCAGTATGGGTATACAGAAGAGATTTAATACTAGATATATTATCTTTTCTAACTTAAATCTGCATGTGAAATTTGTAATTTGCTACCTGTTTCTATTTGATATTGACTCTGAAAATTTTTACACATACAACAAATTTAGCAGTGAATTCAGTCTTCAGATTTCTCTTTTCATGGGGCACCTTTCTTTTCATTTCATTGCTTTTGCTTTGTTTGTTAAAAGTAAGTATTTATTGCTTTTAAAAGAAGAATTAACTTTCAGAAAAAGATAATAAAGGATTAATCTGACAATAAAAAATGTAAATCCTTCTAGAAACTTCAGAAGGATTTTAGTACTAATGGAGATCAAATTTAGAAATATAAGCAACATGCGTATAGTTTCATGGAATCAGGAAGAGCTGTGGAGTCAGAGTAGGACTAATCCTTATTAGGATGAATTTTTGATATCGATAAGTAAGAAACACAGTATCTCAATTTTTCCTCTTAAATCTCTTCATTCTTTTGTGAAAGGATAAGAAAGAATGACAAGTCACTTCTTTGAAATACAATGCTGGATAAGTAATTAGAGAAGAAGGTATAGAGGACAAGATAGTAGTAACAAGAAAATAAAATCAGTTGCATAATAATATATTCTCAGTTTCTAGTTCCATAGGGTCAATCATCAGCCCTCTTGTAGAAAAAAATAGATAATTAATTATAGAAAATTAATATTTTACTATTTTTCATATTTTAATAAGCATGAATAACCCCTTCTCCTGTGGTTCCCTCAGGATAACTCTTCTCTCTCAGTATGAATTCTGGTATAATGAGAGCTTAGTACTCAGTATTCCTAATTTAATAAAGCATACAAACTCAAATAGGTGTTTAAAGAACTTAATTTTTTAATCTGCATTTTATTCTTCTCAAAATATCACTGAAATCATGTCCTCACTCAACAACAAAAACAAAAAAATAGAAATATATTTGAAAAAAAAAGAGAGAAAATGGAAAGTTGAGATTCAGCAGTATTCTAAGTGATCCTTTACAATGTTTAGACTTTTATTTTTGACTATGGGACATGCTGTAATTTGTGGAATTTCATAGGTTGTGTTATGGTAGCAAAGAGAGGAATACAGGTATATTTAGATTCTTGCTTCACACCTGAAATGTTACACTTTGCTTTGCCATTATTTGATTTCATTTTTATCATTATCACACCCCACTTCCATTTGGCTTATCTTCGCACATACTCTCCAATAACGAAGGTGGATGGGACTGGAAAGATTTGTCATTGAAAAATTCACAAGATACAGGCCTTGGTATAATACGGTCAGATTTCAGGAACTCCTCAAAGACTTAAGTTCTTTTCTACATTAAGTCCTGGGTTTCCCTATCTCTAACTTCCAGAGAAAAGTCACTCTACATATCCTCTACTTTTCAGTCCCATTGTTTTTCTTTTTTTCTTTTTTTTTTTTTTCTTTTTTTCCCCTTTTTCTTTTTTTTTTTCCCCCCTAGAAATCTTTGAAGATCCACATTTAAGATAGTGGGATAGGTGATGCACAGCCCAGGGAGCCCAGACACTAGACACTAGATTATTCCTCTAACACTTTCTTCAAATACCATTTCTTCTCAGTCTTAACATTATTGTCTTGAAAGAGATTTCAAGTTTGCCCAGTACAATGACTTTGAAAGTCTGCATATGACACTTATTTGTGCTGTGCTCTAAAATCCTTTCTGAAAATTCCCTACCCCCTTTATCATTTGGCATCCAGGTTTCTCTCTCTTGCTGTGTTCTAGGACATGCTCTCAGCTAACTAGTGAAAACCTCTGCAGGATGTTTTGCTCATTAGAGAGACATTTTGATGTAAGAGAAATATTTTTCTTTTTATTTTAAAATGTCTTATTGGATAAATGGTACACAGATTTTCCTGAGATGTGTTTTGAGGGCAGCTGCTTGGAAAATGAAGAACAGAGCCTTCAGATCTCTGAAAATAATAGAAGAGTGTGAAGAAATTTTTATTACACTCTAATGATACAGCAATCTGAAACAGTATCATTAAAAGATACTGGTAATGGAAGTGTGAGTTTATTTGTCTGAAAAAAAAATACAACAGCTTGTGAGGTAATAAATAATGAATTGTTACTAAGGAGTACATCTGTCTCTAAAGGGAAAAATGTCTTGCAGAATGCATCGTGCATCTGTACTGATGAAATTATTAAAATAAGTACCTTTGAGATAAGAGGATACTATAAAGAAGAGCAAATGAACAGAGGGCTAGCAGGCTTTTATGCTAATTAAATGATGGACGTAGAGAGAAGAGACAAATTGTTAATATATGCTAAACACGCAAAATCTAGAAGACCATCTGATATATTCTGTCAGAGACAAAACAGGTCTGTTTAATTAAGGGCTGTAATATTGCATGTATGCTTGCAGGCAGAGATAAGGTAGCTAATCTAGCTTTTCCTGAGGTGCACTCTGTCTTTTTAGTGCTTAAATTTCAACCTTAAAATGCTCCTAATGCTGCTGTTTGTATGGGATTGTTTTCTGGCACAAAGCTGGTTCCCTGAGAGAGAGATGCATTTCCAAATAATAACTGTTTGTCAGGAAAATAGTTTTTCCTACTTGGCTTTAATGCAGACCTTTCTTTTACAGACAGGTTTCTTGAGGGTCATGCTGTCTTATTTTTAACGGCTAAAGTATAAAAGGGTGAAAATACTGACACTTGGACATTCCAGACGAGACTGGAATAAAAGCTCGTTTGAATAACCGCCCTACTGATCTGTCATGCTGAGCTAAGACATGCCTCAGCAACCTCCAGAAGACTCCAAATGAAGCCCTCAGATAAGGAACAGGACAAAAGAGTGCCTGCAGCCCGCACGTGCCTTGGATCTGCTTGCCGAAATGCGTCTGCTCAGGAGAGAGCTGAGCACAGCCTTGCAAAGGAATTTAATTTGCTGTATTACACAGAAACATATGGCTGAAAGCCTACAGGAAAATTGTAGAGGAGGAATTTTGCAGCAATAACGTAAACCTTATTCTGCATGAAGTAAAATCAATATTCATTCTCAAATGACCTTCCTAGGGTCTGAAAAGCATGCATTGTTCATTTTCACCAAGTTTAGAACTATTTGCCTGCACTCTATTCCTGCAATATGGACTAAGAAGGTGGTGTGCAAGACATGATGAGCAGCTGAGGTCTTTTGGTTTGCTCAGCTCAGAGCAGAGGAACTGAGGGGGGTGGCCCATGGCAACCTGCATCTCTTCACAGTGGGAGTGGAAGGGCAGCAATGAGCTCTTCTCTCTGGTGACTGCAACAGGACCTGAGGGAACCACATGGAGCTCTGTCAGGGGAGGGGCAGCTGAGAGTTTGGAAATGGTTCTTCACCAGAGGCAGTGGGCATGGAACAGGCTGCCCAGGGCAGTGCTACAGCCCCAAATTGATGGAGTTCAAGGGGCACCTGGACATTGCTCTCATACATGGAGTTTGAATTTTGAGTGGTGCTTGTATGGAGCTGCAAGTTGGACACAATTATCCTTGTGGGTCCTTTCCAACTTGGGGTACGCTATGATTCTATGATTTTCCAGAGAAATAATCTTTATAGTATATGAATCTTCTTCCAATCATTGCTTGTATAAAACTTTGGGATGAGGAATATCTGCCCAATGGAAATTCAAGCACCATAAACTGGAAGCAAACTTGGCATAGTGTGTGCCTCTCTTATAAAGATTTCACAATTTGTTTTCAGTTAAGTAGGTCACAGCAGGCCCAAAACAGGCCCACTATGAGCTTTGAAGTTGTAAGTAATTGCTGTTCTGGCAGATATGAATAGTGAGAATAGCTCAAGTAGCACCAAAGTTCATTTTCCACTCTTTGAAATGTCCAGATCTCAAAATGTACATGCATGTGCTGGTTATTTGTGCAAAACCATGCAATTGCAGGGAGGGAACCCTCAGGTGAGTCCCATGGAGGAGCTTATCTTGAGTAGCAAGACTCTAGTTTACATTCAGAGATGGGTGATTACTGACAGTGAACCCAAACCAGTACGAACATTTCTATTTGAGCTATAGGTGCTTTCCCAAATAGATTAGAGCTGATTAGCAATGAATTATTTAAGATAAAATTAATTTCTTGGCTCTTTGCCACTGAAAACATACAAAGAATGAGTGTCTATGGGAAGAAGAAAATAAACATTCATGAATAATTAGAATGCTCGGGCACATTTGTTGTTGCAGATTTTTACCATCTCAGAATAAGTGGTTACTGCCAGTTCGACGTAACACCTCTGTCCTTAACAGCAAGAACATTGCTTTGTAGAAGCAGCGATCTTGCAATAGTATTATTCTTTTGTTTATATGTGATTTTTGAGTATATCCAGCAGTGAAGTGCCTGAGTGTCTCTGTCATCAGTCAGAAGCAATTTGTTTTTTAAACAGAGCTGCTTGTTTAAAACACTGACATGAATGATGCTGAAAACATGGGATAAGAGAGAGCTCAGATCCCATCTTGAGAATGGGATGCTTCAAACTGTGTGAGGAGGAAAATTGGGCTATGTGATTATGAAGAAGAAAAGAGTGATCAGTACAGTGGCTACTCTATTATTTGTGGCCTCTGCTCTGAAACAGGAGAACCCTTTATTTCGCTTATGTTAAGATAAGGTTGTGTTGCTTCTTTCAGCTAGCAGGAGCAAATAGTCTGCTCAAACCTTCTGCCAGCTTGTTTTAGTTATTCTAGGTAGTCTGAGGATAGATGCAATACACCCACAGTTAACAAGAGTGTTATCTTTTAATTGTCTTTAACTACAAGGCCTGCTGTGATAGTAGGCATTGAGAGATTAAAATACACAGTAAATTTGGTAAAAATTGTTTGTCTTTAGTGTACTGAAATGCTTGCTTTTGCACATAAGACCTAATGTTTCTTACACATGAAAATTAAATTGCCAGCAGTTTTGTGATTGGCATCTGAAAAAAAAATAAATAAAAATATGGATGGTTACCTATGCTTGCTTACTAAAAGGAAATTTTGACATTTCTAAAAAGAAAATCATTCACAAATATTTTTAACTTTTGGTAGGAAACCAAATAAAAAGCTAATTAGAAAAAAATTACATTTTCTTTCTGTGATGCAAGGGAAGGTGGATATCCATTTCTGTTGCTGTGTGACTACAGTGAGAGTGATTGCAAGGTGGTGAACAACAGGAGTGGAAGAAGATTATTGAAAATTTGATTTAATTTGTTAAAGAATTTTACTTTTAGTATTGTCAGTTGAAAGAAGACATTATTGTAGAAATCTTATTGAATGTCTCAGTTCTCTATAAAATGAGATCTCAAAAGATTTTTTTCTAATGGACTTAAGTATCCAGCACATATTCCTCCATGGCCCCAAATTATTTAACAATTTCTTATCACCTTTAATTCTACCATTTTTTATTTTCTTCGTTTCCTTTATTCATGCTTGTTAACTCACACATATTTATCCATCTCCATTTCTTCTCTGAATGCATTCATTTTCCATTGCTTCCTCCTTTTTTGCTTTCCAGATCATTCTCTCTCGTGGCTTTTTGTTTACTTTGTTTGAATCTGCTCAGAAAGTCAGTAGCATTAACTTGCATCTTAAAAGCCCTGCTTCCCCATGTCTACTTTTCAAAAGTGAGAGGCTGATAAGGATAAGATGCATGACTTCATCCTTTTATTTAGTTCCAGACTTGCTGTGAATCCAAAATCATGTGATGCTTCTGGGTGTGCTGGTTGTATTGGAAGATTCATAATGGATAATTTCAACAGTGGCATGATGTTTCCGAATACACACACATTGCAGGTGTGCAGCATTGTTTTCACAGTGGTTTCTTGAAGGGTTATAAAGAGCATCTGTGTTGTGGTGATGCTCCAGCTTTCAAACATCACTGAGGTATTCAGACATCAATGATTAGCTCTTGTTTCCCTTTAAGTCAATTCATTTCAGGCAATTTGCTATCCTGTTTCCAGCAATATTAAATATACAGCCTTGCACCAATCTCATAGTGTACGAGAATATCTGCACTTGGAGCAGGTTGTTCATTGAACATTTTTTTCAAGCTTCAGCCTTGTGTGGCTCTTTAATGATCTGCTACACACTGCCTCTTTCTCTAATCTTCTGAGAGAGTCAGTTGGCACAAACTGTACTGAGAAAATTATACTATACCACACTCTGAAACAGTGAGTTTGATTCCAGCATGTCTGGTGGGACTGCTGCTAAAAGTCAGCATCTAAAGAGGCAGCTCATTTGAATTCTGGGTGTACACGTGAGTTAATACGAATGTGCTTGGAGACTGAAGGCTGATGTATCAAAGGCACCGTTCAACACCACCGCAGGAGTGTTCCTAATAGTACAACCATTTTTTCCTTTCACTTCTGTCAAATTTATCAATGTCTGATGTCATTCTTTCTGAAAGAGAGAGCCTATTAATATGTATAAAGTAAAAAAAGTTCATTCCTATGCATTAACATTTACTCATGGCAATTATGTCTGCGTTTATTAAATTCATACATTCCTCACCTTTTTTTTTTTTTTCCCTATTCTACCCCCTACAGAAACTGACACAACATCTATGAATTTTTATGAAGCTTTATGTATGTGTGCATGCATACCCCTGCGTGTATATATATATGTGCGTGTGTAAATATCTTTTACCTCTCTCTATGCATCTCTCCGTTCCTTGGTACTAATGTCTGAATAATTTTACCCACTTTTTGTATCTTACTGATAGAGAATTTCCCAAGAAAGCTAATGACTGCTTACCTGGATCTAGGCTGAACTATTAGGCAAGCACATAACTGCATTGCTCCAGGAATTACACAAGGAAGAAACTGGACCTAAGAATAGCATAGTTTGTCTTGTCTCTCCCTCCTCATATGCACAAAGAAGAGATAACTGATACTCCTCTGTTTTCCTGGGCTGCCTTCTGGTGCACCTTAATTTTCCTCTGCAGCAAGCTAGCATGTAATAAAAACTGAATGGCTCCCACCTCTTGTCATCTTCTTAATTCCTGCACTCCTCCTCTCTCATCCTACTGGGCAGCCCCTGCAGATGCTGCATGCCAGGCTGTGCTGGAGGAGGAAAAATACTATAAATATTCTCTCTGACTGGAGAAAACCATGAGGTTAAATGCTGTATGTCTCCTTTCACAAAGTGTTTGCCTGTCTATGTTTGCCTGTATTCACTCAAAGTGAACCACCTTTCATTCCCTGACCTCTGCTACTTAGTCCTGGGAGGGAGAGAGGCAGTCACAGCACAGGATGAAGAGCATGTGTGCAGGACCTCGGAATCCCTGGAATATGCCTCTATTCCATATGCAACAGGAGAATGACATACCACAAACTGGGATTTGCACTGGTTTTATTGTAAACCACCACGTGCGCTAGCCAAGGAACATGCCAGGAAGGTGATGAAACCCTGTTTTCTGCTTGGCGACAGTCCTGTCTGGATCTGAGAAAATCTCAGAGTGCACAGTGAGATTTTGCTGGCTGATACTGAAGGGACTGCCTGGGTTTACTTCCTCAGGAAGGGGCTCTGACTCTCATACCTTTGGTTTGACATAGCCGGTATCCACCCATCTCCAGCAAAGCAGGCCATTATCCGAAAGACTGAAGCAGACAGAGTGAGATGGTGCTGGTGAAGAGGCAGAGTAGAGATTCAATTTTAATATTGGACACACTTCTTCTCCTGCAGCGATATTTATAATGCAATTAAATCCCACAGCCTTTCAGATCTGTTCTTGGACTTGAAACCTGAGAAAAACTAAATCTTGTAATTCAAACTGCAGATTTCAGATTCAGAGATGAAATTGCATTCTACTCTATGCCTGGCCTGCATAAAGCAGGAAGTTCATGGAAACTGAAGTGCTACTTCAAGAAGTAAATTTAGCGTTATTGGCTCAGCTGGATCAAAAAAGAACTGTTATTGCAGTAATCACTGTCATACCCAGAAGTTATGGTCAGAACTGGGAGGATGCTTTGATGTTTTCCTAAAATAAATACAAACATTTCTGACTCTTTTAAGCTGAGTCAACAAAAGAGCATCTAACTGCTCTCTAAGTCAAAATGCCCCCTACACTACTTTAGTCACCTTTTCTTCTGCTGTGACTTAAATCATAAGTTTAACATTATCTTTGCTTGTTCTCCTAGTGATCCACTGGAAATTAAAAGACAGAGGAGAGAAGGAAAGTAAGATCCATGATTCTAAACATAAAATACCTGTTGGCTTCTGCTCAGCTCTCCCCTGGTAAAACCCTCATTGTTTGGATTTGCAGCCATTCACAGTGAAACACACAATAACCCTGCATGGTAGAAAGCTAGTCAGAATGGACTGCTGTTTCCATAGGCATCACACACTCACCTTCATGACAGCCACTCTTCTCTGTGTTCTTCATGCTGATAACCTCTAAGTTATTTTACCATGTCCTTCTAGGGTTCATCAAATGAGATACTTCAATCCAGTGGTCAACATCTATCTATAATGACTGCATTTACCATAGACAAAGTACATTTGTTTTCTCTAAAGAAGCATCCTCTATCTGTTGCTGTTTACATGACTAACAACAGTGCAATTAGCTTTGGCTGTGCTACATCTCTGTACAGTCACTCAGCTGCTGAAGCCCCTGCAGACTGGGTGATTTATAAGTCCCGTGTTTCACTAACCTGTCCCATTCAGCAGGAATCCATATCCTAACCCTTTCCCTCCTGTCATTAAAAGATGCAATTAATCAATAAAGATACCAGTTAATATTCTCCACACGTAAGTGCCAAATAGCACAACAATATGCTCTCTCATGGCTAGCATCCCATCATTTTGTGGTTTAGCTAACAAGGGAACTGGCAGGACAACCGCAGTGTACACCATGGGATCACTCCACAGATCTGGGGCAGTTATTATATCTGCTGCAGAGAAGTATTTTCTCTGCTGGAAGAGTCTTTTAAATAAATGGAAAAGTTACTAGGGAGTAAAATTTTGTCTTCTGTGGTTTAGAAAACTTTCTTGCCTGATTTCAAAGACCTAAGTGGCGTGGGGAAATCCCCTAGCAGCCACAGGCCCTGGGAATTCAATCTTCTCCATCTGTTCCCTATTCCCTAAGTAACACTGCATGAATCCTACTACCATGTATTTCACTAAGCAGCCTCAGTGGAAAGAGGGAGACTTGATTAGTGCGTGTGCATATAAGTTGCCTGTCCATATTTGGAAACTCAGCTACTGAGAGATACATCAGCTTGATGTTCATTGCCATTCTAAAGCTCTCTGCATTTTTTGTGAAAAGGTAACAGTTTCACTGTGAAGGGCAAGATGGGTGGGAAATAAAGATCAAGATATTATGATCCCAAATCAATTCATCTGCCTCACAATTCTCAAAACAGTCCCCCTCTTAACAAATAACTGACCTTAGTTCAGCAGGTTCACAGCTTTTGTGTATTATAAATGCTCTGCAGGTGATCCAGGATAGTTTACCAGAAGCTGAAGTTTTCTTAATAATATGTTCCTTCCTTAAATCATTTCAGTGCTGGTCATAAAGCAATAGTTCATATTTTTATATTTCTTAATTTTAATTCTGAGTTGCTATTGACTTTTGTCACTGCAATTGTCCTGTTTTTTTGCTTTCCTTAGCTGTTCTTCTCATTGAGAATATCTTTTCTTTTTTTTTTTTCCCAGAAAATCTTATTATAAAGTGAATTTCACTGATCTTTCATCATACTAGTGAGTAACTACAAGTGAGACTTTATTTTCCAGTGTATTTTGTATGAAGCTGTCATTAACTTAAACTGGATTCTAATCCCAGGCTGCTTTGGCTGCGTCTAAATGCTAATGTTTCATTCCATTTCACAATCTTTTTTTTTTTTTTTTTTTTTTTTCCCCACTACAGCAGAGATCTTTCTGTAAGACTAAAACTTTCTGTGAAACTAAACTTCAGCAGAGTTGGTATTGCCTAAATATGTGTCATTTTCTATCTGGCTGAGACCATTTAGTACAGTTGTTGAGATTTGGTACATGTTTAGAAAAGGTTCATCTGAATATGGCTGAATCCATGTTCCTTATTCACTAGACTACATTTTACCATCCACCTTTGAAATGCCTGTAATATGATCCATGTGTGTAGATTATGTTTTATAGATCAAGTGAATTGGCAAATCATGTTGCCCTGCTACGGAATTCAGTTCCTTAAGTGCAACGCTGCATCTTTCGTTCCAGTGCAAAAAGGGGAAATTTATAACAGACATCAACAGATTTGAGATATTGCAGGACAGTTACTTTTTATCAATGGTGCTTTAATAATGAAGAGTTTCTAAAATAGCACTGTAGCAGAATCGTCATTTGGATGTACACTTGCCTACCACTTCATTAACGATTTTTATTTAAGGGACACGACTGAACAATATAAAATGAACTTCAAGAACTTTGTGAACAATCACACGAACTTGAGAATATGAAGCTGTTTTGTACAAACTACAAAACGTTTTTAAGGACCCAGTGCGTAAATTTTTTAAAAAGTATGTCATCATTTACTTTAATTTTGATAGAGAACAGGATTTCAAAATGTGGCAAACTGATTATAAAGAATTTTCATCTGCGTGTACCTGTAAATCAATGTTTAAAAAAAAAAAAGTCTAATGTTTTTTGTAACAGCTTTGATTTTAAAAGTTCAATTCAAATACTGCAGTACTGTGAACAATGAAAAAATAGGTATGATTTAGTTTTCAGCTAAATCGTTTTTTGATATGACTATTTTCAGCTAAAATTTAACTAAAATGCCAGTGACACTAATTATACGTCACCTTTATCTATGTGCTTGTTAGCAGAACTATGACTGGGGAGCCTACAGAGAACTGTCTGTAGGAGGGGTATTAAAACAAATAAAGGTGGAAATTTCTTTATCTTTTTTTCCATCTGTTACTCCTCTTTGCCTTTTAGTGACAATCTAGCAAGCTTTTTCAGGGCGAAAAGCAACATATACACAATCATCATCAGAATAGTGGTGTCTTTGATCTCTAAGATTTGAAGAGGATCCTGCTGTGCAAAAACCTATACAAAAGCATCACCTTTATAAGTGTAGCTCTAGAAGTATCCTGTCTTGCTCCAGTCAAGTTAGGGACACCTGGAATGATGCAATAGATATGCTGTCATCAGCTGATGTCTCCTTTTCTGACAGAGTAATGAGAATGTCAGTGTCAGTGTCATTGTAAGAAGATCCCCCTTGACTTGCAGTTCAACATAGGACTGACTCAGCAATGTAGTTTGACAGTGTCTGAAAGGCCGTACTGGACCTGACCCGGGTTTTCCATCTCAATTGTATGGATTTTCAAGTCATTAGCAAAAAAAATCTTTCTACAAAATGCTAACCTGTTTCTTGATTGTCTGGCTTCTTTCCTTCAAGATTTGCAGTGAATCTGTGAAAGAAGATGGCAATATAAAGATGACATAGAAGAGCTGTTCTAGAAACAGCTATTAACATATTTTAATTGTTCTTTCCTTTTACTGAAGTGTATTTCAGGTAAATACTCATTCTAGACACACACAGCTCTGCTACTAATGTCAACTTCTCATAACAAGCTATTATTTTATGAGATTAGCTTAATAAGAGAAGTTTCTTTTTTTTTTTTTTTTGTCAGTTGATTTAAAATTATACCGGTTTCTGTAGCCTGTTTTTTCGTCTATAGATTCAGAGAACTGCATTATATATGAAAATGAGCATTTCTCCTTATAATATAACAGGAAATAATCTCCAGCTTCTTGCAGAAATTGAAACATGATTCATTCCCTTTTCACAGGTTTTGATGGCATAAGAAAATAAGAAAGCCACATCTTCAAAATGCAGCTCTGAAGCCAGAAAAAAACCTGAGTTCCACTTGGAGAGGCTGATCCACAGGGACAGATGCAATAGGAAGGTGTTCATGGCCTGCATCCTGGGATTCTGAATATGGCATCGTTTCACAATGGAACAACAAAACAGAAGTAGGATACTTTTATAAGTAAAAATACTTGCCTGATTTTCCCGTCACAGTTCAGCAACATGCATTTATGCATACTATTTAAAGCTGTGTTAAATGCATAAATGTGTGTAGTCTGTGACACTCAGCTCAACAGATATTAAAAGATCTCAGCCTGTGGTAATCATTTAACTTGCTCTTTAAGACATGTGCAACTGCTTTGCATTTTCTATGCCTTTTTAGTATGTGAGATGAAAGAAGGAATGTGGTGATGGCCCAGAGAGTTACTCTTTCCTTTCCTGTCTTCTGTTTTTGAAGAAAGAAAGACTGGTTATTTTTATTATTATTTTATACCAGCCCTGAGTTGAAAGCATTTGTAGTTATTTAAGTGCTTAAGGAGGATCTGCTTTTTACCTCAGGGTAAGACAGTAAATTCTTCCATGTGTTGACTGCATCAGTTATCCCTACGAGTTTTTCACATGCCAGAGAGGTATTTAGTTAGATGGCTTCTCTCCATTCTAGAGAAAACTCCAGCAAAGGTCAGCCAAAACCGGCAGCACCTACTCAAGAACAGTGTGATGGGTGTGTGTGAACAGGAGGTCAATGATACTAAACTGAGGAAAGAAAGGGAGAGTATCCCCTTCCTTTTCAGCTCTTGTATGAACAAAACCCTGGTTTCAAAACAGAAGACTTATTTTTTGCCTGCTATACCATCTGTATTCCAAACATGACTTGAGGTTTTCCTTCTCCAGAAAGTTTCATGCATCATCTTTGATAATTTGTAAAGAACTAGTTGATCCAATCAAGCAAATGGGAGGTGACTTGTCCAGTAGTTTCACTGAAACACCGTAATGAAGAGCAAAAGCTTGCCATTCAGCGTGTCTTAAAAACTGTGAGAAGCCCTCAGTGTTGTATCCATGCTTCACCCCCCTGCCAAGATTCAACCTCCCATCCCTGAACCAAGTATCAAATTCGTTTGGAAATGGCCATCAGGCTACATTTGACATGTACGTTCATCATAAGGTAAAATACATGCTTTAGAGGTGAAGATACCAGCCTGTTTTTGGGGGGGAAGGAGGGAATTTGATGGGAAAAATCAAAGAAGTCACATTCAAGCAAATGTGACCTGACCTTCCCTATGGCCTCTGCATCTTTAGAAAGCTCTCATGAACCACAAAACTCAATATTCAAATGTTAGTCCTTCCCTTACAGCTTATTCACCTTAACATTATTATATATGTGAGCAGCCACACTGGGATCAAAGGAGTTATCTACCCACATGCAGTAGCATGCATGCACATTTGCAGGATCAAGGCTGTCTAAGCACACAGTGGATTTCATTGCCCTGTATATTCTTAAGACACAACCTGATGTGAATTAAGTGAAGTGAAGAAGAAGCACATAGTTACATGACAAGAGTGCTGCAGAATGGTTTAAAGTGTTAAAGGTTTAAATCACACCAAAGCTATAAAAATCAACTTTGTTTATGGAGTGGTACAGAGATTTATTGTACTGAATATTGATCAATCCATTGAACACCTGATCCAAAACGTTCAATTGAAAGCTGGAGAAAATTACTAAATTGAACAATCTAAATAAACTATGAACCTGACAGTCATAAATCAATGCCATTGTTACACATAGTTAACCCTAACCTGTTAGCAAGTTGTCTCTATTATTAGATGGGCTACCTGATTAGTTCACACTTTCAGAGTTGTATTAATCCAGAGAACCTGTCTGTGCTGAAAATTTCTCAGTGAACTGAGTACCAGGCTCACTAAAGATTCTACCCAGTCTTTAGAGCCAGGCAAACCTTGCTTGAATATCAGTGTGGATAAAGGACATTTGAAATTAAGAGCCAGGGTTACAAAAAGACACTCTGCCAAATTTAGGGAGCTTAAAAAATGCTGATCCACTTTTGAAAGTGTTTTATTCCGCATGGAGAATTACTCACATCTGTTTTGTCACTTTTGAAAAAGCAATCCTTCTGTTGGCAGTGTTGTTTTGTTAGGTTTGCCCTTAGCCAGTCTGGAGACTCAGAAGGACAGTGGTTGGCTGTCTGGCTACATTTCCTTTTCTTAACCTCCTAAGAACAGAACACCTGGGTTCTTTTAGGGGTGCTCTTAGGAAATTCCAGTTTCACTTAAGCCATTTTTCTTGATATTGCATGACATACCTCTAGTTCCTTGCTAAAATAATCTTCCATTAACTTTTAAATTATTTTATCCTTTCAACTCAGGCTGAAAGGACTGTAGTTGCCTGGATTACACATAAAATTAAATATATATATATGTATTAGTGTGATGCTGGCTTTTCTTCCCTTTTCTGCCCTCGTTGGAATTACTCCAGTGTTCTCAGGCTTAACAAAAAGTAGCATTCATGGCTTTCGAATTTCTTCAGCCAACTTTTTTAAAGCTCAGTTGAAAATTATCCAGATCTGTGGACTTAGTTATATAACATTCTCCTGATCTACTGTTTGAATGTACAACAATGCATAAGAAGTTATCTTCTTATGATAGAACTGATTTGATGTGATTTTTCTTCAGATACCAGATTCAATTAGAGAACATACAAACTTTTGTTCTTGGTACGACTACACTTGTGATCAAAACTAAAACTTTTTTCTGTCATCTTTAACTCACAGGCACACAGACAGAAGAATGGCTGAGGTTGGAAAGACCACTGGAGAACATCTAGTCCGACCCCATTGCTCAAGCAGAGTCACTTAGAGCATCTTGCATAGGATTACATCCAGGTAGGTTTTCACAGCCTCCAAAGAGGGAGACTCCACAGCCCCTCTGAGAAATTTGTAGCAGTGCTCTCCTTACAGTAATGATTTTCTTCATATTCAGATGGAATGTCCTGTGTTTCAGCCTGTGCTCATTGCCTTTCAGTTTGTCACTGGTCAAAACTGAAGAGTCTGGCTCTTGATACTCTCCCTTAAGATATTTGTATACATTGAGAAGATGCCCTCTCAGTCTTCTCCAGATGAATAATCTCAGCTCCTGCAGCCTTTCCTCATAAGAGAGAATCTCCAGGCTCTTAATCATCTTTGTAGATCTCTGATGGATTCTCTAGTCTCTCTTATACTGAGGAGTCGAAAACTGGACATGCTACTCTAGATGAAGCCTCACCAGGACAAAATAGAGGGGGAGGGCTTTCCTCATAAGAGAGAATCTCCAGGCTCCTAATCATCTTTGCAGCCCCCTGATGAACTCTCTAGTCTCTCATGTACTGAGAAGTCTGGAGCTGGAGGGGCTACTCCAGATGAAGCTTCCCCAGGACAAAATAGAGGGGAAGGACCACCTCCTTTGACCTCATGAAAACACTCTTCCTAATGCTTCTGAGAATATTATTGGCCTTCTTAGACAAAAAAAGGCTCTTTGTTAGCTCATATTCAACTTGTGCACTAGGACTCACAGGTCCTTCTCCACAGTTTTCCAGCATGTCAACCTTTAACCTGTACTGATGTGTACTTGTTATTCCTTCCCCAGAACAGGACCCTGCACTTGCCTCTGTTGAACTTCATGAAGTTCCTCTCCACACTGCTCTCCAGCCTGTCCAGATCTTGCTGAATGACAGCACAGACTTCTGATGTGTCAGCTGCTCTTCCCAATTTTCTATCATCAGCAAATTTGCTGAGTGTACTGTCCCTTCATCCAAGTCGTTGATGAATAAGTCGAAAAAAATTTATTTCTTGATTCCATCCTCAGTGTTATTTCTGTAATTATTTTGTCTAATCTTTTGTCTAATACACACTACTTCTAGTAAACAGTATTTTTTTGCACAATAATTATGACTTACATATCTGTTTTCACTTTCATACAAGTCAATATTTAGGCCAGCCCAGCTTCCATTCCTTTTTTAATCCTCTAGTAAAATGTTTTTAAACACTTTCCAGTTATTATCCACATTTCCTGTTTAATTTCTTTCTCCCAAATGACTTAGCACATAATTGTTTTCAGCTTTGTAAAACTGGCTTTTCCAATTCATCAAGAATACATATTGCTGGCCTGGACTTAATTCTGAGTATGTAGAACAAACAGAGGAAAATCATGGTCACTTTTATCTAACCTACTGCTGATTTTGTTTTTAGTCTACTTTTATGATATATATTTTTTATCTGTATGGATAAAATAATGCGTTGTAGCATTCCAGAACTGTTGGATGCAGCACTTTTTAAGGAGTTCATCATTTATGGCATATTCCAAGGATGTGTTAATTTAGTGGCATGAAAACTCCAAACTATGCTATTTGGAGTGAAGTGCTGACACTACATGGTTTATTTTTCTTCTTATTTTGTATCTCCTTACTTAAAGAGACAGTTTTCCTGTTGTTTTAGTAATTACTTACAGAAAGGAAAAGTAGTGCTATGACTAATCAAACATAACTTCTTGTACCTCCTTTGTAATATAACAATCTACAGATTAAGAAACTATATCTTAAAAACTATTACTTATCTACCTTTTATTTCTTTTACCCAATTTTGATGGCACAACTGAATTAAAAAAGCTCAGAACTGGCTTGCAACAGAATCCTTCCAAAGTAAGAGGGATTGATTAGAAGAGGAATATGTTTAAAAACTCAACCCCAACTGGTATTTTAAGAGGGACATAGAAAGTACAGAAAAAGCTTGTGCTAGCTTTCTATACTTTCTTGATGCCTTCCTCGATAGGTTGCCAGATGGTGAAGTGGATTAGAGTCAGGCTTCAGTACACCATGTACCCCAGAAGCAGGAAACTGGCTCTTGAGTGGGAGTTACTGCTAATTTCAGTGATTTGGGATCTGGCTCTGTATTGTAGTTGTGTACGAAGTTAGAAATAACAGACAACTCCATGCTCTAAGCTAGGGAAGATGATCTCATTTTGAGTATATTATTCTGTGAGTGTATTCTTCTGTGCGCTGGTTACTGCTAGGGATTTTTAAAAACACTTTGCATCTACCTTATTTATGATTCTGTTCATTGCAGTGTATTGATAATAGACACAATGCACTTGCGTATTTTTTAATTTAAAACCCTATTTTTTGTGCAGTTATGATTCCATCTTTCAAATTGGATTGATGTTCAACAGAATTAGTTGATCTATGTTGTCAAAACTATGTTGCATTTCTTATTGAAACGCACTGCTTTTCGTAAAATAACCTTTTTGCTTTTGGACTATCATTATAATTAATAACAATAAAATGGTATTTTTTTCTATGGCGTATACACACTCAAAAAAAAAAAAGTATCTCTTAAAGAACAGAGATTTGTGAAATTACTTTCTTTGATGAAAAATGTAGGCTTATTTGTGTCAAATGTTTTATGAATACTTGTCAGTCTTTGCCATAGTTTATTTCTGTTGCTTTCAGAAAGCTGGATATAAAGTGTTCTGATCCTTCCAAAACAATAGGTTTCTATTTTTCTGTCCGAAGGAAGCTCTCTGTGATTCTTATTTTATTTTATTTTATTTTATTTTATTTTGTTTTGTTTTGTTTTGTTTTGTTTTGTTTTGTTTTATTTTATTTTATTTTTTTTGTGTTATCTCTCAGAAGACTGATGTGCTTAGCAGTGCAAACCTGATTAACTAATGAGGTGCTAATATGTTGGTCTTCTCCTTTCAAAAGCATTTAGCAAAATTAGAACTGGGCAGACTGGTCATGCTTCTCATAATGGCAATATTGTAGTCTCAATAGGAATGGAGTGACGGGTGATAAATGGAGAGATTAGGCTGGGAAAGTCAGAGCTTGGTTTGTGTGAGACAGCGACATATAAATTCTAGACAATTGAGCCTGAAAAGCTTTGATGGCCCTGGTTGAACTCAACAATGCTGTACTCCAACAGCAGTGGACAGTGAGAGTTTAACACAGTGAATTCCTGATATCAAAATACTGCAATAGGTTTTAAAAGTTAAAGGGATGCAACCACTAAGTGCTTCATTCTGTGAGGTTCTCCTCTGAGCTTATAGAAAAGTGTCCTGGGCTGTAACTGCTTGATTAATCAACTGTGTTTGTTTGTTGCACTCTGGCAATTGTTTAAGCTATAGTTTTAATGGTAGGACTTCCTCTGATGCTTCAAAAACCCAGCACGGTAGTAGAAGTGAAAGAGACTGCCAGTGGATTTTATCAGGTTTAGTGCTTTTAATTTTGGGGTGGAGGGAGGTTTGGAGCTGGGCTAGGTCAATGAATGCAGCTTGCAGAGTCTTGCAGGAGGAAAAGCTATGGTTCATGTTTTAAGACTATTTCCAGTTCAAAGTTGACATGAGCCTTTTCCTGTGAAAGTTTGAGCCTTTTCCGTGAAAGGATCCATTGATCCTCCTGAATCAATGCAGTCTGAAAGGCAGATGGAATACAGAAATGAAGCTCTGGACTGAAGGCACATGACAGTGCGAATAACAACAGATTCTACTGGGAAAGGTCATCTCATACCCTCATACATCTCATATCCCTGCCAGAGGTGAGTAGTTATACCAGTAAAATTCTAAGCTAAAGCATATAGATCTAATGAAAATACAGTAATTAACTTCAGAGGGAGATTAAGCTTAAATGGTATCAGTCAGAGAATTGTGGTCAATGGTTCTCCTTCCATATGGAGGCTGGTGATGACAGGTGTCTCCTCAGGGTCCATCTTGAGACCAGTGTTCTTCAACGTTCTTATCAGTGACTGAGACAGTGGAATTGAGTGTACCCTCAACAGCTTTGCTAGTGACACCAAGCAGAATAATACAGTTGGTATAACAGAACAAAGGGATTTCATCCAAAGGGAAGTGAACAAGCTCAAAAAGCAGGCCCATAAGAATCTAAGGAGATTCAACAAAGCAAGTGCAAGGTGTTGCGCTTGAGTTGGGGCAACTTCAGTTATGTGTACTAACATGGAGAAGAGCTCCTTGAGAACAGCAATGCCAAGGACTTAGACATACTGGTGGACAAAAAAACTGGACATGAGCCAGCAGTATGCACTTGCAGCACGGAAAGCTAACACTATCCAGAGCTGCATCAAAAGAAGGGTGGCCAGGTGGACATGGGAGGTGATTGTCTCCCTTCACTCTGTCCTCATTAGGCTCCATCTGGACTGCTGCATCTGGTCTGGGGCTTTCAGAACAAGAAATATATAGAGTTGTTGGAGCAGGTCCAGAGGAGGGCAATGAAAATGATCAGAGGGCTGGAGCATCTGTCCTATAAAGTAATGTTGAGGGAGATATGCTTGTTTAGTTTGGAGAAGAGTAAGCTCTGAAGACATCCCATGGTGGCCTTCCAGTTCCTAAAGGGAACTTATGAATAGGATGGAGACTGACTTTTTTACATGGTCTAATAATGATAGGACAAGGGGGAACAGCTTTAAACTAAAAGAGAGAGATTTAGACTTTAGGAGGAAATTTGTTAGTCAGACGGTAGTGAGGCACTGGCATGGGTTTCCCAGAGAAACTGTGGATGCCCTGTTGCTGCAAAAGTTCAAGAGCAGGCTGGATAGGGTCCTGGGCCTCCTGGTCTAAGTTACAATTTCTTATTGTAGCAATTGGCAAGTCTACCCATCGCAGGGTGTTTGGAATTAAATGATCATTAATATCCCTACCAGCCCAACACAAGCAAGTCTATGATTCTATGATTAACCTTGAGTGGCTACAGTTTCCGAAATAAGATCATTGTGATGGTTTTTTGGGTCAGTGTTACTAAAGTTTAGTCAAATCACATTCTAAAGGCTGACAATGCTGGCTGGTCTGTGATTGTTCTCTTAATTCATTTTCCCATAGTAATCCATCCCTCTTCACTTGCCGTTGGATTTAGAGCAAAAAACTATAGAGAGAGCACCACAAAATCAGAAAATGTGACTTGAAAATGTGAAGCATATTCCATAAATGCATATCTGACTTGTATAAAAGTCAGTTTGCTAGTACTTTTGCTATGTTGATTAAAAACAAGTCACATCTCTGCTCCTTACTGGTGAATGCAGTAATCTTCTCGCTTAGTCCAAAGAGCTGCATATAAGATTGTCACAAAATGCGTGGTGTGAAGGAGAATTTCATATCTGGGAAAGGAAACTTAGAAGCATCACTGTGAAGTTTTCCCTTTGCAAATGCTATCACAGTTGGTAGAAAGGAATCAAGGGACTTATTTACAATTTAAATGTCAGGTTGGTCACAGAGGACATTTTTTTGCAGGTAGATCAAATATGTCCAGTGGGTTACAATGTTGAGACCACCCAGGCTTTCGCTAATGCAAGTGTTTACATAAAAAGTTAGAAGCCAGCTTCCCTCCAAATTAGAAAGCCAATACCTAACTAGATGCTAACTTGCTAAATACCCTGTAGTCTAAATGTTAATAGCTTTGACCTCCTTCAGTTTAATCTTAATCTCCTTGACAGAGCAAGTGAACTTTAGGTTATACTTTACCATATTGTTCCCTTTGTTTTCTACCCCCTAATGTTTCCAGAGTAGGTATGCCACATATTGCAGATCCAAATGAAAGCCTGTCTTCTTTTTCAATCAGTCATATCACTAACTATATGAACAGAAAAACCCTTGTGATTGACACTGCTTCAACAAAAGCAGATTCAGTTTGCAGATGATAAGAGGCAAAGTCATACAAGCAGTGTTTACAAAGCAGTGAAGGAAAGCAAAAAAAATAATGATAAAAGGACTAATCTTATTGTTTTACTAGATGAGAGAATGGTTCTTTGTGTTTACTCTAGCAGAAGCCCACAGATTTTCTCCCACCTCCCTTGTATACTTTTGGCAGCAAAATAATTTCCAGATTCTGTATCAAAGACTGGCTGGTAGATTAAAAAACAGGCTCTGGAAAGCTTGGGAAGCATTAGAAAGCAAACAAGAGCCAGTACCTGATAACACAAACATTTGCTACCTAAAACATGCTATAAAATTGAATATTATCTCCCTTATGGAGGGAAGATGAGTGATAAGAACAAGGGAAACTCCGTTTAAAAGAAAGAGAGAGGAAAAAAAGCTACATAGAACCAGGTTGAATTGGCAGGTTTTGTGTGTTTTCTCTAGCATGGTGATTTCAGGGAACTACCCTCACTTTCATGGGATTTCTTCCTGATTTCTTCCCTTTTAGGGAGATCTGTGCTAATCAAAAGGAGCCTTAGTTCTCAACCCACAGTCCTGTTGCTGCTTCCATTCATGGCACTGCATGCTAGGAGGGAGATGACTGGAACAGGTTCATAGAATCATGGAGTAGTTCATTTTGGAAGGGACCTCTGATAATCACCTTGTCTGACCCCAGCTCAAAGCAAAGCTCACTTCAAGCTGAACATAGTCAAACCATTGGAAGGCATAAAGGTGGCTCACTGGGGCTTGTTTGGAATAGCATATCTGTACAGAAATCTGTTTCAACCTTGTATGATAGCCATTACTGGTTGTGCAGGAGGAAGGATAGAGAGTTAAAATCCAGGACTATCTCAACAGGCGAAGGACAGCACAACCTTGCTTTCCAGCTCCTCTTCTGCTCATTAGTTTCACGGCTTAATTCCTATCTCTCACTAGCAGGCCAGGCAGTTTTGTCCCATCAACAGCTAAAAGTGACACTGCCTAACTACCACTCACCAAAGTGGTGAGTTGCTGGATGAGTGTTGCCAATTTCTTTTCCTTCAAGAAGAAGCCCGCTGGTTCAGCTATGTTTTTCAAAAAGCATGAATATATAGCTGTAAAATAATCAGTTTTGTAGTGTTTATTTAGATGCAGTAGGTTGCAAATAGAGTAAGAGAAGCGATGGAAAGAATCCACCTACACTGTTTTAATTCTCCACTTATAGTACCTGTGGAGTATGCTCAGTATATCTATCTGATCTAACTGTCCCACAGGCAATATGAGAAGCAGGCTAGTACTAAGGGAAAAAGCACACATCTCAGATTTCATTGAAAAATTTCATTTCATTCCATTCTGACTCACTACAAATCCATTGCTACTTTTAAAGAACATTGCTCGAGTTAAGGACAAGAACTCTGTTGGGAGATAAAAATTGACTTGCCAAGTGATGAAACAGGCAATTTTAAATCTTACCCAGAACAACCGTAAATAATGACAAATTATTTAGTGATATTTAGAGTAATAAAGGGCAAAAAAAGCATTTTGGCATGAATTTCAAAATCACATTCAAGTTACTGGTGTTTGGTAAGTTATCAGACATCAGTTAAGCCACAGAGATAGTATCTCCGTATGGTTTAGCTTATGGATTGAGTTCACTGTAAGCTTCTTTCACTACGTGCTAAGATAAGTCAACTTTTTTTCTTTAATATATGCATATTTTTTTGCTGACAGTTTCTTGCATATGGACACATTTAACATCTCTGCTACAGTTCAGATGCCATATAGTGATTTGTTAATTTGTAGCGATGTAATCAGGTGGTTGAGCTCTACCTCACTTTTGTGCTTTTCACTAGTGACTTACTCTTGCAACATTCCGTGAACAAATAAGAGCCCTGGCAAACTAGACTTCAATCAGTTTTCCATGGAAACATCTACATTGAAAAATAACACAGAGAGACATTTTGCATTGTCAGTTGCTAACAGTTACAGTGCTCCTCTGGAACATTAGTAACAGCAATTTGGGGCTTCAGAACAAAAATGAGTAACTGTAACAGAGGCACAAAAAATGAATATCAGCAAAATCAATCAAAGTGTAATAAACTTTTATTAAAAAAATACACTGCCCTCTGGCAATTCATAAAACAACTCTCCAAATCTGTATAGACAGTGCAAATAAACATAAAATGATTCTTTAAGGGCATAATGAAGGGCTCTGTCAACAACAATAAGAAAACAAAGCATAGATGTATGCTTGTGAAAGAAATTGAACATTTTCTGTTGTTCAGAAAGCCTTTGGCACTTTTTTTTTTTATTAAAAAAAAAAAAAAAAAAAAAAAAAAGCATACAAGGTACAAGAAATGAGTTTCCCATCTGAGAAATGTCTTTTTAGTCTCAGTTTCCTATTCTATCAAATTTAAGTTTATCATTGCTCTGAGTGGGTCTTTTTACACTGTGAAGGTTTTGAACTTACTGTGACACAGTTGAAGTACTTTGAGCTAATCCTAAATATCTGGGACTTGGCCATATGCTTAAGCTCAGCAAAGTCCGCTCTTGCACTGTGTTCCTAGTGAACTACTTCTGGAAGATTGAGGTCTCCAAATTACTTAAGCAATATATTTCAAACTAACCCTTTTCCAAAAATCACATTTTTTAATTCTATTAAATATTACTGCTATAATGTATGTTATTGAAATTGCCGTTCTTTATTTTGTTTTCTTTTTAAGTTCTTTTTAAGCATAAAGTTACCAAAGCCCTGCATCATATTTGGGTCAAAAGATGATCAGCTGAAATGGGATGTTTATTTAATAATTATCCATGGAAAATGAATTTGAAGGCAGAAGGGTGAATTACAGGTCACTTAATCAGAATTTTATCCTGATATTAATTGGACATTCTGTTTTTTGATTCTCACTCACTAAAGAATTTGGCTTACTTTAGAGCAATCCAAAACAATTTGGTAAAAACATCACAGAATCACAGAATGACTGAGATTGCAATGGATGATGTCCTCTCATCCAACACCCTGCTCAAGCAGATTCACCTAGAATATTTGGCCAGGACAGTGTCCATGTGGCTTTTGAAGATCTCCACATATATTTTGGCCTACTTGTTTCCATGCTCACTCTCACATCACAGAAGTGCTTCCTGATCTTCAGAGAAAAATCCCTTGTATTCCATTTGTGCCCATTCCCTCTTGCTCTGGCACTGGGAGCCACTGAAAAGAGCACTCCTCCATGTATTTCTAGACATTGACAAGACCCCCACTGACCTTTCACTATTTCAGTATGAATAGCCCCATTGCCCTCAGCCTCTCTTCGCAAGAGAGATTCTCCAGGCTCTTGATCTTCTTGTTAGGCCTTTGCTGGACTCTTTCCAATATGTCCAGGTCTCTCTTATATTGGAAAGAACAGAACTGGACACAGTATTTCATGTGTGGCCTCACCAGTGCTATATAGATGGGAAAGATCACCTCTTTTGACTTGTCAGGAATACTTTGCCTAATTCTGCAAAAAATCATAGAACTGTAGAATGGCTTGGGCTGGAGGGTAATCTAGACCCAAACTCCTTGCTATGTGCAGAGATGCCACACATTAGATCAGGCTGCTGGAGGTCCCATCCAACCTGGCTTTGAACTCCAACAGGGATGGAGCATTCACAGCTTCTCTGGGCAGCCTGTGTCGTTGCCTCAGTTCTCACTGAGTTTTAGTTTAAAATCATTTTCCCTTGTTCTGTCACTGTATGACTGTCACTGTATGCCCCTCCTGTTTATAAGTTCTCTTTAAGTATTGGAAAGTCCCAATTAGGTGTCC
Organism: Centrocercus urophasianus; assembly: GCF_019232065.1. NCBI lineage: Eukaryota > Metazoa > Chordata > Aves > Galliformes > Phasianidae > Centrocercus > Centrocercus urophasianus. The sequence continues at coordinate 29,893,727 of NW_024884142.1, forward strand.
CCAGATCCTACTCTTCTGCCGGCTGAAGAAGTCCAGCTCTCTCAAACTTTCTTCATGGCAGAGTTGCTCCAGCTCTCTGATCATCCTCGTGGCCCTCCAGAACACAGTTTTCTTAGCAACAACGGCACCGTGCTAATTTGTGTTCAACTTTGTGTCCACCAGCACCACCAGATCCTTTTCTGAAGAGCTGCTTTTCAGCTGTATGCCTACAGCATGTACTGTTACTCTGCAAATTTCCCCTTACTTGCTAAACAATTAATTAATTTTAATTAGCTTAGTTTAATTAGCTGCTAGGTGTTTCTGAAGGTTTTTTTTTTTTTTTTCTTTTCATTTCGTTGCATCCCACACTCATCAGCCACATGCTACAGTTCCATTTCTGCATCTGGTACCAGAAAGAGAAACCTTACGTCAGTGGTTATTGAAAAGCCACAACACCATTACTCCATAAGGTGTTGAGAAGAGACAGATTTCTTGTGTGTAGTGCAGGCATAAAAGCATAACACAGCACAAAAATTGTGGTCTACAATTTTGCGTTAGTCTGAATGCATTAAGTGCCACATGACTGTGATAGATATAAATATTAGCATGAGTAGTCTCTGACAAATCTCTAAATGCAAAAATTAAGGTACATAAATATACCTGTCTGTCTACATGTTCACATTACAATTCAGTTTTTAACTCATTTTTTTTTTCCTTCCAGTATCTTTTGAATAAGTAATTTAGCTAATTGGAGCATTCTCCTCCTGTTTTATTTATATATATTTATTTAACCATTCCCTTTGCTCTTTTTAATGTCATTACTATTGGTTTTATTGTATGGGAAAGACTAGTGTTATAATTGCTAAATGGAATAAAAACACATACAGAAGCTGCCTTACTTTCAAGGACAAATCTAGAGATATGAAAAAAAAAATTATAAATTCATGCAATCTTATGAATCTGAAAGCTGTTTGACATTCATCAAAGCCAAGAGGCACTCAGTACATTTACAGTCAAGGTGCCTAAATATGGAATTAATAGCTCAGTATGAGGCACCTCTTTTGAACACCTGAAGGTTATAAGAAATGAGGACAGAGATCTAGAATGCAAATTGTTGTGCGGCTGCTACTAGCTCCTGCTGTAATATGCAAACTTTATTATTATGTTTGCCAGGTAACCGCAAACTTTATAAAGCCCACTAACGTACCTGGAGCTTATTATTGCTATATTTATGGTATTAAGAATTGATGGAACATGAATTAAGATAAGGAACTTGGAGCTATAGATCGGACTGTATGTAGGAGACTTTGGAAGCTTATGAATCCAAACTCCTACACTAAAGCTTGCAGAGGTCAACTGTGGATTTGGTACCCAAATTTGCCTCTGTTCCTCATGTGAGAGTGGGAGGTCAGACCTACAGCTGCTCACTGGAAGCTGCACAGCTACTCCTGTTCTCAAAGCTATGTGCCGTGATGAAAGGAGTCTAAGATTCATGTCCAAATACTTCAGGATCCTATGCACTGCTACCCATGTGAATTCTCCATCTCTTGGCTTACTTCAGTGGCATATGTTCATCTTATGCCTAGCTCTGGGAGAAGCCTTCATTCCTGCCCAATCCTGAGCTGCTTGATACCATCCTCATATCACTCAGATGTGGGGAATGTGAATCAATCTCTACTCATGAGACAGCAATGAATTGTAAGTTCCTACTGGACTCTAAGGGGCATTTGATTGCCTTTGCTCTGTTCACATATTCCTCTGTGCCAAAATGGGTGTTAGTGTCAGCAGCTCAACTTCCTTTAGAAAGTGTTTACCTTATCAGTACTGAGTTTTGACACTCTCATTATACTGTTCAGATACTGCAGATTCAGCAATGTGCTTCAAAAAGCAGAATAAGCACCTTCAAAGAATTGTATTGAGAAAGCTGAAGGGAGAAGTATCAAACACAGACAGCAGAGCTGGTGACATGCTATTCTTTTTTGTGGCTGAGGATATTTGTGTAGGTTACTTAAGCTGCAGAGATGTCTGGGAAAACCAGCTACTTGTGTTCTGTTGTGACACCTTGACAGTAACAAATTCTTACTGCTTATTGCCAATTGATTTTCAGTCTGCCTTCTCAGGGGTGACTTTAGACAGCAAGGGAGCCAGGTGTAGATAACTAAACATGGGAGCCAGAGAAAAGAGGTTTAAATCTCTTTTGGGATGTGCTGCGTCATGTGAAAAGGTGAGCAAAATGTTTGCTATCTATGAGGTTAGGAAATAAACGTGGCTCTGAGCTGCTACTGTGTGTCTGTGTGAGAAGTATATTAAAACCCTGCCAAGCATGGGACCTGATCTGTGTAAAGATGCTCCTTTTAGTTTCCTGACATAAAAAACACATATGTAATCCCAGCCCCTCATGAGAGACTTCAAGGGTAATAAGCACTCCATCTTGTTTAGAAATGGCATCAGAGGGCAGCACATAACAATTAGTTATTTTAATTATAAAAACTTAAATTATAAATACATAATATAAAATTACATATATATTTAAAAGTCTTATAGTATAAAAAGCCAAGTGGAATTCACTGAAAGTCAGTGAAAAGAGAAGTGAACATCTGTGAACTGTGGAGCCACTTCCTGCCTGAAAAAGAATGACTTGGATTGACGCTAAAAATGCATTAGACCAGCAGTGACCACAAAATTGTTTAGAAAATTAGATCACCTTTTTTGTATTAATTGTAAAAGCTAAGTGATGAGCAAAAAAAGTGTGTATACATATATATGTACTTGCGTTCTTGTCCCTTGTGGTAGTATTTAGATTAGAATTTGTAACCTTAAAAGACAAAACCTCTTCTGGGGCCACTGCATTCCCTTTTTCATACCTATGATGGACTTTGTGAAGTGTAATCAGAGGTTTGATGAGTTTCCTTCCATGCATGTGCCCACTACATCATTTGATAGATCCCAGAGGAAAGAAAAAAAAAAGAAAGAAAACGTTCTGCATAGCAGAGATAAACCTGGGGGACATCTACCATCCATGACAGTGAGTTGCTCTTCTGTTTGCCTGTGGCAAAGCCATTACTGAGCTCTGGAACAACCACAGCCCTGAGATTTTTAAATCCAAGGCCTGAACCGAAAGAAATTTCAAAATCCCCTCAGACAGTACTTCGGTGTGGATATCAGATGGTCACTCTAAAAATCCTTTGAAGACCTCTCCCACATTCCAGGGTAACGGTGCAGCTTAAAAACTGTACTAGAGATGAAAGATTTGGAAGGTTTGATGTGGCATCTGGAAAACAAATCATGCCGTGTGGGGCTTGCAGATTTCGATCTCCTCATTTTATCTGAGGAAAGACTGGGAAGTGGCTTGGTCCTTATGTCTAAGCAGTTAAACATGGAAAACAGATCCATTTGTAAGGATGTTCGTATTTTATTGACAAAGATGGAATAATGTCCATGCCCAAGAGCTAGACAAATTCAGCCTTGAAAAAAGTCATAGCTTTCTATCAGAGAGGATAACTGTACTAAATAACATTTGGGGTTGGAACTTAACAAGGATGTAGATTCTTAAAACAAATTTTAAAATACTTCTAGGAGATGCATTTTAATGGGAGAAATTTTGTGGCTAGTAGGTCCAGGGACTCAGGTAGCATATTTGTGGTGGTGCTTCCTGACCTTAACATTTGTAAATGCATGAATTCATTATTAATGTCATCTTTTTGTAGACCTGGGAAAGGATAATAAGTTATGCATTGCCTTTAGAGTGCCCACAATATCTGGAGTTCTGTGTTAAGACAATCACTGCAACCAAAGCTTTGCAAGGCTTCTGGGGGTCAGTGAAGAGAAAGGATTTTCATTGTCCTCAGAACAGATGTATTCTAAGGTCGGATGTCTTAATTTGCCTTTTTTCATTTTCACATCCTTCAGAAACATCAGACGTGCCTCTAGCTGGAAATGGGGCAACAAAATGTTAGACTGCAGATTCTGGATTCTGTTTTACACTTATTTTTTCCACAGATCTCAAGATTTGTATTTTCTAAGTTAAGTCTGCAAACAACTCACTTTCATACCTGGTGTTAGTCTAAAACCATATGAATTATCCTTTTTAACCCATTTTCTGTCAAAAAATGCTTTGTCATTTTGGAAATATCTTTCATTGCTACTTTAAATATGTAAGACTCAAACTAAGAGGCAGGATCCAGTTAACAAATGAACATTTCCACCTTATATATAGAAAACCTATGGAAGAACACATGCCTGTAAGAACAGGTTACTGAAAAGGAGAAGATGGGGAGATGATGCCAAAATAGCAGAGTCTGTGAAGAGAAACAGAACCACCTCCTAATTTCTCATTTCTGAACAGCTGAACCAGTAAATGTAGGAAGTATAAAAAAGAAACAAAACAAAAGCTCTGAAACCAATGAGAGTACTTTGTAAGAATTAATTTACTGAAATGCAAATCAAATATCATTTTTAGTATGTCACAGTGTCATTCTTGGTAATGGTAATTTGGAAGACGTAATTGTGATAGTAGAAATGCTTGCTTTGGCAGGTGCCTCTGTATCTGTACCTTGTTTATAGCAAGAGACGAGACAGTTTGTTCAACTGAAAGGAGTCAAGAGACCCCAAAGGGAATCGTGCTTTGGAGCAAATCAAAGCAAATAAGCAAAGTGACACACAATTGAAACCACTGAACCAAAATCTACAAATTAAGCAAATGGAAAACTCCAGCACTGTACCACACAATGAGAAAATCTGAAATGCATAGAAGTGGAAATTCAGGGTCAGTGGTTGTTCTGAAAGAAATAAATTATGGCTAAAAAATAAGGCAATTCTGTCTCTAAAAATCAGCATTTTCTTAATGCTGTAATAAACAGCAAGGGGCTGGTTGTCTGTGAACTGCTATGAACTGCTCCTCTGAAGCTCGATTTCTACATTAAGATTTCAGAATGTCCCAGATTCCCATCACAATTTCCTTTCCCATCAAGGGGAATGCACTTCAGCCTGTGAGCAAAAAAAGACCATCCATTTTTCATTTAACAAACTTTCATCTACCTTACCTGTTAAGTATCCAAAGTCACACACTCAGGTAAGGTCACTAACCTCATCTCCTCTTTATGAAAGCTACCCTAAGATTAGACCTAGTTCGGTCATTATGCTCCCTGGAGAAATCAATAGTTAATGCTGTCTTATTTATTATGCATGAAGACTGATATTTTTAAGAGAAAGCATAAGCATTTGGTGCACATATTTTACTTAATTTCACCAAGATTTGAACAGCAACGTCATTTAGACACTTTTAGAAAACTCTGTCTATAATTATGACAGTAAGCAAAGCTAGAGCTAGAAAAGAAAGCTCAATAACCTGCTTTTTAAAGAGCCAGTTTTTATTAAGAATATGAGGATTGTCATATATACCACACTAATACCTCTATTCAATTTTTATCCTTATCACTGAGACTAATTATTATGTGGTAGAGCTGAAAAAAATAAAGCCACGAATTTAAAATGCTGCAGAAGATGTTCTTATGTTTGATTATGTATGTTTGCAGGAAGCTACATGCATTTTCCCAACTAATATCTAAAAGAATCATATGGTCTATTGATCACATTTTGAAAACTTAAGTTCCTTAAAAAGCTAAGGTCAAAATAAAGTAAAATGGAAAACCTGGGGCTTTAGTGATCCTGGAAACCCTGGAATATTAGGGAGTTTTATTTTCACCATTTATGGACTCTTAAGGAGGCCAGCTTGTTGGTTATCCTAAAAAACAATATTCAGTATTTCCTAGTTGACTTGGTGGGCATTTGGTGTCCATGGAACATCTGATTTGGTTCAGTCTACAGAGAGATCAGACTGAAAACCAGGCTGGTGACCTAATGAACAGGTTTAGAATTATATATCATTTTGTTAAAATGAATACTCTGAAGAAAAAAACACACATATATCTACACTCTCTTCCAAAGGTAATTGTCCAGTGCATATCTACTATTATAAAAGCAGTAATTAAAATCAAGTTGCTCAAGAGAATCTTCCAGGTCATATACTGATGGCAGTGCAAATTTTAAAGCCTGTGACACACTGACTTGGAAAGAAAGGAAACATCTCTAAGAGACATTGCATCTCAGAGGATTATGTTGTCCTTCAGACAAAATGGGTAGATTGGACTAACCAGTGTTTTTAGTGTGAGAGGAAGGGTCAGAATTAATTCTGCATGGGCACAAAAGAATTGGCAATTCTATTCTATTACAGAGTAATTTTGTAAAAAGCCAGCATTTCATGCAAATAACTGGAGGGTCGATGCTTCTGACAAACATGTAAATAAAATTAAGGAGAAGGTTGAGTGAGAAAATGTGAGTCACTGATTCCCACTCCCAAGGCACTTAGATGAAATAAATCCTAAAATAACTCTTTTATTTTATTCAAACAGTCATTAGAGTTTTCAAAGATACATTGGAAATGCCAGAATCATACAGCTATTCAGCTTCAAGAGAATGTTTAAAGTACAGAGCTTTTGAACTTCTGTTCAAAAAAGAGTGGATTTCCTAGGGACAGTAATTGTTCCATTTCCAAAAGGGAAAACTCTCATGAGAAGAATCAAGCCAGAAGGAATGGGATGAAAGAGTCTGTACAGGTTCTTACGGCAATTCAAAATGTTTATATCTATATAAAAAAAAAAGCATAGATAACACACACAAACAAACGTAAGACCAAAATGACCTAATTCTTCTGTAACATTTTGAAATCTCTTTCACTGAACGGAATTAAGGTGATTCGATTTGACTGGAACTACATAAAATACAAGAATGCATTTTTTCACCTTTTTTAGCAGCTGTGCTCATATGTTGCTGCGTATGACAGAATGACTAGAACACAGCTAAGTTTATGCAATAGAGTTACCATTGGTGACACAATCCAGAGCAAATATATAGGCTCCAATATTGGATCGCCTTTACAAGATGGCAGATTTAGCATTCTAATTATTACATTTAACTCCTCATCTGGAGGAAGTCAGGGAAGTCAGGGAAAAAAACCACATCACCTTTGTGTACCTTGTAGGTCAATTTTAAGTTATTCAGAAATTTTTGTTTTCAATGATAAATTAGTTCCACTAAAATAATATAGAAAGTCTTTCATACTGATAAACCTAAATGTCACTGAATTCAGGAAAAAATCATTTAATTTCAGTAGGCTTTGACTTGAAACTGTGAAGAACCTGAAGGATGTATATATATTTTTCTCTAACTTACACCTTATCATCTGATTGTACTTTGTCTTATTCCTGAGGTTGAAATTGTGTATACAGAGACTAACTTATAAGTCTAACAAATCACTTTTGGATTTAACCTAGAATTTTAATGGTCTCAAATTATGTGTGTCATGTTAAATGTCTGAATTTGATTACAGTGAAACCCTTGCAAGCTGGTACAAATGGCTTTGTCTGGTGCCTAGATTATTTATACTAGTAATAACATAAAAGAGAATTAAAAACAAAGAGTTTGAGCTGAAAAAGCCAGGTTAGAATTGTACCACTAAATTATAGTTGTACAATCAACATCTCAAATCTATTCTCAATATCCAACTTAAAATCAAGTCTTACAAATTTTCCAGGTTTTGGAATTGGTGTAACTAATAAGAAGTCTCTGTTTCTCCATAGTAGTACTAAGTTTAATACATCTGTAGTGTAGCAGAGACCTAAAGACATAGTATCAGATTAGGGACACAATGTTCAAAGTGTGACACCATACGTAGATATGGCCTCTGTTCTGAAATTCATTGAAGATAACTGACACATCAAAAACAGGGAGGAAAGATTCTTTGCATGCATGTGTGTTTATCATTTTCATCTTCTTACTATAAGAACACGTAAATGTTAATTTATAAGTATTCTTCTCATGGATGGCACTTTCATCCAGAAGATTATTCTTCAATATGTCAGTCAGTTATTTCCCCAAAGAATGAGATTCTTAGGGATCTCTACTTGCATTTTATAGGATTTGTGGTTGAGAGAAGGGTTCTATTTACTAGTAGCATACAGTTTTATTTTGGGTACGTGCTTTTTTTATTATTATTATTATTATTTGCAATTTTACAGTAAAACTTCAGTAAAGCGCCATGAGACTTCTTTCCAACTCGGCTTTATTCTTTTTTAGCCCAAGAACTTCTACATTCTCAATTATTTTGCATCATCAATGTTTTTAGCAAAGGATAAGGTAAAGCAGTAACAGAAAATTCCATAATATGATAATAAAATCAGATAACAGAGACAGTAAATAATTAAGCAGCCATTGCTGAACATAGAGAGAGAAGTGCCATATTTTGTAGTATCAGTCCCAGCAAATGATGCCTGTTTAGCAGACAGTTCTTCCTGAGGAGTTCTGAGTCGCCAGATGAGTAGTCTGAAATGTCACATACCCATACTTCACATATCAGTGGCATCATTGCCAGACACTGCACAGTGTCATCAGCCAGGCATTACCGAGACATGCAAATCTGACAACTGTAAACAAATCCTAACGTGTTTGAGTTAGTTCTGGAGGAACTCCAATTTCGAACCCTTTCATATAGAGGGGCAAAAAATGTTCCCATACTTCTTTTCTCTCTATTTTGGTCTGCAGCTCAACTTTGTTTTGAGAAGTCTTACGTTGAATGGTCACTTGCTCTCCTTGTAACTTGGTAGCAAGCAGAATATTGTAAGTGAAATTGAATGGATTAAAGCACCAAAGGGGAAAGGCTGTCAAGAGCAATTGCTTAAATCTAGAAGGATAGGCTACTTAAAATCAGATCTTGGAGCTAGAACATAAGGTAGCTATTTAATTTTTTGGCTTACAGTATCAAGCTTGTCATTACTCTTTTAGGAAAAGTCTAAGAAAATTGTCGAGTAAATGAAAGTAGCAAAAGTAATTTTATTTGATAGAAGAGGTTGGTGCTGGTAAGCAGATACATTCATTCAATGCATCATTAGTCCCAGAAACGAATGACTGGTTTCTGGCCAAAATAGGAACTAATATTAGGAAAGAGAACTGATCACAGCCAGTTGAATTAGACCTATTGTTTAAAATATGTGTATATGTCAGTGTTGATAAATTCTCGTTTAAGATATTGGTGAGACTCTTTGGAGACATTTGCATATATGGAAATCCAAACATAATCACAATAGCTACTGTAAGTGTTTTCAGAACTGGCCTGCCAATGCTTGAAGGGAGCACGTAAACGGAAGGGGCAATGGCTGTTTACAAGGATTGATAGTGATAGGACAAGGGGGAATGATTTTAAACTGAGACAGTGGAGGTTTAGGTTAGATATTAGGAGGACGCTTTTCACACAGAGGGTGGTGAAGCACTGGGACAGGTTGCCCAAGGAGGTTGTGGATGCCCCATCCCTGGAGGCATTGAAGGCCATGATAGATGTGGCTCTGGGCAGCCTGGTCTGGTGATTGGTAACCCTGCACATAGCAGGGGGGTTGAAACTCGGTGATCATTGTGATCCTTTTCAACCCAAGCCGTTCTATGATTCTAAGATTTTAGAATTCTGTGATTCACACAAGCTGTGGAACGCTACCTTCCCTGAAATACCTACAACAAAATGTAAGAGGCTGAGGAAGGAGGCAAAGCTAGTGACATGCCCAAATTTAGAGGGAGGGCTTGCTTCTTTTCCAAAAGGAGAGCTGTCTTCTAGAATACAGTGTGGAATGCAGGTCTGCTGATCCCAGTGACCTGTGCACAGTATGCACAGACTTACAACTGGCAGAAATTGCACTCTACCAGCAAGTTTGGATGAAAAAAACAGGGACTGTGGTAATAAGTCAGTCTGCCTTTGAAACACTGTGAAAAAATAATGTTGTAGAGAGTAATGAAGGGAAGTCAGGATGCATAAAAGGAGATGGAGACAATTCCTGAGAAGTTATGAGCAAACATAGAGCCAGCTACTTGAGACAGTAACAAATCCAACCTAATTTTCAAAAGAAGCAACAAAAGAGAGGATCAGCTTTTGATAGAGCACAGCAGGAGAAGTGTATAAGTCATCTGCAATCGATAATTTTGCCATAAGGCTAAGCTACTTCCATGATAAAGAGCTGGCTTTGATGTCAAAAGGAGCAGGTGCCTGTGGGAGGTCAAAGTTTGAAATGAGATTACTCACAAGGATCAGAAAGATAATCAAATCTGCCCACTTCTGTGGCAGTGACATATCAGCACAAAAGACTCAAGTTCTAAATAGCCACAGTTAGGAATGAAAAAGGATAACTGCAAAATCCTGATGAGAGGACAAAAGGCAAGAACCATTTCTGAGGGCATCTCATTTCCGACTGACTTGAAAGGACCAAGCTCACTGGCCTGTTAAATGGCTTTTGCTGTTCAGTAGAGAGGGAACTGGAGGCAAGGACACTCAGACCCAGATACACAGAGGAGTGTGGGCCTTGCAGAATTGCTTAGTCTTGCAGTTTTAGGAACGGAGCACATGAAGCCCAAGGATGATTGCAGAGGTGTTCAGAGAGGATGCTGAAAGTGCCACAGCATCACAACAGGCTCTGTCCCATGCTGACACTCACTGGCCTAAGTGGGACAATATCCCTTCCCCCATGCCATTTCATGGCATCCTGAAGGAAGGCAAAATCACTTGGATGAGTCCTCTCAACTGAATGAGAGGAGTAACCTGGTCAGATTACTTGGATGATATATGGAGGACAAAGTTCAGTGTGAGAGCTCCATGATCATTGTCAGACCAGAATGGACTGTTTGTAACTAGACAGCTGCCATGGAGGCTGAAAACATCAATAAAAACTGAATTTTCTCACCTATATATATCTTTTTTCCTTTTGTAACCATGTCTGCATGTTTTGTCAAAGGCAGGGAAAGAAACTATCACTCACAGCTCATACCTGAACAACAGAACGAACTCTTTCATCCCGACAAAGAAAGATTACTTGACAGAATCAGAGAGTGTATCCACAATCCTGTCTCTGAAAGAAGGACTTTGATACAGTTTGATTATTTTTTTTCTTCACGCAGAAACTCTATTTCAGTTTCAGAGGACTCTTTATTTTTTTTTTTATTCTTTTCCTTTTATGTGTCTTAGTCAATAAATGTCCAAACTTTGGCACTGATTTCTCATTTTGTTTGTCATGGCAACTGAGTAGGCTGACATTCTTATTCTTCAAATCCTGAACCTTGTTTCTCAGATGTTCAGTAATGTAAACACCTTTGACATCCTAGGCTCAATTATTCTGTCAATATTAATACTACATAGTCTTATTAATTACTGTTTGTAACAACTAATAAGCAATATTATCACAATTCTAGGCTGTAGATTTTCTGTCCCTAGTTCCAGTAGAGCTGAACTCTAATACATAATCTCTCTCTCTCTCTCTCTCTATCTCTCTATATATCTCTATCTTAATCATTACATTTTTTATCCTTATTATTGTATATTTTTCTTTATTTATGTTTATCTAACATTACCTATATATAATGCTGGTAAAATGTTGGCTTGTGTTTCAATCATTCAATTGATTTCTGATGTTTACTTTCAATCTCACTTCTGCATTCTGAAGTATTATTGAAAAATCATATATTGCAATATATATTTGCTGTGTGCCTCTACAAGGCATAGCTCTTCTACTGATCCCTCTCTTCTGAAGAATTATTGGCTAGCAAATCAGTTACAAACACAGTGGCAACAGTTATACCATTTTCCGTCCTGCCAGTGTGTGCGTTTCTGGAGTTTCCTAGGCATTAAATCAAGGTCATATACTCCTATGTAGCTCTATTATAGCTGGCCCCTGTTCTCCTCATATCTTCTTGGGATGCATAGGTGTTCCCCTGCCTTTGAAGACTTTTGTTCTCAGCAAATGCATAAAATGTTCTCTAAAATCTTATCCAAGTTATATGGAAAACAATTCCAGTGAATGATTTCACAGTACAATCCTGTCCCAGTTTTGTGTCTATCCATAAACTCTCTTGATGCTTTCATTAAATGTCCTTAGTATTTGTATCTTCCTCACTCATAGTTTATATTAGCTCGATATTTTGTGCTTGGCACTCATGCAAATATCTATTTAAAAGTACATTTTTAGCCCAGGGATTTAGCCATCTGATTCCTATTAACAGTAATGGGAACTGCATGGCTAAGTCAATTACCACGCACAGTGCTAAACATTTACCACTTAGTAGCTTCCCCTTTGTTTTCCCTTTAAGATATTTTCTAGCCTGTCTGAAATTCATGCACAGATCTGGCTATCAGAACTTTATATGGGTCCTGTGGTCTTGTGTTCCTACAGAACTCAAATGCCTCACCCTGTGTTGCGTAATTTCAGCAGTAGTCTTTGAGGCTTTTGCTTTGATACTACTTCAGACTGACTCATAAAGAATTGTAGATTCATAGAATGGCTTGGACTGGAAGAGACCTCAAAGATCATTCTATTCCAACTCCCTTGTCACAGATAGGGTTGCCAATCACTAAATCAAGCTCTAGGTCAAGCTGCCCAGGGCCCCATCCAGCCTGGCCTCGAACACCTTCAGGTACAGGGCATCCACAACCACTCTGATCAGTCTGTTCCAGCACCTTACCACACTCACAGTAATTTTTTTTCTCCTGACATCTAATCTAAATGTACCCTCTTTGGGTTAAAACCATTCCCTCTTTTCCTATCACTAGTAGACCATGTAAAAAGTTGATTTCCCTCCTATTTGTAAGTTCCTTTTATGTACTGGAAAGTCATAATGAGGTCTTCTGGAACCTTCTCATCTGCAAGATGAACAAGTCTAGCTCTCTTAGTCTGTCTTAACACGAGAAGAACTCCAGCCCTCTGATCATCTTCATGGCCCTCCTCTGGACCTGCAGTGAATAAATAAATAAGTATTAAAATAAAAATATCAGACGTTGAACAAAAAAGGCAGTGACAAATCTCCAAACTATTGCTGACAAATCCCGCATCACCAGGCTTAGGAGAAACAGTTTTCAGCAAATCACACTCCTAGTCAGTGTGAGACCTGACTGTAGAGTGAGCTTTGTGGGATTTCATGCACCTGCACCTGCCTTCCATAACCCATAATTCATAGAAATTCAGACTGTCTCAGGGCAGAGGGAGGATAGTAAGGAGGTCTCCATCCCCTCAATGAATCCATGCCTGGTCACTGCATAGACACATCTGCTTTATGAGGATCAACTTGAATCCTCAAGCATGCCTCTCTCTGAGCTGTATGTGTTTCTGGGTGTACACCTGGGCTCTCACAGTTGCTTTTTTCTTGCTGGAAGCAGCATCTACTGAATTTCCCATCTAACACTTATGTGGGGCTTTAATTACTCAGGACAGATTTTAGAGAATGATAGTATGAACATTCTTGTCATCTTTTTTCTTGCTTTGATAGGGAGTGACAGAGATTACATTTCTACAATTACGAACATGTGAATCATCACTCTTTTTAAAATATGCTGTTTGCATTTCAGATCTGAAATTTCAGGTTTTCTGTGCTCTCAAGTAGACAGTAGGAATAGTTAATATTCAGTTCATGTTTTTATTCTCTCGGTAAAACTCATAAATTTTAAGTTGGAAAGCAACCATCTAGATTATCTTATTTCAACAGAACGTAGCCACAGAAACCTCTCTTCAATTTATATGGAAAAAAATATTTTCTGTTTGAACTATTGGATATGTTTCAGAGGGACATTCAGTCCCAAAGCAGGGTTCATATAACGGAGAATCAACGAAGTTTCTAGGTAGGTAAGCTATTCCAGTGTTCAAATACCTTACATGTTATAGATGTGTTCTGTGCTTCACATCTAAAGTTGTCTTGCCTCTGCTTCTAACTGCTGAATCTCATTATGGTTTTTTTGCAGCTAGATTAAAGAGCTGGATGTGAGAAATTTTTTCATGTATGTACTCACAGTCCATGATCAAACCATCCTCTACCTTTTACTTTAACAAGCTAAGTAGATGAAACTTCTTAGGTTTCTCAGTATGAAATATGTTTTCAAACCTCAAACCTTTCATTTAACTTTTCTGGAATGCTTTTCACTTTTTCAGAATGCCTTTTGGACTTCATCACCAGAAATACTCATGCTTTTTTTTCAGTTATGATCTCATTAGCGGTGTACAAAAGATAAAAACACTTCCCTATTAGCTGATACACCTGTGCTTGTGCAGCCAAGATGTATGTTAACTCAGCACACCGAGAGCAAGATGCACTGCTTGCATTCAAAGCCCCCAGACTGTTGTCAGTGTTACTGCATTGCTCAATACAGGCTGTCATTTTGGAATAATGACCTACACTGTTTTTAAATATACAACAATTAATAAATACAGTTATATTTCATCAAGAGTTTTCATTGCAGATGACTAATAGACCAAAACACATCTTCTGTACAATTCAAATTTTTTTTTCCTGGAAAAAGTAATTATGTATATGTATACATATATATATGTATATATTTAGGAAATATTACCAAATAGTTGCCTCAGTAAAATGTGCATGGTTTTATTTCATGTTAACTATTACTGTCCTTAGACTATATTCCTCTCCAAGAACTGTAGCTTATCTCCCAGTTCTATGAGCTGATCTTGTAAGGGACTGCAATTTAATGCTTTATTGCTGGAAGAATTCCTTGTTCCCTACTATTTTTTGTTTTATTTTGTTTTATTTTGGTCAAATCTCAGTTAATATTGTTTTTAACCCCCATATAAATTTTATGGTAGAATGAAGCTAGTTGATCTTGTTCATGCAAATGCTGCCTCACAGATATCACTTACGCTACAAGTTTATTTTGGTTGACAGGATCTGTTTCCAGATGTTTCCACAAGTTTCATAAACTTATTTGTTCAACAAACAGCTGGACCCTCATGTAGCAAAGTTGGAGACCTCACCTATGAGTGGATGCACTGTGTAGGATCTCCCTGCTGCTAGGAAAGGATTTCCAAATCCTTGCTGCAACTGGAGCTCCCCAACAGCTGCGGATCTGGATGATAGCGAAATATTGGGGCGATTGGTGAAATATCTTTCTTAATCACTACAGTTAATCTTATGTAATACGATAAGTGTGTTACTTTGTTCTCTTTTATTCTTGCTGTATTATTTCACTTATTATCTCATTGCTTTAAGTGTAAGTAAAGATAAATTTGCTTCTTTAACTTTGTGTCCTTTGTGCTGACCCCATCTATTGGAAAAACACCAGATCTCTCTTTATGGGATCCCTTTCTTCTGCTGTATGAACTGCACCACTCAGCTTGGTGTCATCTGCAAACTTGCTGAGGATGCACTCAATCCTACTGTCATTGATAAAGATGCTGAAGATCACTGGTCCCAAGACGAACCCCTCGAGGACACCGTTCATCACCTCTGGGAAACACAGTTCATCACATGCTTCCATCCAGACATAGAACCATTGCAACAACCTTCTGACTGTGGCAATCCAACAAATTCCTTTTTTCCTATCAACTTAATAGCCCAGCCTTCAAATCTGTCTCTCTCCAATTTAGAGATAAAGATGACATGTGAGACTGTACCAAGGGCTTCCAGAATTCCGGGTAGATTACACCAGTCTTCCCATGTCGACTGATATTGTCATTCAGTAGAATCACACAATCACAATATCATAATGATTGGAAGGGAACTCAGGAGGTCATCTAGTCCATCTCCCAACTAAAGTAGATTTCCTTGAGTACACTGCAGATGAAAACATCTAGATGGATCTTGAATATCTTCTGAGAAGGAGACTCAACAAATGTTCTGGGTACATCTAGCTTGTAGAAGATCACCACCAAACTGGTAAAAAATGATCTGTCCTTGGTGAAGTGCTGGCTGTGTCAGATCACATCCTCATCTTGCATGTGCCTTAATACAGCTTCCTGGAAGATATAGTCCATGATCTTGTCAGGCACAGAGATGAGGTTCACCAGCCTGTATTTTCCTAGCTCTTCCTTTCTACGCTTCTTAAAAGTGGAGGTGCTTTTTCCCTTTTTCAAGTCACCAGGGTCTTCGCCTAATAATCATGATTTTTTTAATAAGATGGATAGTGGCTTGGCAACCACATCAACCATTTCTTTCAGGCCTCTAGGATGTATCTTGTCTGGCTCCAAAGACTTATACACATTTAGTCTCATGAGGCAATCCAAAATTTGCTCTTACAGCAGGAGGGTTTGTTCCCCATCCCCCACTCAGAGGCTGAGGGATATGAGAGGCATGAGAAGCATGACTGCAAATGAAAACTGATGCAAAGAATTTGCTGAGTATCTCAGCATTCTCTGTAAGTGTTGTGTGTTGCCAGTTGCCAGTCCCTTCTCATTTATCAGAGTGGGTACACTCTCCTTGGCATGTTGCTTCAGACCAATGTAACTGTAGAATCCCTTCTTGCTACTCCTCACATCCCTTGCCCAAGTTCAATTCCATCTGCACCTTGGCTTTCCTCTTAACATAGAGGGAAACTCCCCCACACTTCCTTCCCTGCCTGTCTCTAAAATCTTGTAGCTCTCGATCACCATGCTCCAGTCATGTGAATTGTCCCACCACATTTCTTTGATCGCAATTAGGTCATAGTTTTCTCATTGTACTGTGGCGTCCAGCTCCTTCTGATTATATCCCTTTACTGTTTACTATTGGTGATAGGTGGATGGTTGGACTGGATGATCTTGAAGGTCTTTTCCAACCTTGGTGATTCTGGTGATTCTGTGATTCTGTGATTCTAGACGGAGTAACAGTGTGTTTTGGACAGAGGGTTTCACTACAGGAACTTCATTTACTGCAGTACCTCTCTAAGTCAAGTGCATGTAAAGTATCCAAAAGAGAAAACAAGCCTAAGCTCTACTTTAAACTGTGTAAAACAACTGTTTCCTCTCTGTCTGCTGCTGCTTCCTGATAAATGCAAATTAAGTTGGGATGGAATGAATTCAGGAGTGTAAAACCAAGTTTAGCAATGAAGGAAATAGCTGGCAAAAGCACAGACTTTTGGAAAAATCAATACACCAGTAGCCAACTCTAAAGCTTGTATGTGGTCTTGGCATCCCAAAAGATGCATTTATGCTTGGAGAATTGCTACTCTGCCAAAAATGTGTGGTTTTTTTCCTTCGTCTTTGGCTCACAGATTTATCCTTTCTTTTTAGATAAGGACCTAGTTTGTATGACCTACATTTTCATTTTGCCACTGTAAAGAGAGAACAGATCTTCTGTCAGAAAGGTTAAGGGAGACTAGGAAAATAAATTAAAAAAAAGTGCCCAAACCTCTTTTTTTATTTTAATTTGAAGAATAAGAGATTTTTTAATCTTTCCTTGTGAGCTGTTTTTGACAAATAAAAGTGAACAAAAGGTAAAGATGTTTACCAGCTTCATCAGAAATCATGTTTCACTAGACCCCGTTTAAATCTACCCAGACATGTAAGCAGGGTATGAGAGTAAAAATTAAAATGAAGAACTGGGAGTGGACTACTAAGCAGTTGAAGAGAGAAGAGCAAAAATCTCTTTCTGTCCCACTGTAGTAGCTGACACCTTCCTCAGCTAAAGCAGCAGCAGTAGGAAGAGAAGACTGTACAAATAAAATGTAAGCATTATCTTTTTGAATGGTACACTATGCTAGCAGCTTGTCTGTAATTTAGATGTGAAGCTATTGGTCTCCTACCCATACTTCTTTCTTACAGTCAGAAGAGCTGTCTATGCCTAAATATGGATTATCAGAAGCAGTTCAGCACTAGAAAGAGCATCTAGTGGGACAGCTATTCAGCTCCTTTACATACTGTTACCTCCCATTTGCTTATCTATCCCACAGATAATAGGAATACCCTCAAAAAACTTGCCTTTTGCTGAGACTTTTAGTCCATTACTTTAGGTTCTTTTTAACATCTAGCAGTGTTGCAGCCTCTCTGTTGTGTTCTACTGAACTTCAGATCTCTGAAAATGATGCTTAAGTAAAAGGTTATAAGACCCAAATAATATCAAAATTAAAAATAATTTTAATCAGCATGACTGATTATTTCAAATTTCTTTCTCTTTGGGGACAAAAGTGGTCATGGATCACTGATTTTGGTTCTTAGCAAATTCAGTTACACTATGGAAATTTCAGAAGTTGTCTAGAGATTTTGATAGGGTGAGAAGAGAAACAGTATTTTTTACTCTGTAATCCTGACAAATTCTTGGTAAAGCAAATATGGCACATGATTTGTTATGTGTTAAGGAATACTTGCATAATTATTGCTAATCAGAATAGTTATATAACTGGGAAAGCAATAAAGCAGGCTGCAACCCAAGAGACTCCTGGATTGCACTGAGAATAACTTCCTGGTCCAGATAACTGGCCAGATAACTAACTGACCAGAGAAGAACCATCACTGGACCTAGTGCTCACCAATACAGAGGAGCTCATAAGATTGGAGGAATTCTGAGCAGTAGTGACTGTACCCCAGTGGAGTTCACAATCTTGAGGAATATGGGCTTAGCAAAAAGCAGAGTCAGGACCTTGAACTTCAGGAGAGAAAACTTCAGGCTATTAAAGGAATTATTGGATGAGATCCTTTTTCCTTAGGGACACAGAAACAGAACAGAGCTGGCAGCTCTTTAAGGACATTTTATAAGATCACAAGAGCTCTCCAATCCCCAGCATAAAAAATCAAACAAAGGAGGCAGGAAATTGTCATGGATGAACAAGGACCTGCTGAATAAACTGAGGTATTAGAAAATGTACAGGCAGAGGAAGCAAGGTGGTGTGGGCTGGGAAGAATAGAAAAGAAAACCCAGGGAACAACAGGTCAGTGAGCCTCACCTCTGCACCTGGTAAGACCATGAAACAGATCCTCCTGGAAACTTAAGTCACACACAAGATGAGAATGTGATCTGAGATTACTCACGTGGATTCACCAAGTGTAGACTGTGCCTCACCAATCTGGTGGCCTTCTATGACAGAGTGACAGCATCAATGGTTCAAGGAAAGGCAGCTGATGTTGTCTATCTGCACTTGAACAGGGGCTTTGACATGGTCCCAAACCATTCCTTATCTCTAAATTGGAGCAGTATGGGTTTGAAGGGTATGCTACCCAGTGGATAAGAAATTGGTAGGAAGGTCACAGGTTGTGATCAATGTCACTATCTCTATCTGGAGGCCAATGACAAGCACTATTCATCGTGGATCCAACTTAGGACAGATACACTTGAACATCAGTGACATAGATGATGGAATCTAGTGCTCCCTTGGTAAGTTTGCAGATGACACCAAGTTGAGTGCTGCAGCTGATTCAGCTGAATGGAGGGAAGCCATACAGAAGGACCTGAACAAGCTCAAAAGGTGGGTCCGTCAGTATTTTTTTCTTTTTAATTGCTTATTTACTTATATACCGCTAAATTTAAAATAGATCTCTCAGCCACAAATCAGATGTTAGAATTTTTAGCACTTTAGTATGCATGACCTATTTTTCATTTCATTGTATTTCTATCTTTCTGCTTTCTAAGCTCTGAGCCCCTAAAGACACATTCATGATATGTACTTTATTTTAGAACTTAAATTTGCAAAAATATCCTTCTTTAAATGACTTAAATTCACAAAAATCCTTTTTCTTAAATGTTTGTATGCAGATGAATTTTGAATTCTTTTGAATGTCTGGTAAAATATGACATAGCAAGTTTATATCTGTCATTTCTTTGCAAATGGTGATAAAAATCCTTGTACCACAACAGATCACTGGACACTTAAATTTTAGCATGTCCTCTGCAGAAAGATCTATTTGAAATCCTGATTCTAATACCTAAATCACAGTAGCTTTTTCAGACACCTGGAATCTCACTTGAAACATATTTCCTGATGAATCCCTACGTCCAAAGACGTAGCCAAACCAGGTACCGCTTTATAATAGAATAGATATGAGGGTGAAGAGCTGCTTAGAAGTGTGTACTAATATTTAACATTACCAAAGGGTCAATAATAAAAAGCTTCACTGATTTTATCAATATGCCCATTCTATGTCTAATGCCTTCAAAGAGTTGCATGGCCTTCCCTGGGCTAATGCAAATTTTTTATAAACTAAGAATCTGTGAAGACCCTTCATTTTTCTTTGGCAGTTTTTAGATCTCCTAATGTGTTTTCTCTTCCCAAAAGACCACCTCATGAGACTGAATGTGTACAAGTCTATGGGGCTGGATGGTATGCATTCCACAGTTTTGAAGGACCTGCCTGAGGTGGTTGCCGAAATGCTCTCCATCATATTTGAAGAGTCATGGCTGTCAGCTGAGGTCCTGGAAGACTGGAGGAAGGGTCAAATCACTCCCATTTACAAGAAAGGGAGCAAGGAAGACCCCAGGAACTACAGGCCGGTGAGTCTCACCTCTGTGCCTGGGAAGATCATGGAACAGATCATCCTGGATGAGATGCTTGATCACATGAGGAATGAGCGTGTGATCCGAGACAGCCAGCATGGCATCACCAGGGGAAGGTCATGCTTGACCAATCTGGTGGCCTTCTATGATGGAGTGATGGCACTGGTGGTTAAGAGGAAGGTGACCGATGTCATTTAGCTGGACTTGAGCAAGGCCTTTGACATGGTCCCCCACCACATCCTTATCTCCAAACTGGAGGGATGTGGATCTGATGGGTGGACCACTCGATGGATAAGAAACTGGTTGAAAGGCCGCAGACAGAGTGTGGTTATCAATGGCTCTATGTCCAGGTGGAGACCAATAACGAGTGGCGTCCCCCAGGGGTCTGTCTTGGAACCGGTGCTCTTTAACATCTTTATCAATGACATCACTGATGGAATCGAGTGCATCCTCAGCAAGTTTGCTGATGACACCAAGCTGAGTGGGGCAGTTGATATGGTGGAAGGATGCCATTCAGAGGGACCTCAACAGACTGGGAAGGTGGGCCCAGGTGAACCTGATGAGATTCAACACAGAATCACAGAATCACAGAATCACCTGGGTTGGAAGGGACCTCAAGGATCATGTAGTTCCAACCCCCCTGCCTAGCAGGGCCACCAAACACACACATTCAGATCAGGTTGCCCAGGACCCCGTCCAACCTGGCCTTGAACACGTCCAAGGACGGGGCATCCGCAACCTCCCTGGGCAAACACAGCAAAGTGCAGAGTTTTTACACTTAGGCCGGAGGAATCCCAGGCATCCATGCAGACTGGAAGGAGTGGTCCTGGAGAGCAGCTCTGCGGAGAAGGACTTGGGGGTCTTGATAAATGAAAAACTTAACATGAGCCAGCAATGTGCCATTGCAGCTTGGAAGGCAAATGGTATCTTGGGCTCTATCAAAAGAGGGGTGGCCAGCAGGGACAGGGATGTGATTATCTCCCTGTATTGTGCTCTTGTGAGGCCCCATCTGGAGTACTGTGTCCAGATCTGGAGCCCCCAGTACAAGAATGGCAGGGAGCTGTCGGAGAGGGTCCAGAGGAGAGCCACAAAGATGATCAGGGGACTGGAGCACCTCCCCTGTGAAGACAGGCTGAGGGAGCTGGGCTTGTTCAGCCTGGAGAAAAGAAGGCTGTGGAGTGACCTCATTGCAGCCTTTCAATACCTAAAGGGAGCCTACAGACGAAGGGGAATCAACTCTTTGACAAGGGTGATGACAGCAGGACAAGAAGAGATGGTTTTAAGCTGAGGTAGGTGAGATTTGGGTTGGATGTCAGGGGGAAATTCTTTATAGAGAGAGTGGTGAGGTGCTGGAACAGGCTGCCCAGAGACGTTGTGGATGCCCCATCCCTAGAAGTGTTCAAGGCCAGATTGGATGGGACCCTGGGCAGCCTGGTCTAGTATTAAATGGGGAGTTTGGTGGCCCAATGTGGCAGGGGCGTTCAGAGATTCATGATCCTTGAGGTCCCTTCCAACCCTGGCCATTCTGTGATTCAGTGATTCTGTGATAAATCTTTATATTTTAAAGAGTCTTGAAATATCTGGTGGCTTTCAAATGAAACCAAGCTGTTGAATCTCTTTGTGGAGGAATCGAATTTCTGGGGGTTAAGAAAACTAGACAGCTGTGAAAGAATGAAGAGCCAATCTGTGATATTCTTAGCAGTCACAGTTTTACATGGAAGTAGATGAAACAAACTGTGCAACTGAACTGTGAATGTTAATAAGATTTTATTCATCATTAGTTTCTTTTTTAATTATTTTTGAGAATCACTTCCACTTCTTATTCACCTTGACATTGCTTTCTACAACTACTAGTGATATTCTTTCCCATAATGGATAGTGGTATCATGTAGCATTTAGTTTAATCAAAGCCATGCTTACTTGGCTTATCTGAACTCAGCAAAGAGAAAGGGAGCCACTCCTAAAGGTAGGAATCTTCTGTTTAAATTTTAGATAGATTGAAGTGAATAACAGAAGGAATGAAAAAGGAAGCAAAGGGGTATTGGTCAGGAGGTGACAGAAAGGTAAAGGAAATTTGTACTTTGTATTTTATAGATGAAATTAATAGAAAATATTGTGGAAGGAGGAAGGATATTTAGTATGAGCTGAGCCTGTGTTTGTGTGATAGCTGAGAGATAAATATAATGTGGATCTTGGCACAGAAACAGACGCCTGAGCAGCTTCTGGAATCACTTCTCTTTTAGTGTTCATCGAAGATATACAATGGAGCTGTTTGAGAGGCATAAATAAATGTGACTCATAAATTAAACTATGTTAGGATAACAAGTCGCACTAAAAGAAAATAAAATAAGGAAAGAAATCTGTGGAACACAGAACGCTGCACTAGTATACTAGAAATGAAATACAGTTCATGTTCCCATCTGGAGGAGCACTCGTGGCTTATCTCATAGGTTATTTGGGAACAGGTTGGGACACAGAGCCCACGCAAACCTAGAATAAGCATCTGCTAGATAGGTATAAATCACTGCAAAACTGCAGCTGCATTTCTGAAGTGAATAACAAGACAAATTTCCATTAATTTTTCCATTGTATTTCTCCTCTCTGTTTCTCTGCTTTAACTTCTTCATTTTCTAAAAGGGCCAGGACTTGAAGCATTGATCAAGGTTGTGGGAAAGTTCAGCTGCAAGCTCAGACAGTGTCCAGCTCTGAAGACTGGAGAACACTGCTTTCTTTCTCTTCGCCTCTGCTCTAATCTGTCCCCTGTCTTTATGCATTTTCATCTTATAAGTCATTGGGTAATATGTAAAAACTGCAACTGGAGCAAGGATTAAAATTTAGGAATATCACAACCTCACTGCTAGCTGATGGAAGATCTTTGATACTGGCCTGGTCAAGAGGTTGGTGTCTAACTGTGCCTAGTCTCAGACGTTACAACACAGATTGTGGGTTGATTTAAATCATGGATATGTTCACTATGAAAAGGAGGTGAAAATCATAGCTGAGTATGATGGTCATACATTTATGGCTTGCTCAGAAGTTTCTTTCCAGGTCAGCTATTCCTTAGCTAGGACTGAAGTCTGGTGGAGAAGGGAGCGCAAACCATTCTTATCTCACCTACCTTACCCTGCACTTTTTTGGCTGTGAGAAAACCAGCCTTCTCAAGACTGGCCTTTTCTCGTTCTTGCCTGAAATTTGGTAATTAGAAGCCTTTCTGGGAAACAGAAGCATTAGCTCACATAGGCTGAAGTGGTCAAAAATTCAGGACCCCTTTCACCTCAATGAGCATGTGGCTTTCATCTCTGCTTGCATGTAGCCTGGTGGCTTTTCCCCTTTGCTTCTTATCTCCCTGTGAGTTGAACTGACCTGCTGTGTTGTGCTCAATGCTCAGTGTGGTAGATTGGCTTAACTGTGTTTGAATCATGCTGGTACTCTTTGCTTAGGTGATTGCCCAGGGAATTTTGAGAGTACTTCTTTTTCTTTTTCTTTTTCTTTTT
>NW_024884142.1:29917564-29917764 GCF_019232065.1 Centrocercus urophasianus
TCTTTCTCTTTTTCTTTTTCTTTCTCTTTTTCTTTCTCTTTTTCTTTCTCTTTTTCTTTCTCTTTTTCTTTTTCTTTTTCTTTTTCTTTTTCCTTTTCCTTTTCCTTTTCATTTTCTTTTTCTTTTTCCTTTTCCTTTTCTTTTTCCTTTTCCTTTTCTTTTTCTTTTTCCTTTTCTTTTTCTTTTTTCCTTTTCCTTTT
>NW_024884142.1:29917774-30008930 GCF_019232065.1 Centrocercus urophasianus
CTTTTCTTTTTCTTTTTTCCTTTTCCTTTTTCTATTTCTTTTTTCTTTTCCTTTTCCTTTTTCTATTTTTTTAAATATTTTTTACTGGAAAATATCACTGTAACACAGTTTACATTCTTTAATTGATTCTCATTGATTCTTGGAGAGATTCTTATAATCTCCATTCCCTCACCTTTCAGGAAATTCCCTTCATTTACTGGGGCATTACAGAAGGTCAAATCTCTTCGCCTTTTGACTCAAAGCGGCGTTTTAAAAGTTAGGAATTCAAAATGTTTTGCAAATCCAGCCCTACATCCCTTCTTCACAAAATAAATGTATGAAGGTCTGCTTTGAAATAGAAGAGTAATTCTTGCTTCAGCTCTGCAAGATCTGCTTTTACCAGTGCATAACTTTCAGAAAGAAAACTGAACTTAAAACTCTGACAGTTCTAATGAGATTTTGGTGTGAGGAACAGCTCTGGACTTTATCCCAGGAGAAAAATTTTGTCCTTGAATATTTTGCAAATCACTGCAAAAATGTTGGAAATGCCTTTTCTACCTTCTCTTTGAAATAGCACTGAGGAATGGTTATCAGAGACATTCTTTATTGATTTGATGCTCAAAGCAGATGATTTTGTTTTGTCATTTTGTTGCAACAAGCCTTTACCTTAAACACTCACTGTACTGATGCTCACATTTTTTTTAATCTATACTTTATTATTTTTATTACTATACCTATTAATGCTTTTGTAACCCGTAACACATAAAACTGATGCAATCAGCTGAATATTTCAGGATCTTCTACACTATGTGCCATCTGAATTACCTGCAAAAATGCTTTGCAGGTAATTCAGTCAAAAAGCCCTGGCCAGTCAGAAGACAGAGAGTAGAAATACTGCTCATCTTCCAAACATCTTATCTTAGTAATCTGTAAAGATAAGGGATAGAAAATGAAATTAAAGTTCTTTTGTAATTTCATTATCCTGGAAGTGATTTTATAGCCTGCTGAGAATTAAACATTGAAGTACAGCACAGTGTACAAAATAATTCCTGTTTTAATACATTTTTACAGCCCTCAGAGGAGCAGAAGCACAGCTCAACTCAGCATTTGCTTGTGTATTACTCAGCTTTCCAGGTCTTTAATTCAAAATGAAAATTAAACAATATTCTTTTTACCAGAGCAGTTCATCCAGAACTAGCTAAGAAAATAATTTTTCATTTCAAAAGGCTCTTATTGAAACACTTTCAAGTTTTTTTAAAATTGTTTAATCCCCAAATTGGAAACCCAGAATCCCCTGCAATAAAAGATGTGGAGCCCCTATGCACTAATTGCATTGCCTGCCCATTACAGCTGATATGCACTAGTTGAAAAGCTATGATACTGTGCATAAAAGCATAACGCCTGAAATCGAATTCACATGGTTTCCAACTCTGATGAATTTTTCACGAGGTTCTGCTAGACTCTCAGTTATCCATGTAAATAAAACATTAGTATTTTAGGTTTATTTTGATAATTCCATCATTAAATCCTAAATAATAGAAGAAATCATGTGTTTGGTTAGCCAAGTTCCTGAGCTCTGCAGCAGATGTAGGATTAGTCAGCTGTGGACTTGATGCTGAGATCACTGCAGACAGCGAGTGGCAAGTCAGAGATGGACAGTTCAACCAAAGCAGAAGAAGCAGGGAGCTGCCTAGCTCCTTTCACAGGATTTTCTCCTAGGGCCTGGCATGAATCCAGTGAAGAAATAAAATATGTTCCCCTTCAGTTAATCCTTGAATTGAACCTACAGTTTCCTTTCCATGCCTCCCATGGCTTTCTTTGCTTTACTTCTGATTTCTCAAATGTTGGGGAACCTCTGGTCACCTCTGGGACTGTACTTCTCTGCCTTCACACTGTAGTTTATGGCAGCAACAAGAGCAAGGTTTAGGAATTGCCTGGAACATAATGCATGTTTACAGAGGTACATGTGGAGAGAGTCCTAATGTCCGGTGTCCTCAGAACATGTTAAGTACAACAGAAAAATTGATTTGTTTGCTGCGCTCTGATTCCTCCTTACTTGTGTGATGCTTCCCTCCTTTGTTTTTGTTCTTCTTTAAATTTTTATTTTAATTTTTTTTTGCTTGTTTTGGATATTTGTTTTAATTCATTTGAAATGAATGAAGGCATCATTCATTTGAAACTAATGAAGATATTCCTTGATCAACAATCTTTACATTCTCCACTGAATCCTGCATTTTCAGTATCAGCCCCAGCAGCAGTATGTGCTGCCTTTGAAGTCTTTGATGTCTCCACAGCTCAGGCTGAAGGCATTCAAAAGGGAGAAAGTAGCAGGTCGGGGGAGGTAAGGAGGAGAGGAAGGATTTGTTCTTTACCTACAACCACTCTTTATACTGTGAATGGCAGAATTAGAACACTTAAAAAAATAAAACAACTCATTGATTTTCCCTTCAAAAGAATTTTCGGCCTAAGCCACATTTATTTGAAAGCCTTCTTAGGTAACAAAGTGTGACCTGATGAGGTTGGAACTGCAAGTGCCCTTTTTAGGGGGTAAGAAAAAAAGAGTGGATTTTCCAAAGATCTTATTTCCACTGTTTTAAAATACCTTGGACAGGAATCAAAGCGCTATACATTTTTTGGGGGGATAACCATGAGAGAAATACAGTATTAAAACAGATTATAATTTGGACATCATAGTAGTGTAATTTTGTCTCACTGTTCAATTCCTCATGATGGGAAGGGTACTGTTAACTAAAAAGGTCACAACTGGATATTGGGGCTACCAAGCAACCTTGTAGGGACTTCTTTCAGAACCGCATTCGAGGCAGGAGGTTTGATTAGAGCAGGCTTGTGGAGGGCAGCAATGAACAGCACATATCATGCGGTTCACTGGTACCTCATGGTGTAACCAAAGGGTAGTCATTTTGCAAGAACATGCAGAGTCAGATTGTTTCCAGACAGCTGGAAAAGAGAGTGGAATAAGACCCTCAAGTCAATAGGAAGTATGCCTTTATCAGATAGATAATATAAATCTGGACATATTTCAGCACAAAGATGCCTATGCATTCACTAAAAAAGGTTGGATGAAAGCATTTCTGCAAGCGTGTTCTGGGCTAGTTGATATCTGTGACAATCCTAGCAAGAGTACAGGAAAGAAAATCAGTAGTGAAAGTAAGATGTCCTATTTTCTTCTCCTGATTTGCAGTACTCTAAACGCAGGGCAGATGGTGCAAATAAAGTGTAGTCTATGTTGCTTATCACCATGAGTAATTACATTAGTTAGGTAAATGATATTATGATCCAAAGAAACTGTCAGATGCATTTTCTGGCAGAAAGCGATGTTGGCTGTTAAGGTTGAAAGTAAGAACAGAATGAATATCTTTGCTACCAAAAAAGATGACAAAAGAAACTCAGAAAATTTGTCTGACAAGTATATGAGTTTACTCAAATATGCTCAACTGCGTTTTCATTATTGATGAGATATAACAAGAAACAGAGATAGCTTTAAACACAATATTTCCAGGGCAGTGACAAATATCACAACATATCACAATAAAAAATAAAATTCTTTTAACCTTGTATTATGGTATTCGATAATAAATGCAATATCACTTCATGTGTTCTATCCTTTTGGTTGAAAATAAAACAATGAATAATAAATATTATGCTAGCATTATGCAACACAAATGTTTTTCAGCAAGGTTAAGAAAACTCATCCTTATCAAATGGAGTAACTAAATTTTTAAAATAATAATATATATATAATGAAATATATGGAATGTACCCTAACATCCCAATTAGGATCCCATACCCTCCTCTTTACCCATGAAGATTAATTGTCCTTTTTGCATTTGCTGTTGCTTTCCTTGTGTGATGTTTAAATGTTGGAAATAGTGAACCTTTCATCATTTCATCTGGAAAACAATTTGAAGTTGAATATGTCTTTTACTGTCACCCACTTAGAAATGCCTTGTGTATTTATTTGCTTAATGTTGCACTAGTTCTCGTAGTTTTAATCCCTTAAATAACTGAGCAAGTTCTAAAAGTAGCCTAGAGGTTACCATTAATATTTCTTTTTTTTTTTTTTTTACAATCCTTCTTTTCCCCCCCCCCCCCCCAATTCTAATCTTCTGTCATTTAATTCATTTTCCAAGAACTTCTCTCTTGTTTGTTTTAATGTGATAATAGAGCTGCAGATTGAAACCCTGTTTCTGAGGCATGGTCAGAAAATAGAGCAGGACCTTGCAGACTCATAGGTTGTTAATGAGATGAGTTGTGCTCTTTTAAATTTCCTTCATGGGCTCATTCATCTTCCATTATTTATAATTTTTGCATTTGAAATGTTTTGATCTACCTGACTTTGAAAAAAACTATTCTGTTGGCTGTGAGCAACCTGCTTTATCTGCTTTTACCTTATTATCCACTATTTGTAGCACGCCATCTCTAGCTGTCTGATTAAGATGTATGTTTTGGGAAGAGATACAGGAAATATCTTGATGGTAACATTAGTATTTACAGGGGGGACAAATAATCACAAATCATTTTCTTATTTTCAATAGGCTCATTAAAAAATCTTGCCTGCTAACATGACAGAAAGCAATGTTTGGGGTAATGTTTGTGTATGATACAATATATCCATCAGCATCCCATCAATATTATGTTTTTCTTTGTTTTGTTGCTGGGTTGTTTTTTATATTAATGAATCATCCATTATATTCTTAAACAAAAAGTAGCCTCTTGGCTAAAAGGAGCATGTGCACTCTTTGTTTAGCCTGTCAGTTACAAATGGAATTAGTGTCATGAGGAAAAATAATAATTACATTCCTCCCTGCTCGCATGATATTAAGAAGAATACAATTTGGCAGGCCTGTTGGGCAACCTGAATTTTTCTTGTTCCTAAAATCTTTAATGTTTTACTCTCTGCATACTACTATGGTCTGCAGAAAGAGTTTTTATATCTACAAAACTTGTATTTGTCGTGCCATTTTATATAGCTTTTGAGCCTTATGAGCTGAAAGATTTTTCAGACAATGAATGTGCTAGCATTGATTTGAAGGCTTGCTTGTCAAAGTCCATCTCAGTTTTGCAGTTATAACCTCTTAACACTGGGTTTGAATCTCCTTAGTGTTCAAGTTTAGCTTAACAGATGGTATAAATATAGTTATGCCAGAAGACACCGTATGTGAGTCTATTTTGATTACTGGGATCCGCATGACTGTTCAGGAGTTATACAAGCAATAGGGGTTTCAGAGCTTCAACAATGAAGGTTACCTTTCTTCAACTATCTTTTAAAATTTAAATGAACAAACAATCATTTGTTATGATATAAAATTAATGTGTGGCTCCAGTTGTGCTCCAGGTAGAAGAGAGAGATTTTAGAATAAAACTCCAATTCCTGGGTAGCACACTGGGGGAGTCAACTATTGATCTCATTCTAACTTATGAAATCCACCAACATTTTCAATCTGAGTTTTGATCTAATTGTTGTAAAAACGTCCTATACACTAAAAGCTACTGATGACCTTCAAAAGTACCTAACAAAGGCTTCTCTGCTTTAGGAGATTCAGTATTTCAACTACTTTTCAAAAAGGTACATTGGATTCTTCATATGATTGTGGTTGATGAAGCGACTCTGAGGGATAGCTCTACTCTCATTTGTCCATTTGTTAATACAATATTTTTCTTCAATAGCCAGACAAATTTTAAAAACCCCCAACCCTCATACATTTTCAGATTCCCTAGGGGTTTCTATTGCAATTTGTGACTTTTTTGTCCTCATACATTTGAGTTTTGAGTGATACTTCTATTATACCTATTTTTATTGTACTGTAAAAATTGTGATTATCTTAAAACTATTCTAGTTCTGGCCAATTGTTCAGGAAATCTCTCTCCTAGACCTTATCCTTAAGTTGAAAGATATCCTATTTATTTAATTTTATAATCTTATTCCTCTTTTCTGTATTAATGGTGATACAATTGCTTCTATGATCTATATTTGGAAAGTTGAGAGCCTCCTTTGTTCTTACTTTCCCCCTGGAGCTCCATAATACATGTTGCCAAGTTGTAATTCATCCTTGCAGGAATATCCTAGAGTTTATCTATTATTGGACCAAATTCTTCTGAGAAGTTATAGTAGGAACTAATTTAGTCCAGTGTATGTAACCTAAGTTGGATTGAAGAATTTCTGTCCTTCAGGCCTTCTTAGCCAGTATGGCTGTTGACTGCGACTTCCTGTCTTCTAGATTTACAGAGAATGGGAATTGTGGTTGACTGAAGATTTTGCCTTGATTTTCTTTTTCTCAGTTACTCCACCCTTTACATCCAGCAGTTCATATGGTGGGATGGGAACAGTACGACAAAATATATCGCCTTCTTTGTATAATGTCTTTAATTTAATGCACCATATGGATCTCCGTGGTAAAGCTTAGAAATAAGAAGAAAAGCAGAGATAGAAAGTAGAAGTACAGTGAAGGAGGAAATATGGTTTAGATCAGATCAGAAATAGATGGTGAGTCGTCATTCACTACAGGATCCATTTCAAAGTTCTGCAGTAAATAAGTTAGGGGCACCATGTTCATGAGTTCATGATAGATGATGAACAGCATGGTCTCTACAGACTGCCGCTATAAAATCTGAGGCTTGGCACAGCCACAGAGGAAGCAGGAGGGCTGGAGGCATGTGTAGGAGCAAGTCTGGAGAAGAAATAGATTGATTAAACTTGTCAGAGTTCCCACTGCAGCCCCTTCTTTAGTACATGCTGAGCCTGATGCAGGTTGACTGATGCACACCAATCCTTTGCATATCTTATCAGACGTGAAGTAAAGGTTGGACAGAAGGGCAGTTGGCATGGTGAACATGTAGGTGTACCATACACAAAATTCTCCCACCACTTCACAATTTTAAGCTATCAGCAGTTCAGACATGGTTTTAATGTGAGGAATTGCAGCTGTATTTTGAGAGATGACTTTTCAGAAGAGCAAAGCTAGGATTCTCACGGTAGGCTGGCTAGAAATGGAAATGCCTGCCTCCCATCTGGCTTCCTCTGTCACATTCACTTTGCTGCCTGGAGAGAAACCAAATCTGTCCAAAACTTAAGGGAGACCAGTAGAGGAGGCACCAGTAGAGGGAAACCTACTCTCTCCCATCTAGGAAATAGTTGGTCATTCTGACATTGCCATCAGGTATTCCGGTTCCCCAGTGCAGCACCAGTACAGATTTCTGCACCATTATATTTATGGGGATATTTGCAGTAGTCCCAAGAGCCAATGTGTCAGTGAGGGAGACAAATTCCAGGAAAAGTGGATGAGATTCAGGAGAGAAGTGTAAGTTAGTTGGTTAATAGCAACAATAAAAAATGAAATACTATCATGGTTCAACCAGTCTAGGGAAGGTGTTGACTGGAAATAAGGCTGCTAAGGCCAGAAGTATATGCTGCAGTTCTAACCTGAAGAGCAATAAACATTTTAGATAACACTTGAACAAAAGTTTTTATTTTTTAATGTGATCAGCTGATCTCTCTGTTCCTTCCAGCCAGGCATACCCCATCTCTGTGGTTCTGTAAACTCTTTATACTGTTGCTATTTACACTAAAGAAAAAAAAAAAACCAACAACCACTAAAAAACTGGATGCTTTTATTCATCTGCATTCATATGTTCCCCTTCCACAGCACAGCAGAGAATCAGTGATGAATGCAGATCTGACGCTGATGACAGATAAGAGGGCTTATCAAAAAGGAAGTGCTGAAGTGACTGAAGGGTAACCTCATCTTCTTTCTTTTTAGGATGTTCTCCAGAGGTGAGTAAAGTTTAAATCTGGTGTAAATCATACTGTATTCAATCAAAGAATTTAAATGACTTACAGATTTTAAGTATTTTCTGCACTGAGCCTGAGTATGTATTTGCATTTTAGTTTTTCTTGTGTCCAGACAAAATATCTACAGTACCCCGACTTCATTGTATCATTAGAAATTTTTACCATTACAATTGCTGCTACTGCTATTCTTACTACATTTTATTAATTTACTGTCAAAAGACTTCAGAAACAGATGTTGTAAATTGATGGGCTTCCTTGTTACAAAAGATGGGTTTTGTTTATTAGCTTCAAGGTCTGTTCTGGCTCTGCTGAAAAATTACGGAAAAGAATGATATGTAACTTTGAGAGAACAAGTGTAGGACGCCCTGAACACAGAGGTTTCTGAGTTTGTGCAATTGGGAATTCCTGAATGAGGAAAATTCCCACTTTTAGAGGCTTATACTGAGCTAAGTTTGCTTGACTTTCTGTTCTCTCTCTGTAAGTACACCAAACAAATCCAAGAGCAGGGTTGATCTGTGCCACTGATTTCTCTACCAAATTGCAAGGTTCTGAGAAGTCACAGCCCTGCCACCCTCACTCAGCCACGTGTACTATCCAGACAGTTGTATTTTGTTTCAAAAACGTGTGTGTTTCCCTTTGCACTGAGCATTCTGTGTGCTGAGGAGTGACACCAGTCAGGCTAAGAAAAATACTTAGTCTTTCATTCCCCCTCTCCGTGTTCCCCTACATATCAAACAACTATATGTTATGGTTTCAGCAGGGCACTTTCAGATTTGAGTTTGGAGTTTGACCGAAATCAACCTTCTGCATAACTTTCTTGAAAGGTTAGAGCTGTGTTAGGCAGAGCCAGGGATCACAGCTTGTCACAGAACAATTATTCTTCTCTGAGTCTTGAAATGGTCAAAAACCTTCCAGCCCTTTCTTAGTCCCACAGCACTCCCCATTTAGAGCACATTGATGTAGTCCCTTCCTTTTTCTCACCCTTGTAGCAACAGCAAACTAATTGAAAACTTTTTTATCTCAGACTCCTTTTTCTTTCTTTCAAGGGATGAATGTTATTTAAGATTTCATCCCACCCACCATGTGAAACTAATAGATCAGTTTAAATATGTGAAAACTATGTGTGTGAGTATTAAAGAAAAAACCCTGAGAAAATATATTTGAATGTTTATTGCTAATGAGATCTAATGATACCAAACAGAACATGGTGCTCTAAGTATTCCACTGTGATAAATGTTTTTAAATTCTACTGAAAAAGAAACACTGGAATAAGTTAGAGTGCCACTTAGAAAGACACCCTTGAGGGAAAGTAATAGGCACTGGGGAGTATTATTTCAGAAAGTGGGGCCAATTACACATATTACACATATATTTCCTTCTGAACATAGTTCTTTTCTTTCTTTTTAAACAGACAAAATTCCCAGCTGGTTTCACCGGGAGTTGTAGCTTAAGCAGAAATAAGCTTCAGGTTACAGTTAACGTCAGTTTTCTGTGATATATGAAAAAGACATGTAAGGTTAAAAAATTTGCTGTTACCTCCTGTGGCTCAAAACACTTGTCTGATCAGAATTAAGCTGTGTGAATGATGAGAGTTAAATTTATTGATGAAACATCTTTAATGCCTTTAAAATGCTTCAGACTGTGTTATATGACAGGGAACCTCACAGACCCAAGAGATCCCTGGAGTAAGGAATTTAACATGGCATCCAGAGGGATATTTCCAGACACTACTTGTAAGTAGAGGAAGAAGATCAAATCACATGCTTCAGCAGAGCTGGCTCAAAGCTTCATAGCAATGCAGATAAAATTCAAACACTGTCACTGCAGACTAGACTTTGTTGGAGTAACATTTTTCCTGCTGTGGGAAATAGAGGAAGAGAAGAAGAGTCTTGTTAGCTTGTAATCTGGGATAATGCAATCCCTATGGCAGGGATAGCTGTTATGACTGTTGATACCCTGCAGCCTTTCCTTTCCTGGAGCAGTGACATGGTAAAAAATAAACAGTGGAATCAATTTGGTGCCACTTGCAGACTGTGACATTAGGCAAGGGTCCTGGATGCAATGATGGGATGCACTGGACTGCACTGCTCCTCATGCGCTCATGTGTGAGTGCTGTTAGTTCCAATGCAGGGATGTAACAATTGTTCCTGGGCAGGTAGGCCATGGGTAATGTGCTGAATGCTTTTAATGGATTACATGAAGATCTTGTGTTCATGTCTAAGTGAGTTTATCATAGCAGATACTCGGGAGGAAAAGCAACTTTTCTATATTATTTGTTTTTCCGTGTAGTTCAGCCAGGGAGAAAAGCACAACATCGAAGCAGACAGATTTGCAGAAAATAGTGCTCATTTCATCTTGGAGAAGTACTCAACCTGGAACCAGTCAGTGCTGTTCTTCTCTGGTGGCAGATTTTTGTTTTGCTTATAGCCAGAATGCGTAAATCACTTAGATAAGTGTTATTGTAATTACATATTGTAATAATATTGTATTAAGTATTTTATCATTTTGAGAATGCAAAACAACATGAGTAACTTTCTGATACTCATGTTTCTTAGTATAGCTTTTATTTATGTGTACGAAGAAGTATTTTAACGTAAGGATTATCAAGGTTAGTGCTAGGCTTGAAGAAAACTCCTGCAGAGCTTGTACTCCTGCATATATCCAGAAAAATTACACCTTTTTTGCTTATTTTGCTTATTACCATCTAGTCTCACACTTCAAGATAGTTTTTAAAATTAGAGAAGCTACAGTATGTGAAAGATTAATGCAGTACAAAATCCTCTAAACGAATAGGAAACAAAAGGAATTTCTGTGATACAGTGAACATCAATAATGTCTGAACCAAAGCTCACTGAAGGTATGGGAAAAATCATAATTTACATTGAAAGACTTTGAATAAGATCATGTTTTGTATTGAAAACTCTGAGGTGATTATTTCTTTCATGTGCTTTTCTATTTCCAATTATTTTAATCTCTATGCAGTGGGGATTATAGCTACTATGGAGAAACTCATGAATGCTCCATACTTAAAACAACAGCGGTCTTTAATTTTAAAAAATCCCAAGAAAAACAGGTTTTCAAAAGTTTTTGCACTGCAATTCTTCCTCAAAGAAAATGAAAAGGTCGGGGTTTTTTGTGGTTGGTGGTAACAGCTTCTAGCTAGCGAGCTGCTATAAATGGGAATTTAAAGTTCAGGTGTATCAGACACTGGCTTCAGATATAAACTTGTTTAGATCTCTCATTGTCTCTAAGTATATCATTGGGGCATGAATAAGTTTTTGCTTTTGATATTGTTTCAGAATGACAAAAAAATAAAAAAAGAATACAAACAGATGGATATTTTCCATGGGGTATGAATCCCACTCTTTGATGGATAAATCCTTGTATAGAATGTATGTGGAAGTTGAGACCTGTTGGGCTTTGATCCATAATCCTGCAAAGCATTGTATTTGTACTATTCTTTCAAAATAGAAGACACAAAATAAAACAACCTTCCTGTGGGAAAGGTGAGTTTTTGTGTTTTTCAAGTAAGTGTAAATTAAGAATGTTCAGCATTATGTTAGAGTGGGTAAAAAAAGCAAGAAGAGACACACAAAATCTTCCTGTGGAATAATCACAACAATAACGTCAAGCATGTAAAGTAAAGCACATATAAAATACACACTGTAGTCCTAGAAAAAAATGTTGTATATTTCCTGGCCATTTATTAAAAGACATAGTTTTCTACACTTGATAATAGTTAAAGTTTAGTGTATTTTGTGAAATAAAAGGTTTTATGTTTGTGTATAGTAGATGTGCAACTGTAAGTACACTATCTGAATGTCAACATTCAAGGCAAAACAAAAGGAAAAAAACCCTCTTTCATATGGTTGGTTTGGTCACCTTACATATCCTGCAGTGCCTCCACAAGGCTTCAAAATTGCAGCAGTAAGTGAAATCTACATTTATTTCCTATTCCTAGCTTTAAAGAGTCACCCATTCTTACTTACATTTCCATTTATTTCTACACAGAACTAATTCTTCCATCAGTTTTCTAAATTAAGTCCACAAGCCTTTCCGTTTTGTGTAAGCTATGAAGATGCTTTCCTGTATCATGTTGTCCCCTATAATACATTGCTTTGGTATTTTATAACTCATAGTTAATAAGAGTGTTTTGCAAAGTAACTTATAACGGTTTTCTACTAATCTTTCCTTCCTAAAAATAAAGTCATACTTCTAATAGTGACGTGCAATATAACCTTCCAATTTTCCAGAGATTTACTGTGGCTTCCTCTTTTTTCCCTTTTCTTATCTTCTCTATTCAGCAGTGCTACCAGCTCTGTCTTTTGGTCTCCTTTGTATTCTGTGGTGCTGCACCCAAGCAGAATTTAGTTCTTATCTTGGTTTCCTGTAGTAATTATGGTGATATATATATATATATATATATTATATATCTAAATAATAAAAAAAGATTAGTGTTTTTAATATACCTGGAATAATTTTCTCTGGCTACTGAGAGTAGCCAGACCTTTAATTAGTATACAGAAGCTAGACATCCTTCTTTTTCCTCAAGGTGCTGAACGTAAGACTTTTCTATTAAAAATAAATGGAAGTCAGGAAGCAACAAAATAAAAGGTAAATTGCCTGAAATGTCAGCATAACTATTATTCTCATAATGATTTTACAAATACAGTAATAATACAGAACAGGAAAAATAAAAAAAAAGCAAAAGAAAAGGAATGCCAAGGTAGAGATTATTTGAAGTGTTCTGTGACACACAAGCAAGAGAAATACAAAATTTCTCATGCCACTCATTAGTGAAAGAAACAGTCATTCCTAGGGTTTGATTTATGACATTTCAAAGTAAACAGATAAATTAGGTTGAATTAATTATGCATCATAGCTGCTATATCTCTTCACAGAAAGGAGACTACCCAAGTGAATAGTTCACAAGCAGATACTTCTGTAGTATATTAAGACTACACACATACCTCATGTAACTTGGCAAATCGGGAGAGGTGACCAGAGTAACATGCTGAACTGTACTGTGTCTTGGATGATATTTGATGACTTACTGCCACTGAGACAGGGTGAAAAATCTGAGTACTTAAACAAAATAATAAATCCTTTGAAGGTAAATAAATTGCAGTAAACTTTTGAGATCCACAATGCATTTAATTGTAAAAATAGACATTTTCATTTCATTTTCAGTGAAGGCAGCATTCAAAATGATGAAAAGCCTTGAAATACAGAAATGGTGCATTTTTATTGTATCTACCTATAATAGCCATATAATAACAGGATTGATAATATGATCACAGGATAAGGACCTCCATTCAACGAAGTCCTTCTGTATAGAGTTATTTTAAGTCCAGATTTAAATTTCTGCAATTATTTTTTGCTTGGTCTTGGGCCCAGATTTATTATATTTTTGAGTAGTATGCCATATGCACAAATGCAAATTCAAAATATAAGATTCAGGCAGCTCAGAAATCCCTATACACTACTTTGAGAACAACTGGAACATAAGTAAGGTGCATTAGAGAAGTAGAATAGTACATGTTTAATCTCTCAAGTAAGTACATTAAAAAACTAAAATTAGCCCTTGGTGCTGCTGCAGAAAGGGAGAGGGAAATCCATGGAGAACAGGGCTGGAAGCACCATGGGCAATGGTAAAGACAAGATGATGCCACAAAAACACAGGGTTCCTTTGTGATAAGAAATCGGTTTCCTCAGTGATGTCTTGAGGTGAGCTCTAGAAACAGTCCCTACAGGCATTCATCTGTATGGGCCTTGCTGTGCCTATCAGCTCCATGGAGAGCCATGAACATCCTGCCAGGACAACACAGTCCCTGGGCCTCGATGGTATAGAAGAATCATAGCAGATTTATTCAAATTATTTATGGTGTCATAGCTGCTGGCGCTAAGAAATGTGGGAGATGTGGCACTGGGACACGTTTTAGTAGGCAATACTGCCTACTAAATCGGACTAGATGATCTTAGCTGTCTTTTCCAAACTTAATGATTCTGTGATTCTGATTCTGTGATAAAATCAGATTATCAGTATAATTGCATACATCAACGTATTTAAAGAAGACACTTAGTCACCTGAGAACAAGATCACCAGTTTGAACTGGTGCTTTTCTGGAACAAATTGCTGGTGACTATATTAGAGATATGTTAGTAGAAATTCAGAGCAAAGAATAGGCCCACATTGCCTCATCCTCCCTCTAAAGTTTCAGAATTGATTTTATATACAATAGGATAGAGGAGGGAAGAAACTTGACTTTGAAATTTGCTTGCTCTCTGCTTAAGAAAGGATATGAAGTGCATAAATATCTCCCACTCTTTATGTTGTGCATTTTTTCTCTCAATAGCACTTCTGGGCTTGATAGCTTTTAATCAGTTTTCATCCGGTGACAGATTCATGTTCTCCAGTTGCATGAAAGTGTCTGGCATAAATGCTTGTTGCTTCCATAGTCGTATTCTTTTAAAAAAGTGTCTGTCACAAGAGAACTTCAGGCATCAGAACTGCTTTTTTCCCTTCTTCTTCACTCCTATTCTGTACCACTGCACTGATGTCTCATTATACCTGTACAAGAAAGGCTATTATCCTTCACACGTTTAGCTGCTGATCTAAATGGAAGTACATTATCTAAATAGTTGAATCAAGGTGCATACAACTAAAGCTCATTTCAGCGTGATCTTTATTTCTTGGTAGTTTAGCAGGTTAACAGTTTCCTGTGAAATTATTTTATTCAAGGATTTTCACCATAATTTGGTCATCATGTGGTCTAGAACAAACGGTAATAAGAACTTGCAGCAAATCTGCAGTTCATTTTCATTCTACATCTCAGGGGGACAATGGGTCTTCTCTAAATAATTCAAAAACTGCTTTTAGAAACAATATGCACAGTATCTAAGATAAGTCTAATAGGGTATTTATCTAACAGCTCAGAGTGAATATTTCAAACACTTATCATAGCACATGAATATTGTGATATTGAATACCATCCTATCAATATTAAATGGTCAGTTAGTTAAGTCACTACGTATTTACTGTAGTAATATGGAAAGCATCATACAAATTATGGTGTTTTTTTTTTTTTAAATGTCTTCTATTTATTTTATGTACTCAGATTATCTCACTGGCACAATAATAGTATTCTGTCTATGCCAGCATATGTTATTATCATTGTGGAAGTTTATACCGGAGATGATTTTGTCATTAATTTAGGCTTCTGGAAAATTTCAGAGTGGGAAAAGAATGGCATGGTAGACATCAAGCAAATATATAATCTAAAACCAACAAAGAAGTGGAATTCAAATGTACATGCTATATTTTCATTCTATACTGTTTACTTGTGATAATAACATATGTAGGATAGGAGTATATAATTTGTTTTTGAAGGAAATTAATCATATTTCACATAATTTTGAGGTAACATATCATTTATGGTTAATGTTATGACAGTAATTTGAACTCATCAGTTTCAATGTTGCAAGAGGATTAAAGATGAGAATGTCAGTTACAATGCCTTTTCACACATACAAAATGTAAAAGATATATCCTTGCTCTCTCATAAAAAGCCTCGGTCACAAAGTAGCAGGCAAATGTGAAGGACAAAGGGTAAGAGAGACCAGCAATGCAAGCAGCTGTAGCCTCTGGTAGAGTTTTAGCAGTAACTTTCTTTGCTGGTGAAACTAGTTCCAGAAGAGCATCCAGTTCTATGTGCCTGACTCTATAAACTGGGTAGTTACAAACACTGCCTTTGGATTATGGAGAGTAATTTACTGTTTTTGTACAATTACATCACTCTAGTTACCAAGTAGGTACATATATGCAAGGAGAAAAAAAGTGTTGGACATTAATGTATTCTCACAGAAACAGGCAGTGGATCTAAAATGTGAGATTTAGCTTTTCTTATTCCTTGAAGTATGGCTTTTGTTAGAGATACCTGAACTTGCTCTGAACAAACCTATGCAGCTCTCCAGCATAGCTCAGGCATTAGCTCAGGTCTGGGAAGCAATGAAGCTGTGCTATCTCAGCACGCTACCCTGGGGAGAGCGTGTCTGGCTTTGTTGCTTCCAGTTTTGGAACAGGCTTGGTTTCTTTTAGCTTAGGAATCTCTGTACCACAGATGTTCACATGCCCTGAAAAGCAAATCCTGCCCATTATACTGCATACATCAACTCTGACACGCGGTTGCTGCTCCTATTGCCATCCCAGTCAAAACTATAAAAAACTGAAATGTACTTTACTTATTACATATTTTCAGTCTCCCCCACTTGCTGGATTTTCTACTTTCCTCTCTGACCTATAGCATAACTCTCATGTCTATTCTCCAGAATGGCATTCAATATTTTGAACTCTTTTTCAATATAAGATATCTCAGTCTTTCACTTTTAGGCTAGGTGCTTACTTCTATCACTATGGGCAAGTATTTTCATGTCATAAGTTTAGTGCTTTTCCAACTATCTTTTGCAGTATTGCAGGTTGAAAGTGTTCACTCTTCTCATGCAGAAAAAGTTTTAATTTCATTTTTTGTCTCCTTACCTTTCTGTCCAGACTTGTCTCCTCACTGTTCCTTTTCTTCCCACTTTCATCCGTCTTCTTTACACTGGCCTGTTCCTAATTTTGTTTTATTTTCTATGGATCTCCTGTTTAAAATAGTCATCTCTGACTCATTTCCTTCAAAATGTATTCAAAAAGATATCTTCAGCCCTCATATTTCTTCAGGACCCCTACAAGTGAGTTTTGTTTCTGAGGTTTTGGATAGATATTTCACTTCCATGACAGATATTTCAGGGTTCATATCACTGCATCAGAAATATAGCTAGTCCAGACTCATAAATCAGTATTACTAAGGTGTATCTGAAGAACTGAAACACTTTTATTGCAAACATCAGTGATAATATGGGCCTCAGAATTGCCCTGGAATATGGATGAGTACAAACCATTTAGGAACAAATATTCTGGCTGATAACTGACAGCCAGCCAAAAGCAGCCCCTGATAAAGATAAATAACCTGTACTCAGGGAAATTTTTTGCATCATTAAACATGGTGAGCATATTAGCTAGCAGGGGGTGGAGCTGAGTCC
The DNA here is from genome assembly GCF_019232065.1 of Centrocercus urophasianus. Taxonomy (NCBI): domain Eukaryota; kingdom Metazoa; phylum Chordata; class Aves; order Galliformes; family Phasianidae; genus Centrocercus; species Centrocercus urophasianus. The sequence goes on from NW_024884142.1 coordinate 29,934,645, forward strand.
CTAAAGAGATAAATCTAAATTATATGCGCTGCAGTGATCATAACAGTAATGCACCATCTTGGCTAACTAGCTGACATCAACGGGGAAGGGAATTTCAGATTTAAATGAACCAAACTAAAGAGCATTGCAGTGCGCATACAGATTAATTGGAGAATAATCATGAACTTTTTAGCCTTTTCCGTGGTCTGTTTTCTTTGGTGCCAAAGCATGAGGAATTAGAATTTTCTTAGAATTTTCTTGTCAGTCCCTGCATCACTTTTTACTTTCTTACGTGATTTGATTAATTACTCCTTTATTTGCCTTCCATTAATCACCTTACACCACAGTTGTATCAGCGCTTGCCAAAAGCAAGCTGATGGACACTTGAAGTTTAGTGGCACTTTTCCATAAATGAGAAAGTTCACTTGGTGACTATGCACTCCATATTTCAGAAAGGGAGAACTCTGAAATCAAAGCAAAGCAAACATTTAGTTACACAGATATGTCTGAACAATTGAATTAAGCTTTGTTAAGAGAATGTAAATTGGATGAAATGTTTTCCTTAAAGTGAATCTAGTATATTTTTAAAAGCATATCAAGTTTATTATCTTAGGATGAAGAATGTCTTAGTAAAAGATCTTTCTTTTGGTTTCAAAACCAGGAGAAAATTGTGGGTTCAAACAGTCAGAAAAAAACATGGAATAAAAAGATGAATATTAATTGGTTGAAGTGAACTCAGAGTAACTTGAAGTTATGTATTATTAATTGATTAAATCGATTTGCTAGGTGACATGATAAATAAGGAAACAAACCAGACATAACTAACACATTTTTCAGTCAAAATAAAAAAATGCATTTTCCTGAATAATTGGTTTCCAGATGTATAATTGCCCTGCTAGCAAGTAAAACTGTTCAAGTGGCTCATATAGAATTCAGTCTTCCTTCTTCTTGTATACAAATATCCTTTTGCAAATATCTAAGTGTGTTTGATAACATGGTCTGAAAGACATATCAGAGTGAAGAAATTTGGAATGTAATAGGCAGCACATTACTCTATTCCTGGTGTGGTCTCTGCTCCAGTACTGGGGCTTGCAGCTAAACAACTCCCTCACATGTACTTGGGTGTCAGACCTGAGGTCTAAATCATCCATTCAAATTCCTGGGCTGCTTCTTTTTCATGGGAAAATGACAGTGATGTGTGGGAACTGGTTGCTTTCATGATATGAAGGAAATGTTCAGCTGCCTGGCTGTGACTGTGACCCATCTGAGATGCAGAATGCAACAGCAGGATGCGTAGTTTAAATGGGTTGTTGCAAAGCAAGAAACTTCAAAAGCTTTACCAGTGGCCAAAGGGACTTGTTCCGTAGAGAAGCGCATGAAAATGGCAACTAGGACTTCACAGTGCTATTGCACAATGCAGAGATACAACTTCTCAATGTGGTTGTCCTGTAGTTCACAGTACTTAGCAAAATAAGAGATATATCAAAGAGAGATGTATACTTGCTAGACAAGTCCCCATAAGGTATCAAACAGAAAAATCATAACTTGCTTTTGTGGTGAAACCACTTAGCTGATACTCATTACTGAACATTCAACAAAGTTGATAAAGGTCAGTACCTTCTTGGTACTGCTTTAAGCTAACACAGACTTACATTTTTTCTCTTCTGAGGTTATGCTGAAGAAGAATGCAGCAGGAACTTTCTGTGGAGATCACTAGGGCATATATATGCAGAAGGATAGCAAGGAAAGGATACTGTCTCCCACCCTGATTATACTCGTCTGTAGTTTTAATGCATGGTAGGGATGAGGATATTGCTCCAGGTCTTCCTTGCCAATACTGCCCTGTATGACACCAATATGGATATAAGCCATATATAAGGATATAAGGATAGAAAATGTGTTTTTCATGGTGCAGGTGTGAAGAAGGGGCTTTGTGTCCAGTTTCTCTGTTCAGAAGCATTTTGTCTGGGTTTGGAAAATCAACCGTTCTTTGATGCTGAAATAGCACAGCTCCAAGTGAAAAACCTTGTTTAGGCAATTTGACAAAAATGAAATTTTCATGAAACCCTCAGTTCTGTCACCATTTGGTAGAAAATTATTACCATTTCTGCATAATTTATAAATGTAAAATATGGTTAATCCACCCTTATCTCTATCAAGAGTAATACTGCCACCACTCTTGAGAAAATTCTTGATTTATTCATATGAAGGACAAATGTAACATCAACTGAAATGAGTACAGAACAAAAAATGTGAGACGTTCCCTACGCACACCTTTGCTGTAAGCAGGCATTAATCTACTTTAAAAAGCCGCAGATTTTTCATTTGACATTTTTGTCTCCAAAAAGTGTGCTTCAGTTGGGCTCCATTAATGTTAATGAGCTGTAGAAACATTTTCCCAGACTGGCCCTTCCTTCTGTCTTTTTCTTCCAGAGGAATTCAGCAAGGGGTCTATCTCACATTTGAATGGACTTTTGATTTCAATTGCTTTAATCATGTGTTTAAAGCTTCAGACTCACTTATGTAGTGTATTAAATTGAAGAAATGATGTCTTCCTCCTTCATTCATTTGCTCTTTTCAGTCTTTGTCTTTGCTTCTTTCCTGTGTTTTTTCATCTTTATGTTCTTGTAATGTTTTTGCTATTTGTTCTGACAGATCTCTTCATTTCCTCATTCTTTTGTTTTAATTGTGTTTAGAGGTTCCTAATGGAGTAAGATAATCAATTAAGATAAAATGGCATAGTAATATCAACTTTAATCTCAGAGGCTGAGTAATTGAATATTCATTCAACGGGATTCAGAAAATTTTTCACTTTAAAAATCTCTTGGAGTCAACGGAAAACTTTTTACTGACCTTAGTTGGCTTCTGTGTAGAAAGTGTTCCTTCTCAGTTATGGTAAGAGTCTAGCAATTTGAACAATGCTATTTGTCTGCCTATGGGGAAACAGAAACCAAAACACACACACAGACACACACACACACACAAAATAACAACAACAACAACAAAACAAAAAACACAGGACAATGCAGAATATTGTATCTATTTTGTTTTCTAAGCCCACAACATTGCAATAACCATGACTGTATTAGATCCAAGGAGGAGAGATTAGGCCTAGCGTCCAACAACTGAAGGCAAATAATGCTTTGATATGTTTCACTCAAGTTGTCAGTTATAAAGCTTTACGAAAAGAGTAGAAAAAAACCCCCATGCTCTTGTGATAAAATTCTGAGTAAGCAGTTCCATGCAGATTGTCTTTTTCTCTCCTAATTGGAAATGCCTTCTAACTCTTTTCCATCTCTTTATTCAGCATTTTTAATAACCAATAGTAAATGTGAGTAAATCACATTGACCCTTAAGGTTCATATATAGATCAAAATAAACACACACAGATTAAACAAGTTGTTGCCTTTACTGCAATGATATGCAAACAATTATATACCAGGTCAGACCAGGGCGTCATTGATATTGCTTGCCAACCAATTTATTTGAGAAACCTCTGACCCTTTTTAATGTGCTTCTTCAAAGAGGGAGACCTAAGAGGTTCTAAGGTATGACTGCTGGAAAATTGATGTCTTTTTTTTTTTTCATTCTAAGCCAGTAAAAAATTTTGAATAATATTTGCTATTATTTATTTTTAGCTTAAGTGAATGGTAACCTGATAGCATTTAAAAATCTGCAGTTATGCTTTCCTGAGACATTTAAGAACATAGTGACTAGGATTCAGGAATGCATAGCACACGACAGGCACAACCCGTATTGCAAGGTATAATATGTTTTCACAATTTTTCATAATTTTTCCACTGGCCAGTCTGTCTGTTCTTCCAAGATATATTTTGGGATATTGTCATTCTTGGAAAAGTTGTCACTAGCTAAAAGGGGTACTCAGGCATCAGACAAAAGCATTTTTGTTTGCTTGGTATGTTTGTTTTTTGCTTGTTTTATTAATATTTTAAAAAACGTTAACATCTGGTGATTTGCGTGTATTGTTCTCATTATTAAAACTATTAGAATCTTATATTTGAATCATCAATATATGATTCACAGAGGGAAAACAACTTTAGAACCGAACAAAAACCAGACAGTGTAAATCATGACAAAACATTAATCTACCAGGGTTTAATTGCAATTATATTTTTAACGCACTTCATCCTCAGTGGTATCTCAAGAGGAGTACACATAATACCGTATAAAAAAAGTACACTCATTAGGATTCAAAAAATGAATTTAAATCTTTTAATATCAAGCACTGCTAATGATTCCTAAATTTAATTAATGAGCCCCATGCTTGATAACATATTTTTGAATATGATTGCCTTCACAAAGGACAATAAAAGTTAAGATGTGCATTGGCATGCCATCAGAAAGTTGTCACTGCCTATACTGTTCAAATTTTTGAAGGAGGTAAATTACATAAATGTGTGCACTTTTCATTTGATTCCTCAAAAGATGTCATTAACCCAGATCTTTTCTTTGTATGCAACAATTTGCAGTTCTACTTCTTGACTTCTGAGCATTTTTCAAAACTGGAACACAGGCAACAACAGAACAATAGTTCATTGTGTAATTAACTGAGATTTTACCACATGCAGAGCAACTATTTCTGAGACTCGCATTCACTGTCTTATTGTTTTTCTTATATCCATTCTCCTTTAGAATCTAATTCATAACTGAAGTTCACAATACAATTGTGATAAGCAGGTGCTAATTCCTTTTTAAAGTTGGTAAGAAGAGTCAGATCTTTGAATGGTCCACAGAAGAAGGCTGGAGTGTGTGAAAGCATAAAGAGTGAACAAGAAGTGCTTGCAGTCAGCAAGGGAAGGTATGATCCCACACGACTAGATACTGAGTAGCACCTGGCTATTATCAGTAATAGAATTCTATGGGCTCTGAGGACCTCATGAAAGCTCGATGACACAAGACAAAAAAAGCTACATTTGTTCTGACTAGGAGACAAGTTCAGTTGTCCAACAGACTGTCTGAAATGCATTAGTGCACAAATTTTGCATATTTTAAACCCCAAAGGCTGTTTTTCATTAAGGTACTTTTCTCCCGTAGGCATTCAGAAACACTGATGGTTGAACAGATTAAGAAAGTAAGAAAGTCAGGATGTTTCCCTGAAGAAAGTTTCGACTGTGGAGATCATGGCAGCTCCTTATGTCTTCACTGCTTTGTTGTTGGCTTCACTGTTATCTGGAGCTGCTCAGTTGGCAGGCTGCGGCTGGGCCAGCCTGAGGGGCTTAGCATTTTCTCTGCACAAATCCTCCTAGAAGTTCAGGCTCAAGGAGAAACAACCACAGAAAGCTGTTCATCTCATCTTTAAAATCTACACTGATGTGAGATTAATCATCCTTTGGTTCCCTCCATCTTTCCACTGACTGCAGAGGCATTGGAAGAGTCTTCCTTAAAACATATAATTGAATTTCAGATGGCTAAAATTACGTGAAATGAAGTCTAACCCAAAGACTGTGTTATTACACTTCTCCTTGATATTAGCAGTTTAATTTCTGTGAAGTAGACACTACTTGTAGTAACCAATATTTTCATTGTCTTTGTCACATACCTACCAAATGGGTCACAGTTGTATTGCCCAGATATATTTCAAAGTTCATATCATAAATATCCCTCTCAGCTCTTTGGCTCCTGCCTACATGTCAGATTAAATTGGGGTGAAGAAGCAATTAGTGCCATGAGATCTGAGTTCAGAATTTTATGCCATAGTGAGCTCAACTGTGGATTCAATTGTGGAAAACAGGCTAAGTGTTTTGAGTGTTATTATCACCTAATTACACCTACCTAATTACACCTTAATTAGGATGAGAAGCCAAGGGATCAGTATTCCCAGTAAGAAGAGCCTTCTGTCCAAAGGAGTTGAGGGCTCTGGAAGGTATTATATAGAAAAAAATATTGATTTCATTCTACTTAAATTTTCATAGCTCTTTTCTATTTTTTTTGTGCATGTGTAGCCTAAAGATATTCACTTATACACTTATGGTGGTTCATAGACACTCTAAGTATGGACTATATTTTTACTTCACTGGTATTTTTTATTGTGTTTTGTTTGTTTTCAAAAAGTGATTTTGTCATGGGAATGTGTTCACAGAATAACATTTCAAAAATTTTTCAGATTAAACCCCAAAAATGAGGAGGCATGGATCACATTGCCTCCACTTATTTTCCAGAGAAGATTATAGTAAAATCTATGGCTTTGACCTATACAATGTTTTCAATTTGTTGTGTTAGCCATTTACAGTATCCTTCATTTGTAATCTTGGTAGTTTTGTGAGGAGGATGTGAAACAGTCAGTGCATCAATACATGTAATAATGAGAATGTCAAAAATGCTGATGCTAGTGAACAGGAAGATATCCTTTTTAGAAACCTGGTCACCTCCAACTGTGCTTGAAATCTGAAAAGTGTTATTAGGACTTTTTACACTTACTGTATATCTGTTTTTTCTAATCTGATTTATTCAGCTTATTTTCTTAAGAAGTTGACTTCTTTTTTTTTTTTGTAATATCACTATGAGATTTAATTATGCTATTTTAAATATTGATATTGTTAAGAATAAAATTACTGCATACAGAAGTTACAGCTTTATCTACTACTACTGAGACCAGGAACTTCTTTTATGATATTTGAACATTTCCCTAGTCTCAGCTTAATACATACTTATGCAACAATTTCCCTAGGACTGCCTAAGCACTTAAGACACAATATGTGTATGCACTGCATATTTCAAAATTGTCCCTCGGTTCACAATTTCTTTAATCATATGCAAGGCAGGATGAACTTCTTTGTACCTTTTTATATCCCACTTTGCAAAGTTTCATGGGAAGATAATAAATCATTTTGTAAAGATAAGCAGATATGATGACTAAAAAGACACAAAGTTTACACATCTGTTGGATAAAGAACTTCCATGTTTATATAATAACTTTCCAAAGAGGAAATGTGCTTTAATCATTCATGTTTTTTGTTTCTTTGCCTGATGTTCCCAGACGCAAATTCTTCTGGGCATCACATTAAAGCTTTGAGAGATCCTAGTCAGTGATGTTGCACTATCATTTCCAGCAGTACTTTGCCTTTCTTTGCTGAGATAGTGAACAAATCAAACTGTGGTGTCTAAATTCTCATGAGAAAGAGCGCAGTGAGAGCCAAATGTGATTCCAATATAAGACTGAATAGAAGCTACTAACATAAACATAATGTGGTTACAGATGTACAACTGTGACTTTGAAGGTTTTTCTGGATACTTTCTTTTGGATTGTTCTGTCACCATGCTGACGTACTTAATCCAGGATCCTGCTATTAAATTAAAACAAAGTTACATGAGATTCTACTAAAGAGGTTTTTGTAAGCATAATTACAGGAAATTGCAAGAAGTGTGATTCAGTTAATTGTACTGAATTGGTTGCAATGCTAAATGCTAAGAACTTTAGGTAGAATTAATAATTCTTTTTTTTTTTTTTTTTTTTTTTTCAGAAAGCTTAAACAGCGTTCTCCAGCAAACTGTGTTGAAGAATCTTTAACATACTTAATAACAAGGGATTACAATGATAAAAGCCCTTTGCACGTTTGCTCACTCTGGTTCATTTTATCTTTTTCAGCTGCTCTCTCACTGTTATGCATTAGACATATATTTTGAAAAGATCTGTGCCAGAATATGTTTGTGATGATATAAAAGCTGCAACCTTCTTAGTACCTCTTCATAGGAAGTTTGCCTTTAATTATTTCCATCTTCAGTTTGTGAACCTTCAGTTTTCAATTGTAAGCAGAGTTATTTCCATAAGTGCATTCCAATATGCTGTCCTGTATGAATTACATTACATACGTAACAGGCATTGGCGTCTTAACAGAATTTTGATACTTCTGTTTTTGAGGATTTTACTTTATAGCAGAACCTCAATTTATTATCTAGAACAAGGGATTTAGAGTGAAGATAGAAAAGACATGGTAGATATTTTAATATCAGCTACATACTGCCAGTTTACATTGTGAAGGAACCCACACTAATTCTCATGCAAAAAAATTTGCATGTTAGATTAACCCAAGATTTTTGTTATATGATGCAATGCTCTCTTTTCTTCAGCTGTGCAATGTTCACTCTTTCCTCCCCCCCCCTTTTTTTTTTTTATTCTTCAAATCACTTTCATTCTAGTCTTTGACTGTTTTTAATAAACCAGCTTTCTTTTCTATCTCCCAATGAAAATGGCAAAGAAGAAAAAAACCTTATTCTTACAAAACCAGCCTCTAAACCTTCTCTCCAGAATTAAAATTCTAATCCTTGATGTCAAAATGCTACTCTGTTGTGGTTGCTCTAGTAGACTGGAATAATATATACTGAGTATCTTACATATGTAGATGGCATTTTATTACTCCAGACCTTGTTACTTAATGTCTATCATGTACTGAGTTGTAATTATCAGGTAGGCCTCATGCTTGGAAAGAAATATTCGTAAATTAGAACAGATTAAAGAACAGGTATAAAAATTACAACTCTCTGCTATTCATCCAAACTCCTTCTCTGGTCTGTCTGATTTGGTGAGAATTTTATGGAGCCTGTTACAAAGGATATGTCTAAATGTAGAGAAAAGAGAACTTGCTAAATGAGAGTGTGGAAGAGAAGAACAGATTGTGAGGAAAATGCAGAGCACTGAAAATCATGGGGCTTATCACAGTCTAACATCTTTCTGAGGAAATGTCATTGATTTTATTCTTGATTTTTTTTTTTTATTACGCCAACATTTCAGTACAGCAAACATTCTTCAATTTATGAATAATTTTATGATATCTATTCACTCAGTGCTCTGATATTTAACCTGTTAGTTTAAAAATGACATGGTGAAAGTAAGTAGAGAATGCTTACATATGTACCAAGTCTTCCTGGTTTCAACTGGGGTGGACCCGATTTCTCCTTCATACCATCTGTTATGATGTTACATTTAGGATCTTTACTATCTACTTTAGGATAAAAACAATGTTGAAAACACACCGATGTGGAGCTGGGAAGGGAAGGAACCAGGACAGCTGACCTAAAGTGGCAAAAGAAATGTTCAATGCAATTTGACATCTTGTGGAAAAAGCTTGAAATCGGTGGGAAGTTCATTGGGCAGGCTGCCGCTGCTTGGGGGCCAGCTGGGCATCAGTTAGTGAGTGGAGAGCATCACTTGTTTTGTATATATATATGTAATTATTATTATAACTATTATCCTTTCCTTCTCTTCCTTTTTCTGTTTTAGAAGTAGTTTTTATCTCAACCCATGAATTCTACTTTGTTTTTTTTCCTCATTCCCTCCTCCATCCAAGGGAGTAGGGGAAGTGATTGACTGTAGTACTTAGCTACCTGCTGGGTTAAACCACAAGACAAGTTCAGTTTGCAACTGTATCCAAAGGCTTTGGGAGTAGTAGGAGAAGGGTGACTTACATATAATGTCCAGGAGTTTTAGAGACTGGTAGATCATAGGCAAACCTCAAATTAAGCTATCAGACAGTCTTATTGGCTTGTACATGAACTGATGATCTTAAGTTCATTGAGTTAAAAGGAATACAACATCCTGTTTCCAGACATGAAGCAAAATCTGTAACTTTCTTCACTTTTGGATTTGGATCAGTAAATTTTACTGTGACAAATTGGATTTTAGACAGCAACAATCAAATTACAATAGCAGTAGCACTCCTAACACCCAAGGGTTTACCCTTGGTAATACACAAGGTATACTCTGATTACTCACCTACTTACGAAGGTTTCTTGGACTCAGGAATTAATAATACTCCTTAACAGTTTTCAAAGCAACAATCTGGCTCAGCACAGCTTGTACTTTCACCGCTTCTATGTCCTAGGTACTCATCCCCAGCAGAAACACCCTCCTTAACAAGACTGAACATTTCAGCATGTACATGACAAATTGCCATACTAAAGTGCCAGACAGTTTTCTAGAGAATGAAGTAGTCATGGTCTCCTGGTGTTACAATCAGAAAGATCAACACAGTGAAAGGGCAATACAGGAGTGTAACAGCAAAGGGACTAGTGTGGATAGAATGGTATCACAAACGATCTGTCTCCAAATATTCAGCTTGCAGGAGAGACTGCACAAGGAAGGGATCTCCATCCAGAGATCATTTCTCAGTGTCAGGCAACCATTAAATGAGGTTTAAGAGAAGTGCAGCCATGCTCCACCTGTGCTCCCAGGGCTGACTGGATCCTTTCCCCCAGGTGCTCAATCTGGTTCAGGCCACGACTCAACAGTTACCATACACCTGGTAATCTTCAACATGGTATTTCCCAAGTCTTGTTTGAACTGCTGAAGGGGTGACAAAGAAGTTTGAACCTAACTTCTTGTAAAACTGGGGACATAAAAGCACTGCATCATCTCTGGCACATTGAGGTACATGGATAATGAGTTCACAGGACATGCATATATCTTAGTACTCTCAGAATTGCCTTCAGTTCCACTGGCAAGTCTGATTGAGAAGTTTTGCAAAGACTTCCAACATTTTCTTCTGCCTAGAAAAGTAACCCTAAGACAATGGCAGTGTCTAATTGTTCTTGTGCTGATTCATGTCCTTCAATGTTGATTGCAAGCCATACAGGTAAGACCAAGAGCTGAGATCCCCCTGTGACATAGCAGATCCTTTCTGCTTCTCCTAGGTTCAAGGTTATCTTCTTTCCAGCTTTCTTCTAGTCTAGGTCATTTTCAACAGAGATGTCAACAGTCACGTTAAACTGTGGAGCAATGCTGTGATAGGTAGTATTAGGAAATCATGAAGATACTACTGCAGTAATTTCCATTTGTGACCTAAGGTGAGATTTATATGCATACAGTTCAAACAAAGAACATCCTTTACAGAACCCAGTGGGAAGTTGTGTTCCTGAGGTAATAGCTTTGCAAAAGTTTTATCTAGGATTTTAAGAAATGAATAGCTGACTGATTACAGATCTCTTTTACCACAGAGAGTCTTAAGAAATGGGAGGCATGTAATTCAATTTTTAGATGGAAAATTTTTAAGATAACAAGAGAAAAGAACTGAAGTAAATGAGAACTAGAAAATATAATAGAAAAGAGGAATGCAAGACACTTCTTTGACAAAAGCTTTGAGAAATATACTGTTGAATGGATAAGATGAATAGACTGAGATTCAGTCTGTCACGTGTCTCTTTGTAGAAAGAACAGTTTTATGGGGAAAAAAAGTTTGTTTGAAATCTTTAACCTCAGGTGATATTTGCAAACAGTTCATTTCAGATCCTTTAAGTCCATGTAAATTAGATACAACAGAACTGTTTGCTGAAGATCAGTGAGAAAATCTTTGCATTATTTACTATCCAGATGGAAAACGGAGCTCAGAACAGAGCTTTCTACTCCCGATTTTTTTTCTTAAGAGCTCACAGATGAAGAAAATAGTATAAAGCACCAAACAGAGATGTGCCAGTTTACTAACAGCAAGTGGTTCTCAGTTTTTGCATCTCACAAAACTGCTCTTAAAACAAATATTTTGTTTTAAGTGTTTTAAGTGTTTTAAATGTCTTTCATTGCATAAAGGACCAAGATTTATATTCTTTGTTCAGTGAAGTCTTGTGACCTTTAGTTATTAGATCAGACAGACAATTTCTGTATTTTACCTATGTAAGGGTGATATTAAATTCAAGTAATTCCATTATGTACAAATAATTTGTGAAATGTATAGCCTTTAACAGAAATTGTAACATAGTGGAAACTTCTGTTTATTTGTTAGGACATACAAATAAACATATATTTACATTTGATGTAACGGGACTTTTTGACCTGCTCCAGAACAACATATGGAAACTTTCACTGAAAACCAACAGCCAAGACTGCATCAATAAAAGGTATCTCATTAGGTATTACTGAAAATATTGTATCTTAAAATAGTACAATTCTCTTCTGAAACACAACTGTATATCTTTTATTTTGTTACAGAATACATGTCTTTGTTATAGAAGTCCAGGAACTACAACAGTGGAAGAAGTAAATGCATAAAAATCAGGAGCATTAATCATACTAATAGAAAAGAGGCAGACTTCCCTTTCAATAGAAAAATAATTTATTGCTCTCGTGATAGTATATTCTTTCATTATCATTTTGATTATTGTAAGACTGACTTCTCTTATAACTGGTGGTGACTCCAATGCTTGCAATTTGTGCTGAAAAAAAAAAAATACTATATTCATCATATCTGAACTGAACCTAATCCAAAGTCAACAAAGTTGTTGCTTCTGCATTTACAGAATTGAGGGTCAGTTGATATTTCCATCATATCCTTTATTTTTAAAGGTCTTAACTTGGATTTTGCTTTATATTGTATTTATTTTAGGCTTTCTATACTTAATATATTAACTGCACGAAAACCACATGTGTATGCAAAACCAAATATACAAGCCAAAGAAAAATCTTTTCCCAACTTTAAAATGCATGGTTTTTTTTCAGTGCTTGGAAAGGCAAAGCATCCTCCCATGAAGAACAGTCCAAAATAGACTTTGTCCAAAGATAACAGCTTGTGGTCCCAGAACTGGCTCCAGGAAAACAGGTAATTTTGTCAGAACTTCAGGAAAGTAATAGTGACTGGAGGATTAAAAATCAAATGTAAATATATGTGTTTGTACTCATGCCCTCAAAAACAAACTCAGATACACAGATTATATCAGCCTGAGTTACATGTATGCCAAAGTCAGAATTTTCTTACACACAATATTGAAAGCACTGGAGTTATCTAAATAATAATCTTCACTCATATACTGTAATCTTCCATCATTCCCCACAAACTAACTCATTCCTTAACTCATGCCCAAGTATATCAGCACACAGACAGATTGAGAAGTTGAAACCAGCCTAGCAATCCAAATTTTAACAATCCAAATATTAAAAGGAAGCATCTTTTAGCTGAAATTTGAAATATGTTGGTATGTCGATTGAATATAAAAAAAATGCCATGTCAGCACTGCTGTAGAGCCAATACAAAATTACAGACTATCAGCAATGTCTGAGGAGAAATAAATCAAAACTCTCCTCAAGGGTAGGGTCTATCCTGGCAAAGGATTTCTGAATTGCTGTTGATACACTTTTATACCATGACCATTTACTTGCCAATCTTTTCTGAGGTAATATTATAAACTCTTTTTTTTTTTTTTTTTTTTTTTTTTTTTTCCTTCTATTGATCCAACTGATGTAGTCAGATAAAAGATTTCTATACTATTTTAGAATATAGGTAGATGGTATATGCAAACAAATTGAGTTGAGGGCTAGAGAGGACTCCTCAAACTGAGAAGAGGGCTGGAGTACCTCTGCTATGAAGAAAGGTTGAGGGAACTGAGCTTGCTTAGTGTGGAAAAGACAAGATTCTGGGGATACCTCACTGTGGCCTTCCAATACTTGAAAGGAACATATAAATAGGAGGGGGAACGGCTGTTTACAAGGATTGATAGTGATAGGACAAGGGGGATTGGTTTTAAATTGAGACAGAGGAGGTTTAGGTTATAAAATAGGAAGAAGTTTTTCACACCGAGGGTGGTAAAGCACTGGAACGGGTTGCCCAAGGAGGTTGTGGATGCCCCATCCCTGGAGGCATTCAAGGCCAGGATGGATGTGGCTCTGGGCAGCCTGGTCTGGTGGTTGGCGACCCTGCAGATAGCAGGGGGGTTGAAACTCAATGATCATTGTGGTCCTTTTCAACCCAGGCCACTTTATGATTCTATGATTCTGTGAAAAAACTTTCCTATGAGATAATAACTAAGAAGTGTTTATATTGCTGCTTCACTGCTCCTTATACAAATTTTCTGAATTCACGCCTAGATTGTCTCTGCAGAAGTTTTTAAGATTACATTAGGAGCAGGAGAATGTGCTATTCATCAGATAATCTGTCCCTTAACATTTACATTTTTTTCCCTTCCTTTTTATTTTCTGGAAAAAAAAAAAAAGAAACCCTAATTTTATTCATAACATACAATACTCAATTACTTAATTTTATGCAGGGCTTGCTACATTTCCTTATTTTGCAAGTATTGCAACACTTTAATAATTGCCAGCAGTTCTCTGCTCACCAGTACTGATTAAAAGTAATGACATCCACTTCTAAACATGCTAGTCCTATCTGTCCAGTAAAAGCAGCAGTTGATAAAGTCTGTGAATGAATCCTTTCCCCCTCTGATTGGTCCAACCCAGAAGAGGAATCCAGAGACAAATGTGCCCGATCTGTGAAGGCAGTGGGTGAGAGCACCAGCCCCTGCTAAAGCAGGTGGATATATGGTAGGAGAGCTGGTGGGCTTGGTGTTGTGTATAGGCCTATATACAGTGAGACACCATTTATGTGAGTTCCCAAAAGGCTATGAGCTGGCTGGAACTACATGATCCTTGAGGTCCCTTCCAACCCGGGTGATTCTGTGATTCTGTGTGAGTACGAATCCATGCTGACCCTGGCTATGCAAGTCTGACCTGTAACACAGATTTTACTACTCTCTAAAAGCAGCACAGCACCAATCTGGTGGGAATTTTGCCTGGCATGGGAAGTAGGAGGTCCCATCCTTGCTTGATGCAATGGAGACATGGAGGTTAAGCAATGAGATTGAGGAGTGATGTCCAAGGGGTGAATTGTTCCCCTGATTTCAGAGGAATGGTGACACCTCTTGTCTGAAACGCCACAGAGACACCTTGACAAAGTAAGCAAAAGGCAGGCAGGAGGCATGAAATGCTAGCAGAACAAGTCCATAGCCCAAGTGAGCATCTCAGCATTTGCTGCAGCAGTGTGAATTGTCCATTGACAACACTGAGCTGGAGATCTGTAATGATGATTAAGAATACCTACTGAATCACTGTCATTTTGATTGCCATGCTACTGGTGGTTGTATATGCAGAGATACACCACAGGATATTTTTAAGTCTAAAGCCTGAATTATTATCTTGGTCAGACCAACATGAATATTTTCTAATCCCTTAATTTTGTGCCAGAAGAATACTGGGGTTCATGTTCCCCCCCATGGATCTTCTTTTCTTTGAGTTAGATGAAGGAAAAGAAGCAAAGCCAATTCCACTGAGGCTCTGAGTTTTTGAATGAAAATAATGGAGGTTCATCAAAGTAAATAGGAAAACATCATTTGAAAAAAATTCCATGAAATAAGAGAATAATATTTAAAAGTGTAGGGACAGGAAATTACTTGTGAGAAATGCAAAACACTGAGTGATTTCTTTATTAAACGTATGTTGCCAATTTAGTGTTTAAATCTGCTCAATGGCTGGTATAGAAACTTCTTGTGAAATATATTAGGGGTTTAGAGTCACTTAGTGGTTAGTAAAATACCCTCCTAACGAAACAATGTATTAATTGCTCAGGGCCTCTCAAAGCAAACACATATAAAATATTTAAATGTCTGGAGATGCTCAGTAGCTTGATAACCAACTTTTAATAAAGTCTATTCAGTGTTTAGAGTTGATCAGTGGCTGGGAAAACAACCCATACTCAGCGGTAGAAATGCAGGGCTAATAAAATACAGAGCTGCTCAGTGGCTGCAGCAAGCTTTCTAAACTGCACTAAAATTAGGGAGACTGAATTAAGCAATAACAGTAGAGTCTCAGAGTAGTTCTGTAGAATTAATGACTGGCTGAGATGAGTTGATGGCCTGTAGCTACACTCCAGGTCATTAACCCCAGCTGGTCTCCAGAAAATACCAGACACTGAAGTCATCATTACTGTTGTAAGCATTGAAATAAAAAACAAAACAAACAAAGCAAACAGCCAAAAAAACCTCAGCAGCCTTACGTGTATTATGTTTATGAATGTCTGTATTGTGTCTGTGTGCTCTAGAGAGAGACTTGCATGTTCATATTTACATGGATTTTCTCTAGAACAACTGCAGTTTTTTTTAGTTAATTATAATTATCGAGAGATCTACTTCAATTTTCACTTGGTGCATGAATCAAAATCAAAGTTTTGATGCACTGCACTTTCCAATTGCTGGTGTCTGCACTCCTGAAAGGCAAGAAGGAGCATTTCAGTTGAGATATTCAGCATGGCCTCATGTAGGTTAAATGGAAGTTTCATTTGGGTACTTTCCAAGTGTCCTATAACCTGCACATACTGGTCTACTTTCCTTTTCAAGAATAGCAGAGTGGCAGCATTATTTACTGTTGTGCTTGGATTTTAAAAGGGTAATACACCCAGAAGGATAATAAAGAATTTTTCAGAGACTCTTTGGAGATTTCTGGGCTTGCTGCTGAAATGGAGTTTCCCTTGGGATGATGGCAACCCTTTCTGGAACAGCAATATTACATGGTAGTGTTTTTACAGGAGGAAGTGCAGATAAAATTTAAATGAAACAACAGGGGAAATGTAAGCAGGGCATAAATGCCTTCTGGAATTTATCCAGGGGTAACTTCCCCAGTTCATTCTACAACTCATTCTGACACAGTCCAGCCATGACCATATCTACACAGTCCTGGGTTTAGCATTTGCCTTAATTTCCTCTGTTCAACAATTTAGGAGGTAGCTGCTATGCTGCATGTTCCAGAACTAAAAATCATACTTACAAACTGCTTCTAATATATACACAAAGATTTTGCAGGACTCGGATATAGCTGGTTATAGATTTGCAAATCAACAGGAGATACCATAATTGTTCACATGCTCTGAATTATACTCTGAAATACAGTTTGAAAGTGTTTACATCTCCATACCTTGTTGCCTGAGGCTAGATTGTTATAATGACCCTCAACATATCAAAGGAAGAAGTCGAGGAATTTAACACAGATTTATGCGCTCATCTTCTAGGCCCCTGACTTTGTCTGTTTTAACAATTATCTGTGCTTTGTTTTTCCACTGAATACCAGAATCATCTAATGAGGTAGATCCATGCAGATACAGTTCAGGCATTTTATCAGGTGCTTTCAGGCAGTCCTTCCTATGACAACAAACGCTTCCCCACTTCCCAACATTAGTCCTTACCCCTCTACCACCCACCTGCTGTCTACCTAGGCTGTGTCAAGGTATGACAAGCCTAGCTTCACAGATCTTTTACTGGAATGACTGTGATGTTGATATTGATGGTTTCTTCCTCCTCTATTTTTTATTTATTTGCATTTACTGCAGCTTTTTAAAATTTTTTTTCTAACTTGTTGTTTTATTTATGTTAATTTTTGTTTCTTTTCTGATTCTGCTACAACTTTTTTGTCTGTTATTTCCTTGACTGTCTGGTGGTAAGATGTTTACAGTTGTAAGTAGTGTTACACCTCTTATTGCCCTTGCCTGTATACCTCTGTGCTACATCCTATGTCTCCTGTTCTCAAGTTACCCGCTGTTATACGCAGCCTGCATTCCTCTACAGTGTTAAGTACAGCTGTTAAATTAAAGACATAATGACCCAATTCAACACAGCGTATCTACTTAATGTCACTTGTTGTTACTGATCATTAGAAAAAAATATTTTTACAATTAACACATGCGTTGTAAAAACAGAATTCTAGACTGTTCAAGAGAAGTTCAGGAAAACCACTACTTACAAACTTCAATGAAACCTCTGCCATATTAATGTCAGTGTCAATACTATATTACTGACTTATAAAGCTATGGAAGGAAGACTCCCTTCCTCAGGAATAAATACTGTACTTTCTCCTCTGTTTCCATCCCTTGCTCCACTGATGTGAGGAGGATAAGACAAAAAGAAAAATGAATCCATCTTTCTCTCCCTTTTTCACCTACAGAAGTGTTATATGCTGTTGACCTTCTGTATCTTGCAGTTTTAAAGCCATGTAATTTTGTCATAAATTGCACACAAGATCTCAGTGACACAAAATATTAACATTAACTGCTGATGAAGCCATTTAATTACTTTAAATAACATTATATCTGTTTGTCTCCTCAATGCAGTGATAACTTAGTAAAGGAGAATTAATTCCACATATTATTCCAATAAGCAATAATGAGGGAAATCAGTTTCCTTTACACACATAGAGAGAAGTTTAATTAAATTTGGGCATGGGCCAACTGATTTCAGGTTGGTCACTTCCTGCCCCGCTTATGGTGGGACCTTAGGTTTCAAGGACAGGTTTCAAGGACCTTAGGTTTCAGGACAAACTCAGCAAGTTTGCTGATGATACAAACCTGGGAGGAATGGCTGACGTACCAGAAGGCTGTGCTATCATTCAGCAAGGCCTGGATAGACCAGACTGTTGAACAAGGAGGAACCGGATGAGGTTCAAGAAGAGCAAGTATAAGGTCTTGCACCTGGGGAGGAATAGCTGCGTGCATCAGTTCAGATTAGGAGATGGCCTGCTGGAAATGAGCTCTGTGGAGAAGGACCTGGGGGGCCTGATGTATAACAGCCATGAGCCAGCAGTGTGCCCTTGTGACCAAGAAAGCCAATGGGTCTTGGGGTGCATTAAAAACAGCGTGACCAGCAGGTTGAGAGAGGTAGTCCTCCCCTTTTACTCTGCCTTGGTGAGGACATGTTTAGACCAGTTCTGGGCTCCTCAGTTCAGAAAACAATGGGGATCTCGTAGAAGGGGGCCAGCAGAGGGCCACAAAGATGAAAAAGAATGTGGAGCATCTCTCATATGAGGAAAGACTGAGTAATCTAGGTCTGTTCAGCCAGGGGAAAAGACTGAGAGGAGATCTGATAAATGTTTATAGATATCTAAAGGAAGGTAGGAGGTAAATGGATGAGTTTGGACTCTTCTCAGTGGTGTGTAATGTCAGATCTCGGAGTAATGGCATAAAACTTGAACATAGGAGTTCTGTACAAACATGCAGAAAATCTTCATTATGGTAAGGGTGATGGAGCACTGGAACAAGTTGCCCAGAGATGTTGTACAATATCTTTCTTTGGAGATATTCAAGACCCATCTGGATGCCTACATGTGCAACCTATTGTAGGGTACCTGCTTTGGCAGGGAGTTGGACTTGATGATCTCTTGAAGTCCCCTCCAACCCCTGCAATTCTGTGATTCTCTGTAAACCGTGTAAATACAAGTGAGAAAATATCAAGCGCTGAAGGAAGTCTTTGCAATTTAAGATTAGAGATGGAGAAGTATTTTGAGATTAACAGCACAGAAGAATTTTTGTAAGTCTGATTTTATTTATTTTATACTAGGGAAGGGCTTTGCTTATCTCTGAAGACACACGTACCTATTAAGATGTGTGGTAGTAACTTTGGTCAAATGCATAATGAAATCATTGCTGGCTTGTAGTGGTGTTACAAATAATGAGAAAAGCAATGTATAGACTATCTTAGATAATCTTAGACAGTTGAGTAAAGGTTCTATGTGTTGTATGTACTATCTTCAAAAAAGCGATTAGAGCTATTGAACACTTTATAGAAATATAATCTCCTTCATCATATCTGCTACATTCAATGGGAACAAATTCAGTGGGCACTGAGCTCTAGCTAGGTGAGTTGAGTATTGCATCTCACATGGTTGTTTCAAAAGGAACCAATTCTATCTGAACACCTAATAGTGTGAATACAGGTGTTACTACTTTCATAGTGAATCAACATGTATAATTGGTTTATTAAATAAATACTTGTACATTGGTGAAAAATGAATTTTTAATTGGTGAGGTCTGAAAATCAAATGAAATGCCTATTATTTTAAGTCATACTGAATTGATAGGAAGATATAACTTAGGAAATAAAAACTAGGAAATTTTCACTTTAAAGTGCACAGAAATTGAAATATAGCTGATACGGTAGTACTAATCTTAAGAAAATAAACTGGGGAAGGATTCAAGCTTCCACTTCAAATTTCCCCAAATAACTGGCTCTAGTAAATCAGGGGGGTTTTGAACAAAAGCTTTAGGGGATGAAAAGAAACAAAAAAGGCACATAGCATTATACCCACAGGTGCTTAATACAGTTGTGGCCTCAATTCTGCTCCAACCTGAAAGAACAAAGGTTAGGCAGCTGACTTAAGTAGGTGCAGAAACAAGCTGTGAATAATCTGTGTGACCTTAAATTTGTTGCAGCTCACTTCCCAGTGCAGGGTAAATACAGAATCTGCCTGAGTATTTTTGCTCCTCTAAAACAAAGGACAACTTGCAGCCTAAATGCTTAATAATTGCCAAGGGGCTCCTGTAGGCTCAGGAACCTAGTTAAGGCAGGAGTGGAGGAGTGATTTTGTGGAGTAATGAGTAGATTTGTTAAAACTACACTAAGCTGTTACTGTTTATTAAATTCAATATTTCAAAAGTGTTGTATAAATTGCTCTATCAGTTCTTTGCAAATGGGCATTGCTCAGTATGGAAAAGGATAAAGAAAGGGTAAAGCAATGTATTTAACTTCAAATGAGCATCTAAAGTACATCATCTTAGAGAGCTGGGACTGACACGTTCATCAACACAGAAAAGCAAGCACCATGTATTCTGTGACCTCACTTGTTTTCTTACCCCTCCCCTCTTTTGCAGGGAGAATATGAAGTCTGTCCAGACAAGTCTATGAATTCTCAGCAACATATATTGGCAAGGAAGAACTGAAATTGCTATACCAAGTCGTCATAACAAGCTACTGGGAGTAACACTGTCAATAGTAAATTGCTATGTTGCAAGACAGCAGGTAGCAGAGGAAGCTCCTAGCAGGGAGAGATGGATGAGAGATATAGTAGCTTACACCCCACCGGAAAGGATTACCAGTGAAGCCCCAAAGGAACATAAACAATTTGATAAAATTCGGACAGAGATTTTAGTAGCACAGGCAGAGGCTTTTTCAGTGAAATCCTCCCCTCCAATGCTAAGCACGTCAGGTGAGAGTCTATGTTGTGCCTCTAGGAGATGCAGCGCAGACCTCAAAGCCAAGAGTCAAAAGGGAAAATAATGACTTTACATTACCTCTGCATCCTCATAATTCTGGGCTAGCCCTGCGGAGTCGGCCTGAATTTCTTCTGTTATGTTCTGCCACCATACACTTAACACATCCATCCTATTCCAGCTTGGCTCTGTCCCTTTCTTGCCCCAGACTGAGCCAGAGTCTGGAAGAGAGATTACATACGTTTTACCTGCAAACACATTTATCTTGACACAGATATATGCCATGACAAATCTTAGTCTAAATATTTAGAGTTTGGCAAAGCAATAAACATCTGAAGAGTCTAAAATTGTGTTATAAAAGCCTTAATGATAGATAGGGTCCATTTTGTGGAGGTGGGTTTCATGTTTTCTGCATTCTGAAGTCCTTATTTGACTATTCATATATTTAACAAAAAAAATCAACAAACCAAACCACTGCCACCACCACCAAAAAAAAAAACAAAACAACCAACCAAACAAACAAAACAAAAATAAAAACAACAACAAAAAAACAGCCTAAAATTTCAAATTATTGAGGCAATTTACATATTCATTCCCTTTCAGATTTTTTACCTCATCAACCACGTTATTTTGCAAAAAATCTAGATCTGTGAATTCTTTTTAGGAAGGATTCAAACCTGCACTACAGTGTTTTGTCTAGTGATATTATCAGACAAAAGTAATGCTATTGTTTTTGTAAATTGGAAGTCATTGAAGTCATATCTCTCTGTAAATATATATATATGTATATTTATATAAAATTTTTTTAAAAGGAAATCGGTTTTCACCCTCCAACCTTATTAAAAAAATTGACATTTCAAGTGTTGCTGTCATCTTTCACATTTTCCAAGTGGCTTGACTCCCACCCCTATAACATTTTTTTCTGATTAGCCTGCTGTCCTGTTTAATCAATAGAGCTACAAAGCCAGCTATCTCTCATGCTATGGTTATCTTTCATTGTACAGTACATAATGCCGCTAGTCCTGCTGATAACAAAGAGCACACAGACAGAACGTGGCACTGTGTGTTTGTTATCTTCCATTCAACTAAACATACCTCTTTCTCTCTTGGCTCTTATCAATGCAAAAATGCTGGAAACAAGTTACTCCGAGTGTTAACACTGCATGTGCCACGCAGTTGGGATGGAGATTTTTTCCTGACTTAATGCTGCCAATTTGATACGGCACTACAAAAGCTTGCCAACATGATGCATCACCTTGTCAGCCTTTAAGAAGGCAGTGCGAAGTGGCACCATCAGCAGCCAGCAGTATGCAGCTAACCAGAATGATCTGGAAGTTCTGGGAGCATAAGGAAGGGAGATTGACCCCAGAGCTGTTCATGGTTGACCTCAGACCTGCAAAAAGGAAAGTAATCCAGTTCTATTCTTTTTCATTTCCTACAAAACATAAAAGCTGATAAGCTTTGGTCTCTCTCATGGCAATAAGAAAACAGTTAAATTGAACCTTCACTTCAGTTAGAGAACAATCCAGCGATTTCCATTCTCGCAGGTCTGCCACTCACAAAGGATGAAAGTGCCTTTCTCAGGAAAAGAAAAATAGGACCATCTTTTATGTGTTCCCTGACACAAAACACCCTGATGGATGCGAGTTCAGTCCCTCTGAACTTGAGAATTAGAACTAAGACATTTTATTGGTACTTGCTATGCGTATAGAAGAACCTGATGTTCCACATTTAAACAGAGCTTAAAATTTGCAAGAGACCTGCCATTTTTCTCTGTGCTCTCAACTGATCCTTAAAAAAGCTTAAACTGGAGATGATTGAATTTCACAATATAGTCCTGTTTTTTTGTTTGTTTGTTTGTTTTTCCAAAAGAAAAGACTGGCTTGGCCCATAAAACAAACAAGCAAACAAACAAAACCACCACAAAATGTGTAAGTTCCTAAGAACTTACACAAACAAATCTTTGCTGCGAGTATAAGTGTGTTAGCTTATGTGTATGTGGTATGTGTGAGACAAAGTCTTTGTTAACTAAGGAGAGTTCAAAGAAAGAAGAAGCATAAACCTCTAAAGCACATTCGCCTTTATAAATAAATGTGCAAGATCGTATTACATGTTTTGTTGCGTGATTTTTATCAGAAGCATGATAACTTCACAAATATATATGCAACATAAAAATGTAATTTTATATCAGCACTGTATTTGATAACACTCAAATAATGCCCAAAATACAGTTATGTCTGCGTTGAAAACACGTCAGATTTTATAATTTCTAACCATTAAGTTATGCATTTTTAAGTAAGAAATGATCCTACAGTTGTGTTTTATGTCTTGCTTGATAGCGTGACCTTTGATAACAAGTCTCAGCAATGGAATTCAAAGTGTACATAGTATTTATGATGTGCTCATAACCATATTGCTTCTAGCTCTAGGCAAACACTACGTATCTGCATTCAGATTTTAAAATAAATTTACTTCGGTATGTTGACATAATGTTTGAGTTTGCTTTCTACAAATATTCATCAGTGAGTAGGACTGGTGTCAAAAACTTGAGATAAGCAAATTTACTGTCATATACTCAAATATCTTTCTGAAGTTGGTGCTGCATTTTGTGTTGGATTCTACATTTTGGAATTCCTTTATGTACTCCACTGATTAGCTAAAAAAAAAAAACACAAAAAAACCCAACATATTACTACAGTTTACCAGACAGTGAATATAACATCTGAATATTCATAGTAAGCTGCGCTGTTGCATGATTACATAAAACCATCCACAGGATAGTTTTCATTTGATTTTTAATTAATTTAATATTAATTAATTTTCATTATAATTTAAACCTCACTCTACAGGATTAAATTATTTAACTCTTCAAAAAGTGTGTGCTATAATAAAGATAGTGCAAGTATCAATGACTTATTGTTGAAATTTTCTACATTGAAAAACTGCATATAATGGCCTAGAACAGTGGCAAAATTAAACCATTAGATTTGAAGTTTTCAGTAGTGTCCATATTTGAATGATATGAAGAAGCGTCTATATCTATCTGTGTCTCTCCGTAAGTAAGTTAATATATGAACATTTGTAAACGACTGTGAAATAAGGATTAGTTATTGACATAATTTAATACAGTATACAAACTCTGTTCAACAGGAATTTGCTAAAGAATTTAAGAAAAACAAACAAACAAAAAACAGTTGGCAGCCCGTGCATCAGAGTCCCTTTTGGTAGTATTCACTTAGCTATATAGGTGTACAAACTCTGAATGTTTTCATTCATAGATATATATACATATATATATTTACCTATATACATGTATATGATTGTGAAAAAGATGAATGGGACATACATGAATAAATATTCTCATAAAAATTTAAAAATAAAGTAAAAAACTAGATGTGTACGTATTCTAGAGTCAAATTCTTAGCAGATAAAGTAGTTGCTGTTGCCTAGTCTCTAACTGAAAGCAAGGTGCTTTAGCCAAGCTGCATACATTTAGGCTTGAGTACAGAATGTATTAGCTGTGGTGAATCCCAGAGTTTATTACATAGATCATCCCCAATGAGTACCAATAAAACCTTTATATCACATACGCACTTAAGCTATATAACAAATTTAACATGAAAAGTGTTTTAGAAATGGTTCAGGAAGTTTTATGATTTTTTTATTGATACTGTTATTGCACTTCTTCTACATTAAAGCCGAATTAACTTACTATTATGAGAAAACTACACAGGCCTGAAAATGATTACTGATACAGTTCTGAACCTCTAAACGATCCTAAGATACTTGTCTATAAATCTCTGTGTCCCATTCTTGAGGCCTAATATATGCCAGCATACCCAAGCTAGAAGCATTTGCAGGTTCTGCTGGAAAGAACTGTTTCTCAGCTCTTTCTCCCCAAAGGAAAACATGCTTCTGCATTCCTAAGAATAAGAAGAATGCCCTGTTTCAGAAATCAGTATTGCCTGTATTCCACTTCGCACAGTGTAATTTAGAGAGAAAAGGTTTTTTTTGTTTGTTTGTTTGTTTTTAATTTCTTTCTTTTTTTCTTTTTTTTTTTTTTTTGGAAGAATGTTAAAAAATGGCAGATGCTAGAGAGTTGCTCAGAGGTTAAGAATGCTAGAATGAATCCTGACAGAGACAGATTAGTGGGCAGAATGCAGGTGAGGCAGTCAAAGGTGCATGATAAATGTAATTTATCACATGGATCTGCAATTTAACACATGAATATCAACTCCACTTTCGTGCAAGTCTCCTATCTAACGAAGTAATGTTGTTCCATGTATTTTCATAACAAATGTGACTTGTTAATATCAGATCTTATGAGTAGCTTACTACCAAGTAATTACAGTATTTTTCTCTTAATTAGTAACAAGAAGAAAAAAGGCCAGTTTAAGTAGTTTTTAATAGGAGAGAGATGGCTTCAAGTGGAAGAAAGACTTGATCTGGACTCTTACTGTCCATGTAAGTGCTCTGAAGAGTTAGTGTGGTCTTGCATGTGGAATTCTAATGCATTGTGGCACTACAAAATTGTTAAGTTATGACACCAGTTAAGGAAATGGTATCTGCGAAGCTCCAGATAATGCTGATAAAGCCTGTGTGTGTGGGTATCTGTGCCTGTGTGTGCACATGGTAGTCCTTTGGTGAAAATGTAGAACGTCAGAATGTACATACTAGGTGCCTGAAATATGCCATACTTTTTGTGATACTTTTAGGAAATTAGTATCAGTCTTGGCGTAACTTCCTCAAGCTATATTTAAAACTGAAGAATGGTGTAAGAAAGATATGTATTATGTATTGTATGTATTATTATGTATGTATTATCCAATAGGCTGTGGCATGCAGAGATCAAAAAGTATGCAGCCTAGCTAAGTCTTGCTGAAAGTACCTTACTTTCCTAACGTGTTTCCCTGTTAACAGCCTTTGTTCTTTGGGAGTGTAAGTAAACTAGATACTCCAAATCTATTCTGGACTGTATGAATAATCCTGAAAGAAAATGAGAAAGAAAGTATCACCAAAAGGGGGTGAGAAGGGGCTGATGGAACTTGTGTGTACCACTCCTCAGGTCATGCCTGAAACAATAGGTCCAAAGAAAATCCCTGCCACCTCCACTGCCAAATCAGCCCTGCACTCTATGATGTAGATGAACAAATATGATCCTAACTTAGAGACTGTGGTTTTAAGTTTCTTCTACTTTAATATCTGAGCAGATATTGAAAAGCTGAATCTTAAATGTCTAAAAATGATGCTATGGGAAAACAAAGATGAAACCGAAGAACATGCAAGGTAGCAGAGAACTCTTACAGAGAAGTGGAAGGAAAGGAAAAGACTGTGATGACAAAACACAAGAGGCAAGGTTCATGGAGACAAATGGGAAGGGAGAAGAATGCCTAAGTAGGGAGCTACTGGAAGAAAAAAGAAAAAGAAAATATGAAAGAAAAGACATATTAGAATAATAATACCAACATAGTTTGGCTTTGGGGTTAACATTTGTAAAATTCACTCTTTGAGCAAAATGTGTTTGCAAAGGTAATAGAGAATTATTTCACAATCTCAAGAACTATTTATATTTTCCCTACAGGCAATAAGTACCTGTGGCTCATGACAATGCGCCCAGTGCTTTTGTTTATATTTATATGCAAACAGTGTTATTTATAATAGTATTTAATGCTAATATTGCCATCTCAGTTCAATCTTATTGTCTAATTTTCCTCCATCTCCATACTTTACATTAGAAGTATGTTAATACACTTCACCCTGAACTGTGGCATATTAATAATATGTCATGCTCCCAGAGCAATACCTATCTATGGATTTCAAAAGACCTTGCAGACTGTGAAGCAGATGCATTTCTCAATCTCTTATAAATTATAAACCATGGAATAAAAAAGAAAAAAAATCCCTTTCGGGGATTTGTCTGTATCAAAAAACAAATTAGTAAAAGAATAAGCTAGACTTGTACTCAGACTTATCTCTTCCTGGCTGCTGTTGGTATTGTTCAGTGCAAATCTCATGGTTGGAAACATTTTCTTTGTCAAAGCTGTGACTGCAGAACAGATGAAACAATTTGAACACTTAGGTATATCTCACTGAATTTTTACCAGCATGCTTTCACTATTTTGAAGCTAGACAGCAGAACAAAAATTCATGAAATGAATGGAAAACACCCACACAGGGAGGACTGACTTCTTTACCATTAAATGGTTAGCAGTGATAAACAGACTTTTTTGCCTGTGCAGTCTACCAAAGAAGACACTTGAAATTATGAAATAACAGTTGTGTCAGAGATGGTCGAAACTGGGCTTCGATGAGCACTGAAGTACTGTACAGAAAGCTGAGCACTTTAAAAGAGGAGTGTTCTTTTATAAAATGCCTGTTTTGCTCTGCACTTGGGTCACTGAAGTGGGAATGTTATATACAAATTGAAATCTTCTTTTCTGACTAGGGTCAAAGAACTGAAACCTGCTGCTCCTCGTAGACACTCTGGCTTTTGCATGAAAAGAAATAGCCTTCTCCATGTGAGATTTGCGTGAAATACTTTTCCCGATGCCTAATTCTGAGTGAGGACCCATGGGAAAGGTCCAAGAAGAAAGGCACAGCTGCTCTCTGGCAGATACATGTCTTATGTTCATAGAAGGAGGCTCCTGCCTGCAGACACTGTCATTTCAGAAACACATAAGTGGGGTTTGGGGTGGTGGATTGTGGCAGAAGTCCACTCCATGTAAGTATTTCACTGTTTTACTCTTGGACTCTGATCAGTAGGAAGCAATGGTCCAGAGGTGCTATGAGACCACTTCCCAGCTCACCTTTTATAAGAACTCTCACAGGGGCATTCCTTTATTCTGCAGATTATAGGGTGTTAGTCATAAGTCCCCAGATAACCACCAGTATCAAAAACAGGCACACTTGGCAACACACAATGCACAAAAACGAAACTATTCCAGGGACCTGGAGTATATTAAGGTAAAAAATTGAGACAGTAATCCGTTTTAGGTATATCCAGATTTAGGCGGCAGCTGAGTGAGGGGTTTAGGTGTGAAGCATAAAAGTCTAAATTCTTTCTTTGTCCTACACATCTGATTCCTGACTGCTTGTGTCCCCTGCCCTGAATTGCAAAAAAACTGTCCAGCTGTGGGGCAGTGGCTTCTGATGTCAAAGTACTAATGGCTCTTGTAATGCACCAGTTCTATTTTTAGATTTAGGAGCCTAACTTTAAGTAGTAATTTTTGACAATCTTGGCTCAAGATCTGAAGAATGCAGTGGCCCTTTCTCATTCACAGGTGCTTTGAGTCTAAATTCCCAGAATATTACCACCGAAGCTTATTTTATATTGTTTCTACTGACTTTTAAACCATTTATGGTAGACAGCCCAAAGTTTCATTTTGTTGGTTATGGGGACTGATGAAAAGGATGAAGACAAATAGGGGAATTTTCTTTGGGTTGGCTAGTAAAATGTTCACCTGTTAGTAAGGATAAAAATTAAGAAAGATTTGAAAGACAGTTCTACTCAAAGTCTCTTAAGCTAAAAGTTTGAGATACTTCTATGCCTCTTTAGTTTATTTATGTGAATCCATACAACTGGGCTTATGCATGCCTTACTTTGGCCCGCTATACCTTCCCTGGTATTTTTCATTAAGCTGATTGCCAAAAACCCCTGAGTTGCAGATTGCTGGAAGCTGGGAGAATAACCTAGACAAGCAGCGCTATGTGTTTGCCTTAATCTTGCAGTTTTTATGAAGCACTTAGGAAGTTTGGTACTCTCAGAGACAGAATGCAAAGTTAACCTGACCTTGTTTCTGACCAGGTACAGCTGTTCTTGTGTTCCTTAAAATATGCTGACATTTAGAATTTGAAAGTCATTTTTATAAGGCAGTATTACATTATTTCCTTGTATAAAATGTTAGATCAATATTAAAGTAATTCTGTGCATGATGTAATGGAAACGTCCATTTTGTTGCAGAACGCTACATAGGAAGGCCTGCAGCATGAAGTACTGAAAAATAAAGGGAAATCACCTGTATGTTCACATGGACAGTCCATGTGCCCATATCTTTTAAAAGATCAGCACTGTAGGAATAAGTCTACAGGTAATTTGCTGTGGGATGCTAGAAAATCAGAAACAGTCAGTGTAAGGAGAGGCAGAACAGCCAGCCTCTTAGGGAACTAGAAGCAAGAGCCATGAGTGTGAGCAACTCTCATGTGCTTCCCATGTGCTGTTGACTTAGTTTTTGCCTATATGAAGGCTATAAGATATCAGATAAATATATGGCAAATACTAACATTTTAAGGTTCTTACTGAGTCATAATGACAAAGTTTAAGCATTTTATAACTTTTCGGTTTGTATGTGGCAGTGGCCATGAGAGTTAGTAGTTACTGCTGCCAACATTTGATGAACTGTCTTTACAAAATAGCTGTTTCTTTCAATATGGAGTGTGATTCATTAACAGAATGTATATTTTAGTGACTGATGGAAATACCTATTTTTGACTTCACTTATTCAAACAAAATTTCAGCATGTAATACGTCATGAAAAAGGTCATCTAATTATAGTCGTTTTTCATTAGCTCACCTGATTCCTGCCTACACTTACACAAGCCATTGGTCAGGTGTTATTGCCTATTAATATACCTCAGCTTTAACGTCTGTATACACAGGTTCAGTAATAATGTTCTGCATCTACCTTTATATATACTGCAAATGTACTTTATTAGGAGATTCAAACTGAACGCGTAGAATTAAACCACCCACAGACTGTTTCTTAGGTCTTCCAGACATTTATGCAGATGTTGAACTTTATATATTTGAAAGAGTTGTTGACATTTTCTCCACCTATTCTTTAATGAGAAATGCCCTTTACAAAATAAGTAAAATGAGTACAGACGCATGCAGTGATTAAATAAATCTAAATAAACACAACGACCGAAAGAAAATATAATTTTATTTACTTGTTTACTTCTATCTTCCTGCTTTCTTCTCACCTCTCATTATACTATTCCAGTCAGAGCCACAGCTGCGATTCAGTCCGATTTACTCTTCATTGATCAGTGGCTTTAGCAGAGAGATGCTGAAATCCCATAGTGGAGTAATGGCAATCTTCACACTGGCATAAACAACCTGTGGTGCAGATTTGGGATAAGAAGGGAGATTGAGCTCTCCATGAGCAGCTGGTGTCCTGACAGTCCCACTATCTCAGAGTCTCCATCCCCAAGCGGGGGTTATTTTCTTCTTAGGGTAATTATGACAGTAGAGTAGGAGACTTCCCAAGGTATCATTGGTTTCCCTGATGTGCTCAGAGGTCTTTCATGATCTGACTTCCCCATACACATAGAAATATGAATAGCATTCACATCCACATGTAACACATCTTCCAAAAGCCTTAGGACAATATGAGCAGTGAAAAGTCCTGGCAGGGATCAAATATGCTATCACTAATCACATAAGACTGGATCTGGAGACTAAGAAAGATGGTAGCCTTGGGAGATTCTGCCTGATGCCTCCAGAGAGCTGACTCCTACGTAATGTATCCCTGCTTGAATATAGCTGAGAGAATTTTCATCAGATACCAAAGCTTCATGTGCAGTGATCAAGGGCATATATGACTGCAGATAATGAACATTCAGAAACAGGAGAAAGTGTACAGAGTTGTGGCCTTCTCTACCTTTTCCAGCCTTTTTGAAGCTTCCCCTCTGAAATTTTTCTCTAACCCATAATGAAATTATAGGTCTTATGACTCCAAGTCATCTTTGGTCTATTTCGTAGAACTGGAAAGTTCTGGCTTCTGAGATTGAAACAGCAACTTGGGGAGACAAGATGAACACACACTCTGTGCCTCTTGACGACAAACACTTGTGCCTTCCTACTGCAACAAGCATGGATCTTTTCTATGAAATTGACCCATTTTTTCCCTTTAGAATAGTGATCTATCCCTTTTCCTCTGACTATTCTCTCTTTTTTTTTTTTTTTTTTTCCTTCTGGAAAATCTGTGACTTAACAGAGAAAAAAAGTTATTTTTCAAGTCCTGGGTAAGTTATGCAGTTATGCTTCAGAAAAACACATCATGGAAAATTTCCCTTTCATGGGCATTGTTCTGATTTTGTGCTGGTTGTTTTCTCTCCCTCACAAAGTCCTTTCTCCTAGCCTCTTTTACCTTACAGATATACATCTTATGTCAGCAGTGCTATTTTCCCACTTCTTGTCAAGGAGAGTATGCCCCTTTTTGTCAGGAACAAGCTGAGATGGGGCACAATGGTAGAGCAGGGGAGAAAACAAAATTTTAAAAGCATCAAAATCTCTTAGATAGGCAGAAATGAGCATACAACTGTAACAGCCTACAGATTTTTATTTAAATATGGAAGAGATGAAAAAAAATAAGCTATTTAAGCCAGCAGCAAGGAAGTTTCACAGAAGCAAGTAGCTCCCAATTACTTAGCAACAACAGGCACAGCATGCAAATAGTCAAGCAGCAGCAAACACAGTGGTATGAACATATGGGAATGCTACTAACAAAACAACACAGAAAGTGTAACCCAAGTGAACAAATCTTGCAAAGACAAGATGAAGTCTCAGATCTCTCCGATTGCTTCTGTGAGTGTCTGTTTACAGTAGGGATTGTTACATACATTGTCATTCATGCTGGCCTGTGCACTCCTGTGTGCTGGTGCTAGCGATGCTTTGCCCTTCACCCTTCTTCTCCTGTAGGATCTTCTCTCCAGTGCCAGGACCATGCATCTAGATCTACCCATGCCCTAGGCTGCAGCTAATGGCTGTAGCAGAGCCTTGCGTCCAGGCACAAACACCTCCCAGAGCAGCCTGCCTTTTCAGATCCTTTTTCTCGTTTTGTACCTTGACACAGCAGGAGTCTGAGGGTATTTATTCTCACTTGCAAGAGAACCAGAGCTGAGGCAAAGGCATTCTCATAGACAAGCAATGCAGCCAGAGCTGGGAGATAACAGACAAGATATTGAAGAATTGGGCTGAAGTGTTAAATCTCCGCAGCATCAGACATATCCTTCAGTTTTGTCAGGATATGAATATGAAGCCCACTTTTAATTTCACTGAATAACTTAAATTTTTAAAATGAATTCTAACCTACTCATTTGTGAAAAATATGTTTGCAATGTTTGGATTTGGATTTCTTATTCCTGTTTAACTCTGTCTGGAAATATATAAAAGGTATGGCGGCATTCCTTACAATGTTGGCAATTGTTTGCAGAGATAGCAATGAGAATTAAAGAATATACGTATTCTTTTCAGGAAAAAAAAAAAAAAAAAAAAAAAAAAAAAAGACTTGCTTTATGGCCTGCAGGACTTCCTTCAGGTGTTAAGTGTGCAAGTCTGAGAGCACGGCTCTTTTTTTCTCTCTATCTCAGTACAATAAAAGATGTTACATCTCTTCAAATCTTTGACTCTCTTCTATCCTTAGATCATAATTACAAAAAATTACTTTCTACAGAAAGGAAAATGAAGGACTTCAAATTGCCTTAAAAGAGAGAAATGAATTCAGGAAGGGCTATTTTTAACATGCAAGACATGGATTTTTTCCACTCAAGGTAATTAATCTGTAAAATTCCCCTCAAAATAAAAGTCTAAAATTAACCCCCCTCCCACCAAAAATAGGAAGCTCATAACAGATGGAAAAAGTCACAAGACTAAATGATTAGTACTTCACATTAAATATCTTTTTCATAAAACAGCAAGCGGCACATCTACTTCATGGCAGTTGTTACTGCATCAAAGTACTCTAAGCAGAATACAATTATATTGAAAAAGGAAATATACGTTTTCTCCTTCTGAAAAGAAAGTTGTCAAAAGGAGAAAAAAAAATCTCCCAAGAAGACAGATCCTGATGAGAGTGTATGATCTTTTTTGTGCGGGAAAGGGGAGGGGAGAGACAGAATAGGAAGGAGAAAACAGAAAAAGCAGCCCCAGGATAACAAGCTTTGTGTGAAGCAGAAAATCATACCCTTTGAGGGTCATTTTCTTTGAGTTGCTGCCTCAGGGAGATAGGAGGCAGAGATTAAACACTGGAGGGAAAGTCCACATTCGCTTGAGATGAATCACTCTGCCCTGAAATGCTCTGGAATAGCAGACAGTGATCCTGGTCTTCTTGGGGGTGTGCAGATCCCAGCAAATAGTTTGCATCAAACTGC
Source organism: Centrocercus urophasianus (assembly GCF_019232065.1). Lineage (NCBI taxonomy): Eukaryota > Metazoa > Chordata > Aves > Galliformes > Phasianidae > Centrocercus > Centrocercus urophasianus. The sequence continues at coordinate 29,967,512 of NW_024884142.1, forward strand.
GCGCTTTTGCTTAAACCCGCATATCTGAGATTGCAGGGGAGTGCTGTGTGAGGCATTCTTGTAAGCGGTGGGATTCAGGGAAAACACGAATTGAAAAGGGTGTGCGATCATGTCTGCCTATGAGGAACACCTCAGGCATGCTTCTAAAAACAGACCTGTGCTCTGGCTGTCCTTAGTGAGGGGAGTTATGAGGTCTTAGCAGCCGCTGGGAACATTGCCTTTTACCCTAGGAACGAGTTTTCCAGAGGATTAGGAATCTCTTTCCACTAGGTGGAGCCTAAATTCTTCCATCCCGCACACGCACTCCATTCTTCAGCATGTATCTGAGAGGTTTTTTTCATCTGTTAGTCCAAGCAGAAGTCAGCTAGACAGAAATCTGAAGACATTTGAAGTACACGGTGTAGGAAGGTCGTGAGATCTTTATTTTGATTTTTTTTTTGTTTGTTTTTGTTTTAAATTGTTCCCTGTTTATTATGCATTAAACTAGACAGTGAGAACATCACATCAATCAGTATGCTCCCTAATGCAGCTGATACCAGTATATTGCTTTCTTTTTAATCAGTTTATGCTTAAATCACTGCTGGTTCTATATCTGTATAAAGAGAGAGGGGAGGAGGTAATGACAATAGATGAGCGAATGAAGGACAATATTTCAAAGCAGGCATACTGGAATAGAAGCAAAATGTTGCAGATCCCTTAGTTAAGCTGCTCCTGTGCAGCATGTGTGGAATTGTATACCCTTGATTTTTTATTTCTTTTTTCCAAAAGAATAAAAATATAGATGGAAAGCAATTACACAAGATTGCAGATTTAAAAAATCGGGCTGCAGCTCATTCTTATGGCAAAGTTGGTAGGTCAGACCGAGCACTTTGGCTGACTCTGAATGGACTGGCTGTCAACTGCTGAAAACTCTGCCCAACAGTTTCATTTCTATGGCCTTTCTGGAAGAGACACTTTCTTTACTTAGCACAAGAGTTCTTCTCCCTAGTGCGTTCTGAGTTAGGAGTGGCATGACTGGCTGGACAATGATGATTGTGTAGCATAGTAGCCTTTTAGGTTTCAACCTTTTCTTCTTCATAGGGTCAAAGATAAACCTCTTAGATGCTTTGAAAAGCCTGACCCCAGTCTCTGGAAATAACTGAAGTGTCCAACCTGGATCAAACAATCCTTTCCTTCAAAAACATTGTCAAAACTGAGTTTTTTTAAAAAGCTTTTGGCTCCGATGAAAGCTGAACGATGAAATCAGTGTGCATTTGATGGGAAGTGTTCCAACTAGCTCTAATAAGGAGCACTACTCAGTATTTTAATGACAACCTTCAGTTGCAAAACTCTATTTTGGCTCCTTTATGTTCCTACCACTGTACTACCTGTGCAATCTCCCAGCCTTTAATGTATTTTCCCTCACAGTGTACCTGGAAAATGCTATTGTCCCTTCTTTACAGATTAGAAATGGAAGCACAGGTAGGCGAGGCAACTTGCTGAAGATTGTACAGTCAGGTTTGCAGCAGAGAAAAAAAAATCATAAAATCATAGAGTGGATTGGGTTGGAAAGGCTCTTAAAGATGGTTTAGCTCCAACCCCTTGCTTAGAGCAGAGCTACCACCCTCCAGACCAGGCTGCCCAGTGCTCCACTCAACCTGGCACCCCCAGGGATGAGGCATCCACAGCTTTTCTGGGAAGCTTGTGCCAATGCTTCACCACTCTCTGAGTAAATAATTTGTTCCTAACATCTAACATAAAACTTCCCTTGTTTCATTTTAAAACTGTTCCTCCCTGTCCTATTGCAATCAGACCATGTAAAAGGTAATTCCCCTTGTCCAAAATTGTAATCTGGTATTGCAGGTTGGAGTACCTAATGCTATTATTTTTTTCTATGACCTGATCTCCTTTGTGCAATATATTAGGTGGGCATGACCTGACAGACTATCTATCCTAAACATAACAAATGTTAGAGACATCCGGAGTTCTATTGGATATCCTATTAGATGTTGGATTTCCCAGACAGTTTTTATTTATTCATTTTAAAAAGTTAGCAAGAAAACTTTTACTCCTTACATTTCTCTTCCTCTTCCTTACTTCCATACCGTGTTCTTCGGACTTGCTTGCTGCTGGCACTGTCTGTAAACTCCTATTACTTTTGAATCTTTTAGCAGATAGGAAATTCTCTCCAAAAAGGCTGAAAATGAGAGAGGAGAAGAGACAGCGAGACAGTATTCGGTTGACTAGAGAAGAATATAACAATCTTTCAGTAAGCAGAGGAAGCAGCAGAATCTAAAAGTATACATAACTCTAGAAAACAAATCATACTTGCTTATGTTTTTTGAACTTCATGAATGTCTGATTTGGTATTCCTCTCTGAGACATCAGCCTTTTGTATGTGAGGGTGCTGACACTTCTCTAGTCCTCTGTTTAAAAGTAGTGACAAGATTTCAAAGGGAGAAAGGCAAATACAATTTTCTGGTGAGAAACAGTTCATATTTCAGAAGAAATAGAAAAAAGAATCACAACAGGTTGAATATGAATCTTCAGATATGATTTTAGTCTTGAAAATATCTGTGACAATGATTATATAATTGTTTATTATATGTTAATTGCATGTTCTCATGTTCTTTGTTAATATGAACTCCTCTGTAGTTTTGTAAGTTAAATTAACACCTTCCACTTACATATTTTCCTGTCTGTGGGTGACACAGAATGATCATTATGCAGTTTTATGGTTTGCTTTACTTTCTCTGCTCTGTCTTTTGCTTGTGTATACACAATTTGTTTGCATGAAAAATTTACCAAGGGGTACTTTTGTCTCAGAAGAGAATGACTCTGATAATCCAGGTGCAGATCTATTGACAACTACTGCATTATCTCCCTATGATTGTAAATACTCTCTGCACTGCAGTACAAAACTCTCGTTATTCAAAATCATATACATAGAGGAAAAGGAAGGCCCTCAAGTAGCTGTTATATGTCTTCCATATTAAACAAACAAAATAAGCAAAGAGAAGAGAACCAGAGGGATACATCTGAAGTGGATTTTTATGGAGGTATTGTCCTTGGTAGTCACTGAAATCCTCAGATCTCTTTGGTAGGATTTTACCTATTCTGGCATCCACAAATCTGTAAATCATCACAGTCATGGTCCTGATAGCATGGAATACAATTTACTGTGTAATCTTTTAAGGGACAGGAGTACGGTTATTATCTGGTTTGTGGCCGATGGAGATCAGAGTATCCAGTTTTGAGCAGACTAGAAACTTCTTGTGGTACTTTCTAGACTCAGTTTTCCTATGACCTTGTGATGACTGTAAAGTCACATAGGCAAATTCTTGGAGATCTGCCATTCTCTTGCTTCTTTTCTTGGGCTCAAACATTTTCTGGTTTTACTTCAGACTTTGGGAATGTAGATCAAGTTGCTTCTTACTGATGTAAAGATGGTTAGGGAGGTTGTGGCAAGGTGGTTATTGGCCACTTCCCCCATGTAACTAGTGATAGGACCAGAGGGAATGGCCTCAAGTTGCACCAGGAGAGATTCAGATTGGACATTAGAAAAAAACTTATTATCTGGAAGAGTGGTCAGACACTGGAACAGGCTTCCCAGGGAGGTGGCGGAGTCACCATCCCTGGAGGTGTCCAATAGGTATTTAGATGTTGTACTGATGGACATGGTTTAGTGGGTATTATTGGTGATATGTGGATGGTTGGACTAGATGGTCTTGGAGGTCTTTTCCAACCTTGGTGATTCTGCTGCATTTGGGGAGGGTCAGGTTGGGTGTTACTAATAGGTTCTGTGATTCTATGGTATACATTAGAATTATCCATACACTGCTGGAAACCTATTTAAACTTCTATGATTTCCTCCTGTATGTTCTGATAGAATTTGAATAGTTTGGAGGAAAGGATTTGGCTTTTTGAAATGGAGATACAGCTGCAAAGAAGGCCTTGAGGCACAGAGAAGCACATCTCTTCAGCTGTGCGAAAAAACATTATCTTTCATGTTAATATTAAATGGCCATGGACTTACACAAGTACATGCTGGTTTAAGCCATGTGAAATTATTTGACAGGCAAGTGTTAAATGCAAACATAATCTCTATATCTAGTTTTATTATAGGAAATCTTTGCCTTTTCTTTTTCTTAAAGCTTGAGAGTACTTTATTTTAATGTAAGCAACTGATAGTAGTGAAGAAACTGAAACTAATTCCTGGCCTAAGAACATGACTCATCACTTCTTGCTTTGTGTCAGAAAAAACTATTCTCCACTGGAAACATTCAAAAGGAATTTCCCTGCAGGCCTAGCTTTGCACTGCTTTGGAACATCAAAATGCTGAACTTGCAGTCCATAGAGAGCACTTTCTTCCTAGAGAATATGAAACTCATCTTGAAGGTTTTTTGTTTGTTTGTTTGTTTGATTGATTGTTTAGAGGAAAATCTGTATGTGCAATATATAATATGCGCCTTTCTCCAATCTTGTCCTTTCTGCTGCATTTGCCACTAAAAGGGTTCTGATGAATTTTACTGTGTGCACTGCAGCTGCAAGGTATGTGTGGCACAGCTGGGGGTAACTAGCCAAATAATGTTTATAAACATTCCTGTCAATAAGGCTTGCCATCCTTTGGCACCATGTTGATGTGTCTGTGCAACTCTGGGGAGTGAGTGTATTTGAAAGCAGAGGTATCCGGAAAATCAAGTAACTTGTTATGGAAATGTCTGTACAAAAGTGCTCTCTCAGGATAAAAGATTTTTCTGTTTTGTTGGTAAAATATTCACTGAACATTTGCTGAATTTTTGACAATCATTTTAGAGCAGGAAAAAAGCGATTATTCTTCTTAGTGAAGTGCAGGTCACCTAGATTTGGCAGTGAAGTTTTCCTGCATGGTTTACATGACAAGCCAAAAAAAATGAGGGCTCATTTACCAGTTTGTGAATAAACCTCAGGCTAAAATGTAGTCATACATTCATTAAACGATATAAAAATACCACAGCATATCTACAGATAATTTACTGTTAAATTTTTCAGATAAGTAATTTGTGATAATTAATTTGATTAGCTTTGATTGGTGTGCTAAGTACCCATCATTAAAATCTCATTGTTTTATTTAGTTGCAGATTTTTGAATATGGCCATATACATTATCTATAATGCAGTGTTTAACCAGATCAATTATCTGTTATCAATGATCCATTCTCTAGCCAGATGACTTCAGTTCTATGAACCACAAATTATTTAGCTTTGAGTTTCTCTAGAAAAGAATCTTATGAATAAATTGCAAAGTTGGGCCATTTTCCCTTAATATAAATGTTGATAAGTTTTCTATCTGCAGAATGAATTTTACTGAACTCTTCTATTAGAAATGTTTGTGCCTCTATATAAGTACAGTAACTCTTTTCAAATAGTATTCCAGAATTGAATTTAACCATAGAAACAGAGATATTCAAATTTGAATGTCGAATGTTTTTTTAATTAAAAAAAATAAAAATCTTCTTCTGATGAAAGTAAAATACTTCAACGAAACAGAGGATGTCCTAAATCGTAGTATTAAGATATAGAATAAAAATGATTATTTTTTTTGTGTGTGTGTGTGTGAAAACATGATTTTCTTATTTCCTAAAGGAAAAATCATGAGAAAACTATGAAAAAAAAAAAAAAAAAAAAAGACTACTCTCTCTAGGAAACAAAATCCTTTTTGTTCTATTAAACTTTCTTAATGAGTACACATTTATCCCAAATCCTTGTTTTGCAGGTGCTTTACTTTTTCTTTTTCTTTTTCTTTTTCTTTTTCTTTTTCTAGGTGCTTTTCTTTTTCTTTTTCTTTTTCTTTTTCTTTTTCTTTTTCTTTTTCTTTTTCCTTTTCTTTTTCTTTTTCTTTTTCTTTTTCTTTTTTTTTATATCCCTTACACAAACAAGAAGTGCTACGTTCTACTAAAATGCTTTTGAAAATTTCCCTGAAAAGATCTCCTGGTAGCTTTTGTACTTCAGTATACAGCAGTTGTGAAATAAAATAAAAATGTTCAGTAAGATGAGGAAACTCATTTCTAGTGTCAAAATGGGAGAAATTCACACTTCCCTACCTAAACACTCTATTAGGATGATACATTGCCCCCAGTGCTAGATTTCACAGTTTACCTAAAGTCTCAGGAATCAGGTAAATGTATGACTACGTATGATTATCTTTCTGCTTTCTAAAATCTACCAACACCGTAATTCAAGATTATTGCTGTTATACTGCCAGGGTGCACTGTGAAAACTGCAAATATCTCCCTAAATGTGTCAGCTGGTGTGATATAGGGGAGGTTGGGAAGAACTCCTGACTTAAAAAGACAATTCTCATCATATTTTCCCACAGTATTTCTTGAGGAGATACTTAGCAGTTCTGAGGATCCAAGCCTCACTGCTCTCATGGTGTTTGTGAACAAGGTTTAACAAAAGCAAGTGTAGAGTCTTGCATCTGGGGAGGAATAATTCCATGCACCAGTACAGGTTGGGGGATGACCTGCTGGAGGGGAGCTCTGCGGAAAGGGACCTGGGTGTCCTGGTGGATGACAGGTTGGCCATGAGCCAGCAGTGTGCCCTTGTGGCCAAAAAGGCCAATGGCTTACTGGGGTGCATTAAAAAGAGCGTGTCCAGCAGGTCGAAGGAGGTGATCCTCCCCCTCTACTCTGCCCTGGTAAGACCTCATCTGGAGTACTGCGTCCAGTTCTGGGCTCCCCAGTACAAAAAAGACAAGGATCTCTTGGAAAGAGTCCAGCGGAGGGCCACGAAGATGGTAAAGGGCCTGGAGCATCTCTCCTATGAGGAAAGGCTGAGTGAACTGGGTCTGTTCAGCCTTGAGAAAAGAAGACTGAGAGGGGACCTGATCCAGGTCTATAAATATCCAAGGTGGGGGGCAGAATGGCGAGGCCAGACTGTTTTCAGTGGTGAGTGGAGACAGGACAAGGGGAAATGGCTGGAAAGTGCAGCATAGGAAGTTCCGCACAAACATGCGCAAGAACTTCTTTACAGTGAGGTGACGGAGCACTGGAACAGGCTGCCCAGGGAGGTGGTGGAGTCTCCTTCTCTGGAGATGTTCAAGACCTGCCTGGATGCCTACCTGTGCGACCTGCTGTAGGGAACCTGCTTTGGCAGGGGCGTTGGACTCGATGATCTCTGGAGGTCCCTTCCAACCCCTACAATTCTGTGATTCTGTGATTCTGTGAAGTCCGCAGAGAAAGAAAGATTTCCACAGTGAGAATGCAGGCAAGGAGAAGGCTCTGCCCTTTCTCACATGACTATCATGGCCTTGATCTAATGTGACATTTTGCCATCCCATGGAAAGTGCAGGCAGCCATTAGTAAGAGGGACTTCCCACATTTTCAAGTCCCCCGGGTCTTTAGTTCCTGTTGAAGCTCCACCCTTCCTTCCCTCACTGTCAAAATGCAAGGCTATATGACTGGGAGGGGAAGGGGCAGTAGGTGCATGAGTAGCTTTCTGCCAAGGTGGAGAGGTGGCTAAGTCTTGCACTCTGCTTCCCATGGAGGGAGAGTGTGAACTACACCTCAAATGCATCACTCTTGAATGACGACGATGAAGGATTGCTTGAGAGTGTAGTCCTGCCTTGGAAGCCAAAGAGGGTCACAAACCTGACATGGCTCTCACAGAAAAAGGATTATTAAAAACAATCTGAGGAGAAGTCTGCCTAGCAGAATAGAAAAGCAGAGCAGAAGCAAGTATGAAATCCTGGAATATACTGATGAACATGACACATTTTTATTAAAAGTTTGAGTTTCCAGCAAAACTTTGCTGACCCAGGTCTCTGTCACAATATGACAGTGTAAATGCTATTGAAGCCAAAACTGTCATTTGAACAAAATAAAACAGGTAGAACAGATAAATAGCCAATAATAATCTTCAGTGAATCAACTGTATTTGATGTAATGTGCAATATGTTCTTCAGACTTGCTGTAGATTTCACTCAAAACTAGAGGTTACTTAGCTGCACATATGTCTTCTGAGACAAAGTTTCTGCAAAGCTCCCAGCTACAACCATGAACTTCTAATCTGCAAAAGCCAAAGCACTTAGGAAAGCAGAGCAATATCATGATACTCATGTTATAGATGGGTAAACTAAGATACAAGCTGAATTTGTGCTAGATAATTTACAAAGTCAGAGACAGCAGCTGAAATAAGGACTACAGTGTCCTTAGATTTTTCCTTTCCTTGTGTTAATGCTGCCTTAGATTAAAACTGCTTTTCAGAAAAGTTATGTGATTTAGCACTTAACTGCTGAGATGAAGCTGCATGATTTTCTTCAGATAAAACAAGGATGATTGATTAAAATTAAGAAGGATTATATATTAACTCAGCTGGAAAACTCATTGCATGAGAATGGTGATTTTACACAGCTGTCTGTTTATTATGCTAATTTGTGTTTCTTCCATGCCACCTCTCCTGGGGGTACCCTGTTTCTCCCTCCTACTTCATAAACTTCAGTGAGGAGATGAATTGTGAAAGTCATGAAGTCAAATCTGTGTGCTAGGTTGTGCCAGACCTAAGACTGAAATATTTTCATTCAATAAAGAGAATTTTTGGTTTGGAGGATATCTCTTCTAATGTTGTCTGACCAGGTTGCCCAGAAGTGGTGGATGCTATCATCTATGGAGATATCCAAGATCAGACTGGATGGGGCTCTGAGCAGCTTCATCTAGCTGTAGGTATCCCTGTTCAGTGCAGTGAAGTTGGTCTAAATTACTTCTAAGGGTACGTTCCAAATCAAACAATTCTATGATTCTCTGATAAAGGAAAGGAAGGGGAGGTAGTAATGAGATAGGGAAGCTGTTCATCTCTAAGATGAATCAGGTCAAATGTTCAGTGATCAAGATTCAGTAGGTGAGGTAAAATATTGGTGATTTCAGTGTCTCTCACTCACAGTAATAAATAGTTACCAATTTCAGGAGAACTAAAGCATACTGTAAAAAAACTTCAGCAATGATGTTTCAGATTATGTGAGGGTTTACACTGCAGGTGGAAGGATGAGTCATCAGTTCTGGCAGATAAGTATTCGTTGTTTTTTTAGGCTCTTTGTTTTAACTTTAAATTGACTATTGTGGAGATGTGCTTAGATGGAGATTTTAGTAGCATGGGCATAGGACTACACTGGGTGATGACTATTCTCAGTCCCTGCTGGAATCTCTGCATGGGAAGGGCCCAAGAAGTTGAGCCGGCTGAATGCCTAGAGCACAGCACCAGGGGGCTCTGCATGATGCTCTTGTATGATGGATGTGGGGTCAAGTCCTGGTGAAATTTCTTAAATCATACTGATTCCTGAAAAGACAGAAACAAAACTCCTACTGACTTCACAAGAAACAAATTCAGACCACAGGTCAGGGTCACAAAAAGCCCTGTGACACAACTGGAACAGAAATTTTCTGACTTCTGTTATTACCTTAATAAAAAAATCCATCTTATTTCCCTTCATGAACAGAAGCTCCTCCCCTTCCAACACTTTTTTTTTTTTTTTTTTTTTTTTTTGAAGTAGTTGGGACAGTTTATTTATGGTCCCAATTTACCTTGGTAGTTTGAATACTTGCCCATTTCCCAGGAAAATTTTCTACCTTCAAGTGGCCCACATTATAAACTCTAACTATAAGAAAGACCTTCCAGAGCATGGGGGAAGGTTCATTTCTGTAGAAAAACTGAGTGAAATTATAGTTTTTATTACACTTCATTTTCAACTCTTACCTTTCCATGGCCTCTGCCTTCTTACTTCTATAAACTGGACCATTATTGGCCTAAATCCTTAAACTGTCCTTTTAACTGGAGTTATTTTACTATCCAGCCTATACAGCATTCTCATCAAATCCAGTTTGTAAACATTCCTGAGGCACTCAGAGGACAAATGACGATATGTTTGGAAATACATTATAAAATATTTTATTTCCTGTAGCTTAATGGAAAGTTAGGATAGTGTCCTAAAAAGAATTTATGTGACATACTGAGAAGTCTTTTCACCACAAAGGGCAATGTGTTGAGCATCAGCCCAGAGTGTGTTGGTTTACACGGGCCTTTATTTGCTAAGCACTACAGAATATAAGAGTAGGTTGGAATAGCTGGTAAGCAAATGCTTTCTTCATGTGTGCATATTGGATGCATCTACTGGTGTGAAATTGTGTTTTTACAGGGTGGTTTTGATAGTGAGCTGAATACTGACCAGCTAACCCACTGGAGAGCTGTAGCTGTTAAACTCTAGGAAAGCCACGGGGGATGGGTGGAGAATTTTCATTCAGAAGAGTGATTCTGAATGTACAGCAAATATTCCTCTCCCAAGCTTCCTTCTCCCAAGGAGAACTAAATCCAGAGTTTGTAAAGACAATAACATTGTTTTCTACTGAGAGCCACCATCTTTAATATGTTCTACATACTTCTCTACAGGCAGCAATAAACTCTATATATTCTGGCACAATTCTTAAACCATCCAAACTGCATCTTAGTAGTCTAGGCATTGTGTTCCTTGTCAGGTCTTTTCTTATTAAATGACTTATCTATAGAAAAGTGCTAATTTCTTTAAACAAAGCATTTGATGGGAGAAATATCAAATGCCAAGTCACAGTAGAAACTCATCTACCAGGGAGATTCCTTGTTACTTTCTTTATCTGTTGTGCTGCTAACAAAAGAAGATCCATTAAGAACTGTTTTATCCTAGATGTTCATTCTTAATTCTTCAAGATACTCTTGCTAGAAGATAGAATTAGCCCAAAGAGCAAACATACAAAAAGAATTATATTTTGAAGTTACTATTTTACTGTCTGATGATGAAAAACAGTTTAATACACATTTGCAAAAAGAGTTTTTAATGACAGATAAAACACACTAATGAAAAATGGCATCAGTCAAGGAAGAAGTGAAATTATCAATAAATAAACCTCCAACATTTACTTATCTACAGTGAAGGGTATAGCTAAAATGACAAACATTTTTGTCCAACTTCTTGGCTCTGAGTAGTTTGTGAACAATTTGTTGTTATGGTTGTCCAAGTTTTATTACCATTCTGTCTTTCTCCATATTAAGATTTCCTTGCTTGATCACAATTTTCAGGTTCCTAAGAATCTGGCAGTACTTTCCAGCAAAGACATTCAGTTTTCAAATGCTAAGTGAGAACTTGAGCTAATTTATTTACTCATAAAATATCCTAAATGTACTGAATCTGTTTTTTTTTGTTTTTTTTTTTTTTAAATAATTTATTTTTGCTCACAGTTGAAATTACAGTATTGTCATACATACATGGCTTAAACTCTAAGGCTGTGCTCAGTTTAAATCTATGGAATTGAATCAAATAAATGTTTATAAAATTGTAATCACAGAGTAACTAATTTGTTCTTTCATAAAAAATCCACTACTTTTGTTTGAGTGTTTGTAAGACTGTACATCTTTTTTTTGTTGTTGTTTCTACCTCAAACATGTGGCTTTCCTTTGTTAAGAGTATGCTTGAGCTGTCACCAAAAGTAAAACTTACAAGTCCCAGGCTGCTCTGGAAAAACAGCAGTAATTCAGCTAGGGACCAAGCATCCGCTGAAAGATGAGAGCTCAGATGTCTCCTGTTAATAGTTTATCAAGCTCAGAGGAATCTACTGTCCACTCTAATTTATCCTTCCGTATTGCAATAAGTATACTTTCAAGTACAATATTAATCCTTTCTGAAGGTTTTTCTGATTATTTCTAATGTACCTTTATAGAAAGAAGTATTAAAATTCAATTTTTCCTGCTTTTCTTTAGCTAGAAGTTCATACTGGGGACATTTTGCAGTGGTCATTATAGTTTATGACAATAAAGTTTTTACTGTAGAAACATTTCTATCGTGCTGGGACTTTAATGCACCTGAAAAGAAGATGTATGGTAATAGTGAGGTACAGAAAAGTTGTACAATCGCTTAGTTTGCCTACAACAATCCAAACAACTTTAAGTAGAAGTTGCTGTGGCTCTTGCCACCTTGCCTTGTCTTCCTTCAGTCTGCTATTGTTCCCCCTTCCTTTCATCTTAACTGACAGTTGCCTGGCATCTCATCATTCAGAGACGCAAATGCTCAAAGCAGTGTTTTCAGTCTTGGTGGATGAGTTTTTAAAGTTTAAACTCATCAATGTTTGACTACATATGGTAGAAGAAGGGGCAAGGCAGGACTGGTTTATCATAGTTAATCTATGAATAATATGCCTGGCTCATATCCTGCTCTTTTGACTCCTTTCCTGGGGTTTACTTGAAAATGAGCAGCCAGTCCCACTGAGGTCTAGCAGACCTCCCCTGACTACTATGCTTTCCAGGAGACTCCGCAGTCTCTTAGTCACCCACTGAGGTTTGAGGTCCATGCATTGCTCAGTCAACAAAGCCAGTTACTCCCGTCACACCAAGGAATAATGACAGGTGTGCTCAGCACCAGCTTGAGTAATTTGTATCAATCCATGCATGCTGATGACTCCTGAGCAACATCTGGAAAAGATGGCTTCGAAGAAGGGCTTGCAGCACCTTTTTCTTCAGCGCCAAGTTTTCTTCTGTATTAAACTAAACAGGAGAATGTTACAATTTTCTTTACTGTTAAATTGCTTGTATGCTTGGCACAGTGTAATCCCAGACCATTTAGCCTTCTGGGTGCCTGGTTACAGTTCAAGGCCGGCGCAGGCTACAAACCACACTGAAGTGCACCAGTCATTCTTATTACTACAGTACAATTTTTAATCGCAGGTTCATCCCCTCTTTCCTGGGCAGGAGAAAGTGATGTGTCCATGAATATGTCTTGGTTAGCACAGATGAAATAAGCCCACAACCCCTGGGAAGTGCCAGAACTACCACATGTGCAGATCGATGCCTCTGCTTTGTGGCAGAAGAGTGACAGCTCATAGCCCTCTGCCTCTGCGATGAGTGATACAGCTTGCTAATAGCACCTTCTCCTTCCATCATTTTAAACAGCTTGTCTTTTTATTCCTTTGTTATATTTTCAATTTAAAGTATGAGATCTCATGGTGATGACTGAGATGTGACTAAGCAGTTTAGATCTTTATTCTAGAAATCCTTGACCTTCTTCAATTGCTAACTATGATAAAAATTGCTAACTATGCTAACTATGATAAAATCTCACTAACTTTTTTCTTTTTTAAGTCTGCTCATGCCATTAAAATTAGTACAACACATCTCGGGAGTCTACTTAAATATGAATACCAAAAAGCAAGTCTATTTTGGAAGTATATTTTATTTTTTGAAGATAAAATGCTGTATAGCAATTTTGCACATCCTTCCAATTTTTGTATAGGCAGGGTTGATTAAAAAAAAAATGGAAATACTGTTTTTGGATATTTTTTGCCAATAAATGTCATTTGAGTGGTTCTGGGAGAAAATAAAAGAAATTGAATTTTCTACACTAATGTGTACTTGCTGTTACTATTCTGACTTGAAATTCAATATACATTTCTCCAAGTTTTTATGCATTACTTTGTTATAAAATTCCTTTGAAGGAAAAGCATTTTTAATTGGATAATGTATTCCACCTTCTTTGGCAGAGATTAATTAACTTTATTAAAAAAAAAAAAAAAGTAGCAGAATCCCTGCTTCCTTCCCCTTTCTCACTCTTATTGCTTTTAAGTTAGTGCTAGTGGAACACAAGTTAATGAGGCACCTTGTGGACCAAGACCTTGGTATTACAAATGTTCATTCTTCCCTTACTTTTGATTAAGCAGTACCAAGTGATAAAGACCACACTGCTCCTAAACAAACAGAATTGTGAAAGAACTATAAAGTGTATGGCAGAAAGAGAACAAAGCAGCTGTGGTTGTTCCACAGCAATACCATCCAGACTGTGTCATTTATATACAGTTTTCTGGCTGTATTTGCAAATACATTTTGCTATCTGAGATCTCCTTTTTTTTTTCCCCTTTTATTAGTACTACTTGTGAAGTAACACAGAGGCTAAAATAAGCTAAATGATCCAAAGATGCTTCAGAATAAATCCTGTGCTGCACTGTGCAGTCATGGTGTGAGAGATTATTCTTTTACACCACTGACTCAAAGCTTGCTGATGAACAAGCCCAAGCAAGTCCTTGGCTAGGGTTGAGAAATCTTTTGTCTGGAGAACACAGATGGACAAGGCCAGGGGCCACGAGAGAGAAAGAGATAAGCTGCAGCTTAATGGCCATGAAGCAATCTTTTGTGTGGGCTTATCTCAAGGAAGATGGCCATCTCAAGAAGTGCTGCAAATGACTCTTACCCAAGCGCCCAGGAATGCCATGCTGGCAGAAGGATAAAAAGGGGACCTACAATCATGAAGGTAGGTTTCTGGTAACAGATTTCTAATGAAGAAGAAGAGGTTTTTTGGACATGAGAAGCCTCATGTCCTTCCTCTCTCCCTCCTGGACCTACTCTGACACTGTACATGCTTGCTGCCCGAGGCTGGCCACACTGCTACTGCTCTCCCCCTGTGCTTTTGCCTCGGACAATCAGAACGTCGTGCATTGGGACCGCTGCAGGATCCTGATGGTGACTAATCCCACTTTAAGCAATTCTTGCTTCTTTCCTATCTTTTCTATCGCCCTTCTTCCCTTCCCCATCACTCTAAGTAATGACAGCTGCTGTCCTCACCTTCCCCATCTCCCTGATTAAGATTTATAATAAACTGGTCGGACCATGTGGTAACCATGTTAGTTACCATATGTGGTAACTAACTGCTCAGTCAGTTTTTTTCTACCTAAATATGTTTATTCTGGAACAGGACTTGACACATGCTCCTGAAGACATCCAGAGGCATCCTTGCATTTACACAGCAAAGTGATCCCATATTCACTTTGGTACCCACATCCAGAGAGACTGCCTGCAAGACAAGAAGCAGACAAGAGGCAAGCCATTGTCTTGAGGTCATGCTTACAGGACAAGAAAGCAACTAATGTGAATGCTTAACTGAATTAACTGTCTGCAACATTTTTTTGATCAATTGAAAAAACGGTGCTAGATGTGGTAGCTGGACCCCCTTGAAAGAGAAAAGAATAGGCTATTCACATCCTGGGCTGGTCTGAGAGCCATCAGGTTGTTTCACAAAGCAGGGCTGTCTCCTACCACTACATCCATTATTTACTCTTCCAGAAAGGATGTTAGTTAAAACAGTGCATCTTCCTGAGGGAAAAATTTCAGAATCTCAGAAATTTCATCCTGAAATTTTGAGTACTGGAATGGAAGGCCTTATCTCTCTCCTTCTTTGTTTCAGAAAACTATCTGGCCTTACTACGCTTGCTCTTTGAATCATTTCCTGATTCTCGCTCATCTAATAGGGTTTTTGTGTCCATACCAATGGTTCATAAAGCAGGGTTAACTTTTGACAAGCACCATTATATGTACATGGACATACTAGCTAACTAAGTTTTAAGCAGCAGTGCAGTTAAGATTCTCAATGAAAGCCTGACATGAGAGATTTCTGGAAAGTACATAGGTGTGTAAGCGTTTATTTCTGCTTCTGTTTGTGAAAAGCAACAAGAGTAGTGGCTGCTGCTCAGAGGTGGATGCTACAGAAAGGAAGAGCACATAGATAGTGCAGTAAGCCACAAAATTGACCAGTGTCTGATTCATGATATCATTTTAGCTTGATCATATGGGATTAGGCGGAAGCATATATTTATCAGGCTATTTATCTATTTATTTATTTATTTTCACCTGGAAAGTAAGTAAAGTAGATTGCTAAAGGCACAGATTCTCTATTTTAGAGAAAGGTGCTGTAACTGTGAGTGGGCTGGAGTAAAAGGTTTTCTCTTATTGGAACCTAATGTAGTTCTACCGATTAAATCATCACATTATAGCAAGTTTTTCTTTTGCCCTTGGAGGAAAATACACTAAAAATGACCAAACAGAATCTTTTTTTATTCCCTGTAACAAAATAATGTATCCATAAGAATCTGATCTCTTCAAAGACATTTTATATCATTAACTTTATTGCTTTAAACATCTTGGGAAAAAAAAAGCCTGTTTCCAGCGTTCATTTCTTTGCCGTGAAACAAAGAAGGGATTATAAGGTATGTGGGCAGTTTGGTCTTTCCTCTGCCCCTATTTGGGGCCTACCAAACAAGAACCTATTGTAAGAACTTACCTAAGATTCTATCATTTTCTACTTTCATAGGTGCTCAGTGGAACATGGATATCTATTCTAGCAGGCACCAGAAAATATTATTTTTCTCTGTCAGATATAAGTTCAGTTTTTTTACTGGTTTTATTAACCTGTCTTTTTTTTTTTCCCCAGCTGTGTTTTTTAACACTTCCTCAAGTAAATACGGGTACGTCCTGTTAGATATTTGCCAGTCCTTCCAAAATAATATCAACTCTGAATTGTACTCTGTAGTTGCCATCTTAATGGACATCACCAGAGCTGTTAAGGAAGATTAGACTTAACATGAAGTCATGACAATTTCGAATTTAGAACTAGTATTACATATCTATTTTTTCCACTTAGGGATGGTTTAATAAAGAACAGAGTCATAAAAGATTATTTCAGGTAATATTAGGCAGGACAATGTTGAATAACTGCATATTTACTTTTATGAAAAGTACAGAATATGCTTTTTCTCTTTACATTTCCACAGTGCTAGAAACAGCAAATTAGGAAACAGGAAGCAAATTAGCGGGCATGTATAATAAATACAGTTTTTTATTAGAGATGTCTGTGACACTGAGTCTGTGATGTTACAAAAGCTTGTAGATGATTAAGACCATGTGGCTATGTGTGGCCGAATATTTGCATTTACATTTTAGAATCATAAAATCATAGAATCACAAGGTTGGAAACGACCTACAAGATCATCCAGTCCAACCGTCTCCTCATCACCACTGCCACCACAATCACTAAATCATATCACGCAGCTCCTCATCCAGACGCCTCCTGAACTCTGCCAGGGACGGCAACTCCACCACCTCCGTGGGCAGCCATTCCAGTGCCTGACCACTCTCTGAGAGAAAAAGTTCTTCCTTATGTCTAATCTAAACCTCCTCTGATACAACTTGCGGCCGTTACCCTGTGTCCTGCTTGTTGCCTGAGAGAAGAGGCCGAATCTCTCTTCACCACAACCTCCCTTCAGAAGGTTGTAGAGTGCAATGAGGTCTCCCCTAAGCCTTCTCTTCTCCAGACTGAACAATCCCAGCTCCCTCAGCCTCTCCTCATAAGACTTGTATTTACATTGTATAAATGTAAATACGAAAAGTCTCTGTCTTCTAATAAAGATTTCTGAGATAGTGCTAGACTTCTTAAGAATTTGTCCATGTAATATAAGGAAATGATAATGACTAGCACCTCTGCTTTGTGAAAGATAAAGTTCATCATAGTTCCAGCATAACTTAAATAAATTAGCATACTTTCAGTAAAATCAGGGACCTGTTTGTATTCTTTCTGCTCCACTTGCTTATAAGCACCTAGCTTAGACTGTTGTCATCAAATACTATGAAAAGTGTGTTCAGAAATTTCCCATGGTTAAGCTACCATGCAAAGTTGCATATCAGTGCAGCTCAGGTGCACTCAACAAAGCTACCAATTTATAACAGATGAAGGTCAAGTCTTGTTACTTTGAAATGTAAAGCTAGTCCCATAGATCACATTAACAATAGATTTTCGAAATACTTCGAAATATTCGAATAGTTTCGAAATATTTGCATTTTTTAAAAGGGAAAATGAGTCTTTTAAAAAAACTCAACATTGATTCAGTCTCGATGAAAACAACAAGGTTTTTACTGATGATGTCTACTGAAATAGAAACTGAAATAAAAGTTGGGTGAATGATGAGCGCTTTAGGTATTCCCATGTCTCAGACTTTTTGTGTGTACCGAATGTATTATTTAAGTGTATGAATCTGTAACATTTGCATCCTTACAAAAAGAAATAAAGGAATACAAAATAAAATTTAAACTAAAAACTAATTTGTATGCAATAAATGAAATTAAGATCAATGTCCAAAAAGAAAGTGAAAACGTATGCAGTGATAGTTCCCAAAGATCATCAGGTCTGTTTCTCCAGACATTTTTGAATGTGGTTGTTGAGGTGTGAGATCCACAAAAACCTCGTGAATGTGCATCAAGTACTTCCTGAAGAATAGGGAGCATTTGCAACTAGGTGGGAAAGTTCTTTAATGAGAACACAGTCACAAAATCTGAAGGTGAAATACCTGGTTAGTCTTTGTCACTATAGACATGAGGTCAGATTTGGGTATGTCTGACCCATAGTTTCTAAGAGATGATAAGATCCCTGTGTACCTCATTATTTGGTTTCTATGAAATAGAAGACCAAATGATAGGCTAAAGAACAGTGATGATTGCCAACATATCCCCCTATCTGAATGACAGAGGTGGGAGAACCATAGGGCGTACATAGAGCTTTTTAGGAAGTTAATGAAATATTTTTAGTTAAATAAATGAAAATTCTGCCTGTTTCCTCTAAGAACATAAACTATCCTGCTGGATATAAGATTTTGTATTTGATTTCCTATATCACTTCATCTGCTAGCCTTAATTTGCATATGATTGCATGCGACAGCACTAGGGCTGAACAGAAATGAATAAGAGTGTATAACCAGAAGAATGAAGATTTGGATGCAGTCTTCCCTGTTAAAAAAAAAATAATAATCTGAGCTTTAGAAATTCTGGAGTTTTTTCCACTCGCAATAAGAAGACTGTAACCTTTTCTCAATAGATAGATAATTCTTGAGAAACTTCATCTAAGAGAAGTGTGATTTATCAAAAAAGTATAGCTTTCAGAAGGGGAAGGAGCTCTAAAAAGCTTCCTCAGACACTGGTGTACTATAGGTACTGTCATCTAACAGGACACATCTTATGCCTCTTAAGACTTTCAGTGACCTTAGATAAGTCAGTTTTTTCTTTGGCTTCTTGGTAGCCTTAGACATTTTGAAAATGACAGCATTTTAGTGCTGACTGCCCACTGCGGTACTCTTTTCTTTTGCAGTCCCCAGCAACAACTTATTTGAAAAAATGCTGATTTGACAACACAGGGATTGCTGGGAAAGAAAATAACTATCCTCACTGACTCTGCTCCCAGCAGCCCAGGTACAGATGGATTAAAATACTTGTTTACAATGTAATTTCTTTTTTCTTTTTTCTTTTTTTTTCTTTTTTTAATCAGGTTAATTCCTTGTGTTTGATTAATCATTTTTAACAATAGAATAAGGTGACGATATGTCCACTTCTTTTAACCATCACTGTTGTCTTCCTTTTTCCAAGGGCTGTTTTAATTTAGCTGAATTTGCTTTTTCCCCATTTGTTACTGATAGACTGCTTTCTATGTGCTGACTGTAAAAATTCTTTTGGAAAGCTGCCTGGTTTGTCTCTAGAGCCTGATGCAAAGTCTTGAAAATAAGATTAAGTATGTTCATTTATTTATTTATAAACAGTGTCTCCAAGAGGGGAGGATGGGTCTTTTGTTACATAGATTCTGAGTTTTTAGTTCAAGTCTTCTAAAGCTTCAACCTCACTGCATGTTTCATTTAGTAGAAATGGAATTTTGTCATTAGTTCTGAAAGGATCATCTTCTAGAGAGTACAAGAATCAGCAAAGTAGCAGTCTGTTAACATTTTCATTGCTTGCCTTTTTAATTGATTATTGATTTTAGATTTTATGAAGAAATGCAGAATAATTTGGAAAAGTCAAAATCTGTGGATTCTCTCATTGCAAGAGTTGGAAATGCTTTGGAAAAGAGCAAGTGTAAGAATTACCTCCTGACTAATTATTACTGTTGTTGGGCTTTAACTCTGGCTGACAACTAACTACCAGACAGCCAGTTGCTCATGCTCCCTGGTGGGATGGGAAAGTAAATCAAAATGCAAGAACTCATGGGTTGAGATAAAGACTAGGTAAAGCAAAAGTTGTGTGTGCAAGCAAAGCAAAACAAAGGATTCATTCACTACTTCCCATCAACAGGCAGATATAAAACCCTTTCAGGATAGCAGGGAGTTTCTTTTGAAGAAAAACACCATCACTCTGACTGTCCCTCTTCCCTGTAAAAATCTTCAAATTTTTGGACTCAATCGCATTGCAGTTGATAAATATTTAAATAATAGCTACAGAAAATGACTGAGGTTTGAAGCTATGTTAGTCTGAGGCATTATTAAAACTTATTTTTGCTTCAGATCTCCAAAATGTAAGTGACAAAGGTTTGCGAGGCCTTCCATGGTTATCAGTAGTTTATCTTTTCCATTTAGAAGTCTTAGAATCCTCCTTCAGTGTGATTCCCTGACACCTTTCTGAAGCTGGGAAAAAGTATTCCTCTGGGCAGTTCTACAGGGATGCCACCAGTGTTTAGGGGTATGACAGCAGAATTCAGACTCATACACTGATATTTCAGCATTTACTCATAAGCAGTAGAGTTAGAAAGAAAATGATTTCCTCATTCCTAGTTATATCTTAATTAAACTTCAAAGCTTGTGTGATGTTAGTTACCTTCTTTCTTTTGTACAGAATCCAGAGTATAAGATTTTTATTGGTACATTCTAGTTTAAAGGTTATAGAGAAAAAAAAAAAAAAGAACAAAAGGATTGTATGGTATAGGAATATCTCATCAAAACAAAGTGGTTTACATATTTTAAGTATTGCTGATCTTTTAGAATTGCCAGAGAAAATCAGATAATACATGGCCCTAATGCAGAAACTTTCTTTAACAAGAGGGGTAGTTCTTCCTAAAGAAAATGTAAAGTCAAATAAGAATAAGCTTGAAAATGCTTCTGAGAATCATAAGCAAGAAAAATAAAATGTAACATATTGAGAATAAAGAAGCAGTGCAAGCTCGTTGTTTTTATTGGGTGGGAAATAACTACAAAGGATAGATGGTGCAATTTTGAGCTCTGAAATTAGCTTTGGCAATGAATTGCTTTTGGAAACATTTTTAAAGGAAGGTGATTTCTTGGAAGCACATTTTTAAAGAAGAAAACTATCATATTGAAAAGTTATCTGTCAATAGACATGCATTTAAAAAGTCAAAGTATTCCAATATTTCTATTAAGCAGTTTCACAAGACATCCGGCTTCCTAATTTGCCTTATAGGATATAATTGACAATAAAAGATGTAAATAGCAAAACTAAATGGAATAATTTTGAAATTACTGAAAGGAAAATTTTTGTTGGCATCCCAGATCCTTTGTTGAGTCATACATGTAGTTTCCAGTTTTCAGACTGAGTTTTACTAAGATTTCACTGCCTAGAAGAGTCTTGTAGGTGAAAACAATATTTTCAGTCCTTCTTAAAACAACACTTCCTTAGTCCAAGCTGACATAATGAGACTATACCATTTATTTTATTTAGACTGTGATATTTATCAAATAAGGTAATAAAACCAAGGTTATAAAAGTTGAACAGAAGTAAATGTTTTACACTAAGTGCTATTGAGTCTGAAAGAAGTAATGGTATCTTTCTTTATTGCAACGTCTGGACAAGAATGAAAGATTTTACAATTATTTTGACCATCTTACTTAATTGAAATGAGAATGTGTAAATTTTCTGTTAAAGTAAAACAGATGGAAGTACCATAATACAGTTGCAATTTTGTCTGTGTTAATTCCTCTTTATAAGCCTAAATCTCCACCTCATTACCTAACATTAATGAATGCATGCCACACAAGGTTCAGCTAAGGGAAACAATAAAGAAATAAATGCACAAACTAAGGCAGCAATGAAATTATCAAATGAAGAAAAAAAACTTACATGATTCACCATGTCAGTAAAGGTACAGGAATAATTGGTTGTATGGATCACTGCTCCTGCTGTGATGTATCAGAAATCCCTGGATCTATCTCATACACATAAGTCTCTGGAGTGAGTGTGAGTAGGAGAACAATTGTTTTCTTACAAAACCTGAGCATTTTTGTCTTCATTCTGTGTTAGTTTCATAAATAATGTCTTCAAATATGTGGATTAAAATCTTTCATTTTAGACCATATTTAGCTCTCTCTGTATCAAATGTTTGCAATTCTGTTAACTCTAGCAGTGAGGGCCATAATTATTGTGTATCCAAAAATGCAAACATTTTAAATACAAGGAAGTGAGAAACGTGGTAAGTTGGAGATATCCACTTTTTCTTTCAGTTTCATTGATGCCAGTAACCTCCTGCTTTATGCATCCCAGGAATCAGGTTAGATATTGAAGTTACATAGGTAAGTCCAGAAAACATCGGCCTTAACATAGATGCTAAATGCAAGTGTTATATATTTACAACATCCCAACTGAGGATAGAATGTGAATATGTTGTTCTAGGTCCTAAACAAAATTAGAGCTTAGAAGAATATTTTAAGTGGTATTCATCATCAGTGCATGACACAGCAAACGTGCCTACATTCACCAGAACCAATACCATTTTTTTCACTTTGCATTGCTGACAGAAACCTCTTTGTTTTTTTACTGCTATAAGATTTGCACTGGGAATGTTGAATGTAGTTTGCTCTTACAAACGTTGGGTCTGTCAGAAACTAGAGTTAAAAAGATGGTTCAACATGCCTGAAAGTAGAAATTTGCTCAAAAAAAAGCACAAGGGTCAGTTTTCAGTAAAAGTCATGGAAAGGTGCTCACTGTATGGTCACTCCATTTCACAGCTCTCCAGTGAACAAGAATAAACAGTTTTTGTTTGTAGGTAATGTGAGAAAATAGACTGAGTGCTTTTTTACAATAGCCATTTAATCAAAGTAGCAGAAAGCAATAAAAGCATTAAGAATCATGATTTTTGAAAAGGCCAGCGATTGAATCCTCAAGAATTTATGTAGCATTTATGTGTGCCTGCCGTGGAGTTTGCTTAACAAAAGTGCAGAAAAGCCTTACATATATTAGCTAGGGCTCTATAGGGCTTTATACTTCTGTTTCACTCCTTTTTACCTATGTCCCAGTGGGAAGGATGTTGCACAGAATGTGTAGTGTAAAGAAGATCAATCAACCAAACATAATTTAATTTTAATACTGTTCCTTCCAAGCTCCATAAATAACTGCAGATTCAAAAGTTCATGCAAGTTTTCTTTTAAGATGCAAAAAATTACTTTAGCGTAATATTTGAAATATCTGCTATAGGTGTGTGATGTGGAGAAATCAGAGGATTTTCTGACTTTGATTTGTAGTTTGCTTTATTTCCTGTAAAATAATGTAAAGCAAGAACTGTGTATCATCTAAGTGATAGTAAAGACTGGCATTAGAAGTCATGAAAGTATTTAAAAACAGGCAATTAGATCAACAAATTATTTTTGTAGTGTTTTGAACAAGCACATGATAAACAAAGGGGCAGTGAAAAAGGAAAGAAGACAGGAGCTAAAGTTAAAAATCTGTCGAATGTGTTGAAATTTTATATAGTAGGTTTCTGCTTTGCTGCAGCTATTTATTTTGCAATTCAGAAAGACAGAGATTTCTTTCCCTCCCTCACAGTCTAGAGCTGACTGTACAGACTGCTATCTTGCCATGTATGTAAAATCTTCTCAGGAAATCAAAGAGTTGAAATTTACATTAAAGATTTTCTTTTAATTTTAATTCATGAATTTTCGTTCTGGCAGCACGTTACCCTTTTTTTTTTTTTTTTTTTTTTTTTTTTTAAACCACATTTACTCAGATCTCTGTGAGCTTTTTTGCGTGAAGGTTACACAGCCATTTTAAATTCCTTGTTATCAGGTACAGATATCTGAGATACTGTAGTAGACTCAGGAACTTATAAGGTGGGCACACTAGCATGCCCTTTACCAGCACAGCTTTAGAGAGGAGTGAATGCCTTTTAGTTCCACAATATTTGTATTTTGCCTGATTTACATTCAGCTCTTGTACACCCTTTCTGCAGTAACACTCCATAATTTAGTATGGGGAAGAAAACACCAGACAAGCTGTATATAAGGTAAAATTCTGGTTGGTGTATGTTATTTTTCCTCTGCCTACAAAGGGAGAAGAAGGTAGAAGGGATGAAATGGAAACATGATTATGTCTTGCCTTTCATTTGATTTTTTCTCATCATGAATAAGTTCTTTCCTTGTGACCCCTGCAAAATGGCATTACCATTAGATGGTAAGTGAACAGACCTCTCTAAGAATATAACACTTCAACAAATTGTTTAGCAATGACTGCATGCAGCCATCAGGCAAAAAGAAAAAAAAAACCTGACAAGGGTGACAGAACTTCAATACAGAATGTGAAAGTATTAAAATAATCTGTGGATTGACTGGAAAAGAAAAGCCTGATTAAATTTTCTTGATAGCTTCTGAGGCAGAAAAGGAACCAGACATCTCTGTGTCTATATTTATTACTGGAAACTCTGTTCGTTCTTCCTGGCTACTGTAATAGAGGGGGGATATTGTCTACTCCTGGGAACTGAGAGCCTCAGCCTGAAATATATTGTCACTGTTCTGCTACTGAATCTGAATTTCTGTTTTTAAGGGAAAATGGGAAAAGTGTTCTCAACCTTTGCCCAAAGTTAAAATAAACCTGCTAAGTATTTCTCCCCTCATTGCAGGTATTAAAAGCACTGAAATTGTGTAAAAGAGGCAGTTTTTAACACTCTGAAGTTAAGGCCAAAAGGCGATGAAGGAATGTCTAAATTTCACTTCTAGAACAACAACAAAAAACAGTAGTTTCGTCCAGATGAACATCCACATTGTTGCTTTTCTATTTTGATCAGAACACATTTTAAAGACTCATGACTAACTAATATCAAGCAGTTTAAGGATCATATCAAGTTTGATCTGTTAGCATCTGATGCCTTTTTTTTTTTTTTTTTTTTTTGCATTCAATTTGGATTCACCAAATTTTTGTCACAAGCCAAAATTGGGTAAATAGAGACAGGGGATATAAAATCATATATTTAAGCTGTAAAAACTTTTATTTGAAGTGATGGTAAAATAAATGGAAAAATCAGTGAAGTATCTAGATAACTGCTAGACTATTTGCTAAAGAGAGACCTCATTTTCTGAAAAAAATATTTCTTTTTTTTTTCAGTTGAATAAAACTTATATTGAAATCTTTAATTTGATTAGGTTACAAAGGATAGGACTCCATTCTCTTACCTTTAGGCATGTACAATGTGCACAGCTGAATGTGAGGCTGCCGCTCTTTATGTGGTGCATGTTAAGTATCTACTTTAAGTGGTAATGTTTCTTAAAGTGTAAAAGTGTGTTTTATATGAGAAAAAGAGCTCTCAGCTGCTAACTGTGACATAGAACACATTATAAACCTACAGTTTTGACAAAAAGAAACTTTATCATGTTACTGATATGGACTCATTGAATGCAAACTTCAAATCTCTAAAGATTTTGTGAGCTGCTGGAAAAGAAACCATTATAATATCATCACAGTGGAGACTAGAGTCACATCTGTGTTAGCATTGTGGCTGTGCCAGTTAGCAGATGCGATTTTTTGTGACATTGTTATACTGAGAAATCCAGCAATATAAGCAATTATATTTACAACTTGAACTTGTATGTGCATAGCCAGGATAAAATACATTGGCAAGATATGTTTTTTCTAGCATAAGACGCATCTCTGCTAGGAGAAATTTCCATTTCATTGAGAAGCCCCTTGAAATGGAGACAAGCACAAAGAGAGAGATGATAATGCAATCTTTAAAATTCAGTTTGTTGCATTGTTTTGTCCCAGGGTTCAAATATGTTCCACTTTAAAATATTTTGTTAAATGACACTAGCTTCTTCTATGTCAAAGGATAACAAAATAAAAGAGGAGATACTAGCAAACCTGCAGAGCAGTGTGAATAAAATGTTCACTTATCATGTCCTTATTTCTTACTCTCCAGAGCAAATGGTTGCACAAAAACTGCTTATCAGAACTGGTCTCCAGTTTGTGCCCTAATTTACTTGTACAGTGCTTGTTGACCTGAGCTAACAGTATCTTAGAGAGTGCATTTAAATAGTTTGGCCATTTTGGTACCAGTATCCACTATGGAACTTGTTACTTTTTACCTGATGCTTTTCAAGTATATCACATTATCATGATAAAGGTTTCACATGAGGTGATGTTTCTGGCACTGGAGGGCATACAAACACCAACAGTGTTAATTCTTTCATACCTGTGCAGAGAGCAAATGTAACAGCCATGCATCTATATGTAGAACATATACATTTTCTTCCTCATAGTGCTTTTTTGTTTTTAATTTTCTTTTAAACAATGGATGTGGGAGAAGCTAGAAATAATTGGATGTAAGTCCTAGCATGTACTATGAAATACCATACAGTAAAGGAAGGAAGTTAGCTAAACAAAAGTGTAAAAGAAATTTCAGGGAAATGGAATATGATCTTCCTTCAAGCATTTTGCCAGTACGCTAAGGCAGTGTCACTCCTTTTGTGCACAGTACTGTGAAAATTTTAGCTATTAAAATGGTGCCAATTTTCAGTTTCATGTCTCTCAAACAAAACCAAATTACTATTATACATATGAAATTGTAGTTTTACTTTTCTTGACATACAAGGAAGACTGTAGCATAGTGCCTTCTTGTCTTTTCTCATACAAAACCATTGCATGTTCACTGGATGCCTGAATAATCTTTTTCTCCATGTCATTTTTGAAATCTGGTTGATGTAATGGGATTTTTCTGCTTTTGTAATATCTTGGTGAAAAAGGGTCAAGATAAATGTATGTAACATGTAACATGTAACAGTTTGTATTTAAGCACTTACAACTTTAAGGACAACTCTGGGTTGCTTGTCATACAAATTGTTTTGGGTTTTTTTTTTTTTTTTGGTTGTTCTTTCTTTTTCCTTTTTTGGGGGGGGGGGTTATTTATTTATTTATTTATTTATTTATTTTTACATGTGGAAACTTCTTGTTACCATGGATTAAATACAGTGTATGAAAAAACGAAATTGTTTCTGGTTATGTGAGGCCTTTGAGCATTGGCAAAAATAATCTCAGGGCAGGAGAATGAGAAATATGTATTGACACAAACTGACAATTCATTAAGACACAGGGAAATGGGAGAAGTGATGAACGAGTTTTTTATGGAAGATAAGTAAGGAGAGAAGACAAATGGTTTACCATGACCATCCGAAGTCAGAATGGATGATCTGATGTGGAAGGAAAATTCTATCTGAATGACAAGATGAGGAGAAACATCAATGACAATTGTGTAGAACATTCAAATATGCTAGGAAAGAAGGATGAAAAATCAGGGTTAATACAGATATGCACATTTCTTATGCTACTCAGTAGAGATTGACAGAGTTTAAGAATTCACTATGTGCATTGCACCTATTAAATGTGCATAAAATACTAAACAACAGACAGGACAATTAATTCCCTCAGTGAGATTTCAGAAAGCATATACAAGATTCTTGGGGATGTGGGAATGGAGCCAAACTGCTATATCCAATACTCTCAATCCCCAAAACTCAAGTTAGTGCTTGAAATTTCCCCATACCCAAGAAATTGAGGGCAGGTGTGAGGCTACATTTGGCTCCCCTCACAGCAGAATCTATCAGGGAGAGGTCAATGACATGTGTAACTACCTGCTGGCCACTTACGCCTCCATGCAACAAAGCTTTGCTTTTCCTGTAGACTCACAGCTCGGAGGGGTACAGTTGATTGGCTTTCCTTCTGTTCAGTTCCTCTTTGATTTACAGCAGTCTCTGAAAACCTTTTCTGAGGTCCTTTTCTAACTTCACTGATAAGGCATTTCTCTTAATCCAATTAGTAAGGCTAGCGTATCAGGCTGGAACTAGATAATTAAAAGAATGAAAAGAGACAGAGTGACCTTGGTTCACAAACCTCCATGGGCAATTTATAAAACTTTAAAAATTTCAGGAAAATGTATTAATATTATTATTTTATCTCTTGTTCACCAATAACAAGGTGGTTGTTCTTCCATAAATTCAAGACCTCTTTAAAAACAAGAAAAAAGTGGATTTCTCTTCTTAAAATGTCCTTTTGGTAATTATGGATTTCTGGGATAAAAATGCACTTTTCAAGTTTTAAAATGAGGGGTTGACTTCATTGTACTTTATTTAAAAGTGTGTTACTGATTTTGAAGAGACAACAGGTATTGTATTTTGTCTCTTGGCAAAGAAAAAGGGAGTGGCATCACTTGTTTGGCAAATCCAGACCAATGGAAACCTCACAAAGCAGAAAATCCCACATCTCATTTTATCTCACCTGTTGTCACAGATTTCATTTAGAATGAACAAGAGAGAGAAAGAGATGTGATTTCTGAGGTAAAGGCAGTGATGTGACTATCCCAAATTATTTGTGCTTTTACTGAAGAACAGGAATTTGATTATATAGTGACAAAATTAATAAAGGTGATATTTTTTAGTCTGGGAATTCCTTGTACGTAGCTGTAACCACTAAAAGACCATTATAATTAGTTACTTAGGTTTCTGTCTGTCAACAGATGGAGACAGACATAGCTATGAAGAGCTATCTTATCCGAGGACTATTAGAAGAAGGAGAGGAAATTCTCTCTAGATGTCTGTCTCTCTGCCTGGCTGCCAATTATGAATGCAGCCCTGATGGATTGCTTACGCTGCTTGATTTTTTGTTGTGGGAAGTTAGGGAGCACAAAACCCACCAGAAGTCTCAGCTGATATACCAATGTATTTGCAAGTTCAACGAAATATTTTGAAAAGTTGATAAATTGTTTTATAGTCATGAGCTTGTGCTTTTATGACTAATAAAGAGAAACCAAAACACTAAATCAATGCAACCCTAATCTCTTGTGATCAGATATATAGGTCAGCAGCTGACAAGGAAGGAAAGATAATAATCATTACTAAAGACATATCCCTGGCTTTTACATGCCTTTGGTTTCCAGTGGTATCAGATTAGTAAGTCTCTTCTTGCAAGCTCATTTGATTTCAAGTATTATGTTATGTTCTATTTGCTGGATAAACTTACCTTGCTTTCAACTGTGGGTGTGAGTCTGTATTCTGTGGTCATAAGTTTTCAAGTGTGTATTTTCACTGGGTAAAATCAGCTCAAAAATGAAATTTAGCTATAAACAAAAGATCAATCTGAGTCTTTACTCAGGAACTGTATGTTGTATGAAGGTGATCCAATTTAAGTCGCAGAGGAATGAAATGCATCCACTTCCAGATAAAGAATTTGACTTAGAAAATTAAAATCTGTTATCCTATTAATTCTTTATAAAGGCCCCTGGAAGTAGAGAGCGTACTAAAATATGTTTCCAAAAATGAGCATTAAAATATTCCTCGCTCAGGATGTCCCCATGTGTATATATCTAAGGTCTAGGCCAAAAGATTTTTTGGAAAGCTTTTGTCTAAATATTTCAGCGAATAACCTTGTCACCATTAAACTGGTGAGTTTCACTTTCCAGAAATAAGAAGCATTTTCACTCAAGTGTCTCAGCTCTGGGGTTTTGTTTTCTCCATATCTGACGTGCTTTTTTTTTTTTTTTTTTTTTCTAAGACATACTGCAAAGACTGGTCAGCAGGGTTTCGTTATGGTTTACAGGCATAGTATGCATCTCAGATTTTTAGCATCAAGCATTTTTCTACTAGAAAACAAAAGTAACAGCCGATTTCTGACAAACAACGGAGTATCAACATTTTATGGGTAGGCACTGTTTAAGGCTTCAGTTATAAGATAATGGCACACATAAAACTATGCCCTTTAAGACCCTGTTGCTCTTAAATCTTCCCTACAGGCTTTCAAATTTTCTTCCCTGTAGGCTAGCTCTTTTTCTTCTACTGTGTTACAGTCTCTGTGGGCAGTTTTTGTTGTTTTTGAAATAAGCCTTCCAATTTACAATCTATTATTGGCACTCATTTATTAAACACCCTCACAACTAAGTAATTCCAGTGTCTTGAGAATGAATTAACTAGGATTTAACTCTTGGTTCACATATCTGCTATTTATGGTATGGTCCCCAGGGATTTTCTTTATAAATCTTGTAATTCCATAAAGCTGTTAAGGAATTGTCCTTCCACTACTCTCAAAAGAGTAAAAGCTTCTTGAATGTTTGTGAACGTAGGACAGGTGGAATGGGGGAGCATCTATTTGTTCTGGAAAATCTTAGAATTTTATAGATCTATTCTCTTGTATAGCCTGAAGGAATGCATATGAG
The DNA here is from genome assembly GCF_019232065.1 of Centrocercus urophasianus. NCBI lineage: Eukaryota > Metazoa > Chordata > Aves > Galliformes > Phasianidae > Centrocercus > Centrocercus urophasianus. The sequence continues at coordinate 29,997,530 of NW_024884142.1, forward strand.
CAATTCTGTGGTTCAGTCTGATTTTTTGACTCCATGGTCCATAAGTGAAGAACTTCATACCACTGTAAACAGTATAAGCGAGCAGCATATCTTACAAAGCCAAGGAATTCAATAAGCAGGAGATCTCATTTCTCCTTTTGTAGGAAGAGTTTGGATATGCTACCATGCCCAAAATATTCAGTAGAGGATATTTAAATGCCAAGTATTTTCAGTTGGTTTACACCTATTTCACTAATGAACATAAGCAGAATATAGCTAAAGCTCCACCAGAAATGTGTGTATTTTGATTTCTCACAAATACTTCTGTTGCACTGGCAAAAGGATGCACTTACTCATAAAATGCATGAACAAATTTCAACTAGCCAATCAACATCTGTTATAGAAATAGATGTGAGCCAAAAATTCTTGTTCTAACACTCACTTTTTGGCCCAGAAAACATGATTATTTAAACTCTTCCTGGCTGAGTTCCAAATGCAGTCTCATAGCCAGCTAACCTAGCTACCGAAAGGTAGGCCATGTTCCATACCCTGCTGGATGAAGAATTCTTGTTAAAGGGCTAGTTTCCTTGTAGTTCATTCGTTCAATTCTTTGGCCTTTTTGAACTTTCTCTTCTGCAGTATAGCAGCACATTTAAGGGTTAATAAATGGGGTTGCGGTTGTTGCAAACTCTGTTTAAATGAATATACAAGTAGTCAGATTCTTTGCTGACATTTGGATATGGTCCTTTGTAGAAGCTGTGCATATGAAAAATTTGCTAATAAAACATTCTGACAAAACTAGTGTTTCAATGAATGCAAAATTTTCAGGGGAGATATCAATTTCAACATTCATGTTCCAAGCATTAACATTTCAGAGGAAAAGCTCAAAGCTGATAAAATGTCTTTTTTAGTACTTTTTCTTCTGTGACAATTTTAAAACTTTCCAATTTCATGACAAAAGCCTATATCAAAATACTAGCATTTTCTGAAGATACAGATTAAATGTTCAGAGCTGTTCTCCTATAAACTTTTTCATTTCCTGAGTCTCTCATATTGGAACAATACTTTAAATGCTGAGCTGCTTTTTCTTGAACAAACCAAGAACGAAATACCATTTCCTTTGGGATACACTGCACTAACTACAGAACTCTGTCCTGAACAGTGTATTAAATTACCTTTAAAGGTTATCAGTAATATTCTGCTGAATATCAAAAGGTGTCACTGTTGAGTAGTAAAAAACTTCCCTGACTGAGTTGCCCTTCTAAGGTTTTAATTTTAGCTTTTTTCTCACAACTGTAAAAAATGGTCTCCAGTTTAACTATCTATTAATGTTGCAATAACTTTGCTTAGTACAGAAAGCACTGATAGAACAAATAAACAAATTGTCTCTGTTACAGTGATCAGGGGATAAAACACCCTCAGTTATTGCTTTATTCCATCTTCAAAATTAGTGCTATTTTAAAAGGGTCAATGTGCAGTTTATGAACAGAAGTACAGATGGAAATATTGTTGTTGAGACAAACTACCGTGTAAATCTGACCTTCTAAGAACTCTGAGATTGTTTGTTTTAGGAAACGGAATGGTTGAAGAAGGACACAAATGAGCTGGAGATCAGAATCCAGTCAGTGGTAGCGAAAGTGCTGGCCAAGGTGTCAGTCAGGTCCTAACAGCTACCATTTTGGCATGACTTTGCCACTATTGGCCCTTAGAGAAAGACTTCCTTTCTATCCCCTAAATCTCAGTGAATACTACCCAGGAATGATATGTCTTGAGCTATCAATTCTAATTTTGAATTTAAGGAAATTTCTCCTGTTTCGTGCTGTCTCTTAGGTACAATAAGATCTTTTATTTTCACCATGTTCTCTCCTTAGGAAATTTTCTGCACAGAAGCAGATGATAGTAGGAAACTGTATTTGAACCATGAACCATTCTTTACACTTTACCTTACTTGAAAAATTTAAATGTCTCTTTTCAGGTTTTACACGGGAGATATTCATCATGCCAGGAACTCTGGGATCTCTGTGCTAAAGCTATTCAGAAGCTTGGATGGAATGATCAGGTTTGTGGTCCTCATGGAATGTGAAAGGATTTTTATTACTGTAATCTTGGTGCAAATTCCACTGTTTTTAAACACTTGCCTGGACTGCTCTTTGTTTACTTTATGATCATTTTTTTAAAAAAGCTTTCATATTACAGATAACATCTCTTTTATTTACTTTAGTGTAAATATAAAGTTTGTAAAATTGTAAAATTCAAATCCATGTTCTTTTTTGGAGGGTTTCATTGAAGACTATCTTTGTATGCAGTTATTCCATACCAAGTAACACATGTAGAAGCTTAAACAGCATAGAATCAATATTATTTAATTAATTAAAATCAGCTAGAAGTATGTTGTTATAAAAGTATTTTGAACTACTGATATCAGAAAATTTTATCTTGATGGAGTGTCTTCAAAGGAAAGAAAATCTTCCTCATGGGAAAAAAGAAAAGCTTTTTGCCTTTTAATACAGTTAAGAGGAAGGACAGAGGTCAAAAGTCCTTATGTGAATGCAGCTATGGAGCCACAAGTCTCTCACAAAAATTGAAGCAAAAAGCCTGTGATGAAAGTAAAAATTTACTTTTAAATGTTTGTCTTCTTTCTGATGTGGTACTTTGTGTCCAACTAAAGAGCTTAATAAGCCTAGAAGTACTGAAAAAAGTTCAGCCACAAATAAAGGCATAAATACCTCTGTGTGAGGAAGAGCTCAGTCCTATCGATCTAGCAAGGTCTAGGCAAACTGTATGATGAAATGAACTCATAAAGCTAGAAGGGTGAATATTTTGACCCCTTTGTGGCTTTGTGGCCCTTGGTATGGAAAGGGATTTCATGACATGCTGACCCTGGAACCTGGAAAATCACTGACTGAAGGAAGAAGAGGGCAAGTAGTAAGTGCTTCATGGCACTGCTGACCCCTTTTATGAAGACTGAACAGACAGACTGATTCCATAAAATGCATATGAGAGGTGAATGGCAAGGGAATTTCAGCATATTTTCTCCCCTCTACTATCAATTACTCGTTAAAAATGTCTCTGTTCTCAGTGGGGACAAATGCCTTATGAACTCAGCTCCTGAAGGTGTGAGCAGACTCCCTGACTCCCTGAACACCCCATACTACCAGTTTTCTGCTGAAATTTTGCAAGGAGTTACTTTGACGACGTGATATATGAACAATCTCCTCTGCCTGTATGGATTTCATTACTTGGTCCTCTTCTGAGAGATACGGCATTCAGCTACAATTGGAACAGCACAATGCAGCTTCCCTTTTGAGCCTGTTGGCTGATTTGGCATGCCTGCTTCTCAACACAGTCAGCCCTGGCTCTCTGTTCTGCAAGCCAGTGAGGTTGATGGCTTTAAACAGATTCTGCAAGCTGGCTAACTGGGGCTAGTCCAGCTAGAGTTTCCTTGTGTTGAAGGAAGAGAACTTGCTCAGATTTCATCTAGGTTTCCTTGAGAAACCGAGATCTTTTCACGCTGCAAAATACAGAAAGTTCTGTAAAAACAGACAAGAAAAAAAACTGTTAAAGAGGACTAATTAGATGCCAGGATTAATTTCCTTCTCCCTGCATATCTATTTACTTAGCCATGAGTTTTTATGTGATCCAGGACTGTAGGAAGTGTTAAGGGCCTCAACACTGAAATGAGATTATCTGCCTTTGTTCCATTTTAGCCAGTAGAAAAGCGGCAATGCTCTGAATTCTGCTTTCTCTCAATGGAGTCTGCATAAATAATAAATCAAACATCATTAACATGTGTTCAGGAACATTTGGAAATATTTAAATTTCACTTTATATGACATGGCAGCTCCTTTGAAATCACTGCTCTGAAGGAGACTGTTACACCATACAGCAGTATATTAGCCAAAGAAGAGATGCTAAAAAGCAAGCATTCATAAATCAAGATATACATACTAAATATAGCATTCCAGAACACAGAGATCATACTGAAGTGATCTCAGTTATAGCCAAACTAAACCAGTAGGTATGGATTTAAGAACCTGTTTTGAGGAATCAATTTCTGAAAAATTTTCTTGGGATGACAAAGAAGACATTGGCAGACCAAATATCTGAACACAGGTTAACCAACTGGCTGCATTTCTATGCATGAATTAATGTCTTTGTATTACAAAGTACTCTGATGCCCAGATCTTCCAAGATAAGTTGGAAACTGAATAGTTTTGGAGAAGCATGCAAGAATAATCAGTGGGAAGAAATAGTTTGCATGCAAAAGCTTGAAGACTTCAATCAATTTCACTTAATAAAAACTGCTCAAGAAGCAACTTGCTTACAGTGTATAATAATGACTTTAAGAGATGTGTGAAAGGAAAAATAGCTACACCAAAAAAATCCACCAATCCACCAACAATAGAAGCACAAAAACACACAAAAGCACCAATGAAACCTGGTATCAAAATTGTATATCATAGGAAAAATTATAATCAGTATTTAAAAGCTGAGGTCAAGTAAAAGAAAAAAATCCCTAAAAATATTTATATCATTGGTATTGGCTAAGCAGCTGAACATGCTATTGCAGGAAATACTAGATTCTCTATACCTCATCTCAAGGATGGATGCCTTTTACAGAAAGTAAATGGAATTGTAAGAAAAAAGCAAGTATACCTGGTTGAAAATTAATGACCTGTATTCCACAATGTATCCAGATGGTTTTGAGTTTTATATATAAGCAAGTCTGTAATAAATGTTTAAACATGATTTCAGAGGTACTCCATTGATTACAATAGCTTTCATGAATGCAAGTTAGTAAAGCAAGCTTTAAACTGTAATAACAAGCCCTTGAATTATGATTATCTATGGTGCTATGGATGAAAGTCAAGGATTTTAAGAAATCCTTAGGAAAAGAGATCATACAGTTAATTAAAATTTAATGTGATGTAGGACCTAGCTGTTAAGAAATTGTTCTTCCACTACTCTCAAAAGAGTAAAAGCTTCACGAATGTTGGACAGGTGGAATGGGGGAGCATCTATTTGTTTTGGAAAATCTTAGAACTTTATAGATCTATTCTCTTGTATAGCCTGAAGGAATGCATATGAGCAGTTCTGTGGTTTAGTTTCATTTTTTGACTCCATGAGCCATAAGTGGAAAACTTCATACCACTGTGAACAGTATATGTGAGCAGCATATCTTACAAAGCCAAGGAATTCAATAAGCAGGAGATCTCATTTCTCCTTTTGTAGGAAGAGTTTGGATATGCTACCATGCCCAAAATGATCCAGGGATGTGGGACTCACATGGCAGGTATTCTTCTGGAGTCTGACAGAACAGTAACGTTCTCTGCTTACAGATAGCATGAAAACCAGGAAAATGCATTTGCATTTGTCTATTATAATTGTAGTACGATTCCAAATTCTCTCAACCAGCTAAAGGAGCAAAGAACACATGGAATTATTTTTGAAAATATAAACATACTTCTTAATAGTGGAAGTTATTCTAGGGTGCAGTATGGAAATATTTTTCATAGAAAAATTCTAGATACTTGGCTATTGTATTCAGAATGAAATATGGAGGAATTGCATAGATCCTCAGAAATGATACTTTTATTAAAGAACAAATATCAGCCACATGCAGAAGTCTTTACCTAAGACTGAAAAGAAATTTTGAAAATGTAAGTTATGTTTTTACAGTGATAATGCCATGAATACTGCTCCTAGACAAAGAAAAAAAAATCTCTCTCCCTTGAGTGAAAAAACTGGACTCTTCTAATCTCTGAGAATATCTATTGCATACATCCCTTCATCCTAAATCCTACTGAGACCAACAGAAGGTCTTTGCTTTCAGTTTTTTACTCTTTCAGTTTTTCCAGTCTAGCATTTTTTCCTCCCTTGCTATTTTTTTTTTCTAATTAGGAGAAAGATTCTTCTCTTCCTTTCTGCTATGTTTTTGAAAGAACTAAGAAAATGCCAGTTTATTTCTGTTATGCTAATCCCTTCTACATACAGTTGTGCAGAGTGCAGAGAACATCTGCATGTGGTCTGTGAATATATTTCTTCTGACAAGCTCTCAAGAGACAAAATGTGGAAATTACCATATCTTATTTTCTTATCCGCCACGAGTTTCCAATTCCAACCCTCTTCATCAGCTCTTCATTTTCAATGGTACAAACTCAATCAGTTCTACTTATTTATTTTGGAATGAACAGAAAGTTCTGGTCTTGGTTCCACAGTGCTCATAGTAGTAGAAAGTATACCATCACATCAAAGTATGAAACAGAGGACCCAAACTGTACAATAAGAGGGTTGCAGCTTTCTAAACACTGGACAGAGTCTGCACACAAATTTGTTTGTTTGTTTGTTTGTTTTCTTTTTCATTGAGGTTTAAGGTGAGTCAAACCTTGCATTTGCAGCAGGCAGAGAATGTCTGTATTTACCAGTATTCAGTTGCTTCGCTATAATTTATTAAGCTGCAAGTAAGATGTAAATCTCTCATTCCCCACAGTCTTCAATTTCTAGGAATATCAGCTTGTTAAAGTACTGTGTTTTTCTTAATGAGTTCAAGAACTAGTGCAGAAAACTAACTACAGTAACGGTCACAATTATTCTCTCCTTAAAGACCAGCTAAAAGTTTTAAATTATTTGTAAACTGAAAGCCTCATAGGAGAACTCTGCAATTTACCGAAGAAAAAGTAGCACTGAATAGCATTTATTTTTTAATACTTTTCTTTAACGTTACCTGACAAAGACAGAACTCTGATTCAAGAGTAGGATGAGCAACCACATAACTGTATCACAGTCTGTGTGTATTAATATAGGCTCTGGGCCTGTGAGTGTTGAAGTAATGTTTAGTAAGCATTTGAACTGTAACACAAAGTACTGATGTTTGAGAGGTAACAGTGAAGGATTCTGATTCACAGCACAAGATTTATCTGAGTGTCATCCAAGCTGGGTTAAACTACTTGCTTATTACTGTGGTCTCCTTGTTTAGAGCAATTCTCTTAAAAAGCTTCTCAATTCAATTAAGCTATCATGATTAATATGTTTTCCATTATCTTCCACTGCACTCCAGTCCTGCTTTACGGATCAGTTCTAGTCATTCAGCAAAGGGAGCCAATTAGGAGCCATGATGTTATCTTCCCCTCTCGTAGGGAACACATACTTAGTCATTTTAGGAGTCTCTTTGTGACTGGTTCTTCCTCTGTTGGTGAATTAAATGGTACTTGCCAAAAAGGAAGAAGGTAATAAATATGCAGTAGAGAATCAAAACTGGAGAAAAATGAAATTCAACAGAATTTTGTTGAACCAGAAGAAAAATAACTGAAACATAAACAGCATTTATAGAGAGAGAAGCTGCTAGGTTTAATAAATGGACTGTGGACTCTAGGCTTGTCTGAACTGGAACAATAAATTGGTAAGAAGATTTCCAGTCTGTTAGCAGCAGAATCATGCTGCATGTATCACAGTTTCACCACAGAAGTTCTTCCTCTCAGAAATATTTTCTTGTTACTTAATATTTAGAAAAAAAGGAAACAAACAAACAAAATCCCAACTAAAAGCACATACAAACAAACAAAAAATCCCCCCAGAACAGCCTTTGTTGTAGAAGGTATTATGCAATGGACAGTTAGCAGATCTACAGTACCCATTCGTCTTGCTCTCTGCTTGAAAAACATTATGTCAAGATTATGGCTTCACAGTCACCCATTCCTGTGCTACATGTGGCACAAACTCCATGGTTCACCATGGCCCTTCTGTACATTCAAATGTGCAAAGGAACAGATACTGCTCACAAAGAACTACTGAATTTCAAGGCATATCACTCGCTACTTTTCTTTTTGCAAATAGGACATAAAATATTGAGTTCCTTTGTGCTAAGGGGTGGTAAGATGTCATCTTTGAAAAGAAACAATATAAGACGGGTTTTAAATCATACAATAAAAAGAAAAACGAAGAAAAATACTATATCTATAAAAGTAATTTTTTACCTTATAAAAGTAATTTTATTCCATGTTCTCTGGGGAAGTAAAAGTCCTTTGAGCTGAAACCTTCTAAGATGTTTCAACTTGAGGTGAGCTGGTTCAGATGCTCAGAAGTTAGAGGAACCCCAAAATGGGTCTTATAATGAAAAAGTTAGCATGTTCTCAAATTCTGCAGTGCACATACATTGGTACTTCTGAAAGAAGGATAAAGATGTTTGAAAGATTTTTTTCAGAAGAAAGTTTTGTTCTTTTGAAAGTGAATACTAAAGACTTTTTTAAAATCCAGCACCTCCTGCAGGTTTCCATCTAACTAGCGTGTTAATTAAATGTATCTGATTGCTAATTAAACAGTTGGAGAAATGCTTTTGAAAGAGAAGCTAGTTTGAAAATGTAGAGGGAAAAAGTAATAGGTGTGTTATACAGTATACTTGTGAAAACTTGTAGTTCAGACTCAGTCTTCTGGTGTATTTCCCTTTATTGTGGCAGGTGTTATGTGACCTCCAAGCACAGCTCTACTCATTATAAAATGAAGAAGTTGTGAGTCATTATACAACAGACAGAAAAATTAGATTCAATCACGGATAAATTATTGCTTTTATGAAAAAGTGGATGTGATTACTAAAATCAAGGTGTCAGGGAAAGTGTCAGATTGAATCAAATTATTTCTAATCAATACTTTGTCAAACAAGTCTAGATATTTTTTCCCCACTTAAATCCTGACCTAAAATTTTCTTCAAAATTTATTGTGACTTTATGAGCACTGCAGAATAATCCTGAAATTTTAGCACGTATTATTCATACTGAACAGCTTTGCCCTGTTAGCTAGAATGTGGGGAATCACTTCTGTTTGTGCGATGTTGTGATCTCTAGCTTTCACTGTCCTAACTAAGTGATGGAGAAATGATTTGTATTAATGGGTATAGCTTAAATTCCTGAATTCTCTTTTTAAAAGGACTTGCAGAAGGTTTAATAAAAACCGAAATGTCACTTAGGGATTTGGAATGGTTACCCTGCATAGATGTGCATCGAATCTTGATGATTTTCATTTAGATAAACAAAGTTATTACAAACTTCAGTCAAATTTGAAGATATCTCTTTTTTGAGCAGTGTTTGAATAAATAAATCCGCAGTGATTTGGTTCAATCTATCTTTTTCTACTTGCATCTTTTATGTATACATTTATTTATTTTGAAGGTTTCTGTGCTAGATGCTTTTTTTTTTTTTTTGAAGACATTTTTGTCTTTTCCCTTTTGTTTTCAAACAAAGTACCACCTTCCTCTTACCAGCAACGTGTATTACAAAGTCTTTTCCTTTTTCATAATTAAAGGAGACAATATTGAGCTGTAGACTGAGAGCCTAATCAACCTGAGTATGATACAACCAATTCTTCCTGAAAAGCTTTCTGCTTTCAAGGATGTCTTCTATACATGAGATTGTGGAACAACTTGTTGACAAAAGCTTCAATCCCTTTAGCCCCATTCTAACTTTTAGAATATGTTGTATTAAGCAGGACTGAAAAGAATATATGTCATGAAGCATTCCATATTGGAATGATACAGAGAAGATTAGCATGGCCTCTGTGCTTGGATGACAAGCAAATTCATGAAGTATTCCATATTTTTTTTGGAAACCACATGGGAACAACCAGAGCTGCTGAAAACCAGCAGCATCAGGAACTGCAGCTCCCTACAGCCATCCTAACTGACAGTTTGCTCCATCTTGATATGGAGTATCTATGGAAAACTGTGACAGCATAATAAGTTTTCCTTGCTTTCATCAGCTTTGAATAGCTGCCATTTAGATGAAACTGAAGGTTATGCACATATCTAGATTCCTATCACATACCTGTAAGTGTTGCAAAAGCAGATAGCATATGTTCTAAGCAAGATTATGTAAGAAGTACATATGAAAGTGTCATCATTCATGAATTAAAGTATTTTTAAGAGGAGTCTTGTTAGAATAGTAGCCAGGAATTCCTGGAGAATGCAGTTACAACTATCTAACTATCTCCTAGTACTTCTAGATATCAGCAAAAACCAAATGAGGAGTAATTTTCCTGAGCTGTTTTTTGTTTGTTTGTTTGTTTGTTTCCAAGCTGAAAAAAGCTGAAAAGTTCAACTAGAAAGATCAGCTGATTTTCAGTGAAACAAACTTGCATTACTTTTCACTGCTCTTTCAAATTTTTCTGTGTAGCTTTGCTAATTCTGAAACTAAATGCATTGCCCCACTGTTTCCAGGGGTGGCTGTCACACTAACAGTGGTTGTGGTCACTGTTGTGTTCAGACACCCACACTGAGATTGTTAAGGATATTAAATATCTTTTAAGAGTTGCATCTAGTAGAAACTGAAACATCCAGTAGACATCTTGTCAAGGGCTTTGCACTGTCAGACTAAATATCTTACATTAGAAAGTGAAGGGATATAATTCCACCCAGCTGAAGACACTACAAGAAAGAGGATATTGTGACAGAAAGGTATTGTGCCAGTCTTTTTGCCTCTTCAAATTCTATATGATTTTTTCTATAAAATTCATCTTATCCCATTTAATCAGATCCCCACTGAGATTACATAGTTTATATAATATATTATATATATATATATATATGCTGATATCCTTTTGCTGGTAAAATCCTTCTAGTCCAGAGAAAAGCTATTAGATATTTTATTATCTGTGATTTTTCACAGTTTGCAAGTTTGAGATTCTTAAAGGTAAATGAATAGGAATTAAATCTTTTAGACCACAAACTGAAAGATGAACTGTGGTTCAAGTCTGAAATGGCATATAGGGACAAATATTTGCCTATGGACTTTCTGAGGCACCTTGGCTAAGATCCTAAGAAAATGTACTTGCTTGAAGCTAGAAGCATAAAACTTAGAAAATGCTCCAGGAAAACTCTTTTCAAGCTAATTATTCACTTGCAAAGCTGTAGGCAGAGGCAAGCAAGGTTTTGCAAGAAAGTTGCCTTAAATGACACAAGACATTACTGCGCATGAGATATACTGCTGTTTAATTAAGCAGAACATTTGGGCGTTCATCTCTGGATAATGAAAAATGGATAAAGGAGTGTTCTGGGGCTCCCTTTGCAGAGCCTCCTATCAACTGGGCAAACTAAACATGCTGTAGCAGTATTCACTTCTGCCCAAAGCTCACAGGCTGGTGGTGTTGATGCTGTTTGGCTTTTATGTAATGGCTGTGTAGCTGAAGCACTCAACTAGGAGGCAGGAGACTCAAGTTTACCATTACTCTCAGCAGGAGATGACTCTCTTTAAAAAGAGCGTTGGCTCCTACGTCAGACTGTTGTCCTAGGCTGAGTAGAGCCAACACTGAATTTCATTAAAACGTCTGAGCTGCAGTCCATAGAAGTCAGAACTGAAAACAGATGATCATGAGACCAGAGAAAAAACGCTTGGTCTCATTGAGCTGGAAAAAAAAAAAAAAAAAAAAAAAAAAAAAA
>NW_024884142.1:30009030-30034689 GCF_019232065.1 Centrocercus urophasianus
TTGGAGTTAAAGTGCATTTACCCTCATTTGGCATCTGTGTCAGATGAATGCTGGAACAGGAGCAGCTCCATGCTTTCTATAGCTTTGTTCCTACAGACATTTTGTACTCCAGAGAATATGCTTGCTACTCTCACATGAAACTCACTGCCATTTCATTTCCACTTATAAACTAATGTTCTACTTCCAACTAGTCCAATGAATTTCCCATGGACAAACTTAAACTTTTACTATATCAAGTAAGCAATAAAATGTGTTACAATGTTAAACTTGAGGCATATGTCATTAGGATGCAATGAGAAAATTGCAAATTTTCTGTCAGTGATGAAGACTGCTCTGAGATCTACTCTTAAGAAGAAGAATATATAGCATGCTCACAGTTATCCTGTATATGATATTAAAGTGTAGAAAATGTATTGGTACAAACAAAAACAACTATATCTTTCATAAGGGAAATTAGCAAATTAAAATCATTCCATCTTTTTTTTTTTTCTTTTTTTTTTTTTTTTTTTTGTAGTTTCTTAATTGTGGAGATGTATTACTTTGGGTATTACTATAGAGCTTTTGTTAAGTGAGAGGAGTATAATAGTTCTTTTTTTTTTTCATCTTTATATTTGATAGTAGTTTAAAGGCAGAAAAATGAATAAATTAAAATGAACTACTAAGCCTATATAGGGTTGGATAGCTAATATCAGGTTGGATATTAGGAAAAATTAATTAATTCTCAGAAAGAGTGATGAAGTACTGTAACAGGCTGCCCAGGGAGGAGGTGGAGTCACCAACCCGGGAGGTTTTCAAGAAAAGAGTAAATTTTGCACTGTGTGACGTGGTCTAAAGTGGTCACAGGCATGTGTTTATGGTTGTATCAGATAACTTTAGTGGTCTTTCCGACTTTAAAGATTCTATGATTCTGTGATTCTAAGCCCAAGGGATGAAACAAAAATCTGTATATTTAAGTACTACTTAGAACAATAGATAAAGCTTAACTGACAATACAAGACGTTTGAACACCTTTATTTTTCGTCGTGAGGAAAGGTATGTTTGGTATCATTGTAGGTTTTCTGATGTTGTGCCACCATTTTGTGATGGAAAAGAAAAGAAGCCTGGAAGATATCTTCTCATTATATTCACTGAACTTAAAATGGTCACAGATTTTAATCATGATCAGTTCACATGGATTTAAATTATGGGAGTAATAGTGAAAAAGAATAGATTTGTGATGAATATCCATTCTCATAAATATTTAACATGCACTATAAAATACACATTTCCATGAACTTTCTTTCTGTTGTTATTTTTTTATGCATGCTTATTCCTTTAACAGAGTACAGAGATCTCTCTTCTTTTCTCTCAAAGAAATAGAAAAAAATTCAAAAATTCAGGCCAGGCTCTGGTGTCCCATCAGTTTGTTGAACTTCCCACGAAGACAACCTATTCTGTTGTTAAAATCTAGCTGATGGATTTGAAACGTTATCAGAACTCTGAACCATACTGGAAAAGGCAACACATTATTCTTGAAATCCTTTCTCAAGTCACCTTTCAGATTAAGTGCTGAATTCTCCACCCATATAGCAACTAAACAGGAAGAGTTGCAATTGCTGCAGCTGATCAATCACTGTATTTATTTTCATTCTCTGAATTTCCCCTCTGCTTTGTTAATCTTATTCTATAAGGAATGTTCTATTTTAGGCTTGGCATCAGCTTTTATTAGCAGAGCTGGACAGACTTGGAAAATCGGTCTGATACTCTTACTCTTGACTGCATGGTAAGTCCTTGAGGGTCTCCTATCTAAATAAAGATATAGATAGATACTGCTTAGCTCATGAATTCTCCCCATCTCTTCTATCTCCTTGTTTCCTTATTAGCTTAGGGCTGAGCATAAGGGGCTATCAAGCGTTCTAAAAGGGATTAGTCTTGCAAAGGACTACAGGTCCTGAGGTACTGTTGGAATTGGTTCTCCTGAGCAGGGAGTGCGTAGTGTTCAAATCTCTCTCCAGCACATGAAAACACTGGAAGAAGGAGGGAGCTTCTAGTATCTGACATGCACATTTGGCTGGAATCCACCCTTTTTTGTTATAAACCACTTTTAGGATTGCTTGCCCTGTGATATGCTCCATGTTTGTATTACCAATGCCCAATTGTTTTCTTGCAAATGATTTCCCCTTTCCTTTAAAGACTTTGTAATAAGGTAGGCAGAACATTAGAATGTAGTTAGAATGAAGGATGAAGAACTGTTAAAACCTTTCTGTCAACAGAAGCATTTCCATTGGCTCTAATTATTAATTCAAATGCTAACACAGGGGGTATGTGGGGGAAATGATGAAAAGCGAAGCTATTCACAGATTTCACTTTAACATGCTATAGATTTCCATGGATTTTACTACTCCTTTCTATAGATTTTTTTTCCACTTTGAAAACCTTCCCAGGTTTTACTTCAAATATATTTATGGTGGCCTCTCTGCTGACCCCAAGCAGGTTCATCTGGTGATGCATATTATATAATGTGATTATGGAAGGTAAAACCAGGCTAATAAGGTACAGTGTGTGGAGTTCTTTAGTAGCTTTGATGTGTATATTTCAATTTTCAGACTTGCCTGAAAAAGCAATAACTCCCCTCTCTGTTCTGGCAATGCTTGCACTCCCTGTTTCACATTGCTGTGTTATTCTAAGCTGACATGCACTGTCCCTGTCTTGTTTCTCACAGGCATGTCCCTTTGGTCTTTTCAAACTTATGAATATTTGAGACACTTCTACAAATTACTGTGCTGATTAAAAATTCTTGATCATGTCATCTTTTAGCTTTTAAATGTACTGTCAAACAGTAGAATCAGAAATGTGGGGCTGCTGCAGTTATTTCACATTAATGCTTCAAGTTCAAACAAAGTGTCAAGATGACTAAGTACAAGGGATTTTCAGAATGCTTTAATGTTGCCTCATTTCAAATCACTTCATAAGCATCTTGGTAATGAGCTCAATAAATTCTGCTGGAAAAAAAAAAAAAAAGCTTTTTACAAATAAAATGTAGGTTGCTATTTTATAATTAGCCCTCTGGGCTTGTGGGAAGTAGTCTTATTTCCTGTTTGAAATCCACTTTGTTAGTGCTGTGATGTGGAGATGGCTAAATGAGTATGAAATATTGTAATTAAGTACATCACAAGCTGTTTATCTTATCAGCACTGTTTTCCTTTAAAGGCTGGCTCATTGACCACTGGTGTATTATCACAATTTTTCTGTGCTTTGCCAGCTTAATAGACAGAGGTTTACCATATGTTGCAGGAGGGAAGGGTGGAGGAAAGACAGGAAACCAACATGGTAGCTCTTTTTTGATGGAATAGATATCTTCTCATTTGCTCTGATTTATTTATTCACCAAACAAAGCGAGTTTATGAAATCTGCTGTAGATATGATGAAAGAGTGTGACCTGTGGAGGCTTTGAGGCTGTGTGGTGGTCTCTGCACGTCCTGCTCAGTGGCCTGACCTTGTTCATGGCAGAAGCAGAAATCCCATCTGACTGCTACAAAAATGAACTCGTTTATTGCTGAGTGGACTGAGTGACTGGGCTTCTTTTTGCTCTCTGCTATTATTCTAAAGGATTCATATTGTGATAATCTTCTGACTTCCTACATTTCTTATATTAGTTCAGGCAGGTAGGATAGATGTAGCTTATAACACACTCATCTGTAATATTAGTGTGCTTCTTGCAAGAATCTCTTCAAAATTTTCCTGGAGGCTACATTGTGCTGTTATGATTTAGTGAAGTGGTTAAGATTGCTTGTGTGATTTACACAGACTTTTACATAACTTAATACTTGCAAGTGTGGGAACCAATTTGTCAGTGCACAGGTCCCTGAACAGCCCTTGTGTACTCCTTGTGTTTTGTTGCATTTGTCCCCATTTCACTGGTGTTTTGTTTACAGTGGACAATATATGATGATGCCAAGCATCTCAAGCTTCTGCCAAACTCAACTATACCAGCTTACAAGTCTTTAGATGCAACGGTTCAGCTCTGTGGACAGCCTACTCACTACTTCTAAAGGGCAATTTAATACCTAGACCCTTTCCTGAGTTGAGATGTATTCCAGTCAGTTGACTTAGATTTGGATAGCTTTGGCAATGTTGTCCTCAAATGTCAGGACATCCTTCTCCATGTGATAGTACATGTAGTCAAATGATCCCAACTGATTTGTGAGGGATAGCGGCTTACTGCTAGAGGAGCTCCCATGATATCACATTTTTTCTATTTCTCTACTCATTTCACTCGGCACATTAATTTCAACAAATTTGCTAATTAAAGAAATCAGACTGGTTGGAAGATTCCCATGTTAACCCTTACGGTATTTTTTTTATTTCTTTAGTAGCAAATCAGTTTTAGTTTCAAATTGAAAGCACAGTTTGTAGCTTCCCAATACAGTATTCTTTTAGAACCACTTTTTGCCACTCTATTCTAAAACTTATTCTGTTGAAATTTCAGTTTAATTCAGTCACCTCCCAAAAATATAAATTACTCTCCCAACACGAAAATGAGCACTCAGAATATATTTAATATTTCAACTATGATTTTATCTTCCCTGGGGACTCTTTCAACATGTTGATCATGTCTGTTTTATTGCTGACAGTCTTTCTGTTCTAAATATATTTAAAAAAAATAATTAGTAGTAGTTCTGTGCTTCTGGAAGAAATTTCCCACGATATTTTCTTGACTGTGTGATGGCATTATATTTAACTTGTCAAATTCTAATTGCTCTCTTTCTTTTCTTCTAGTAAGCAGTATACACTTATTTTAAGCATCAAACCCAGCAGTCAAGAAGCCCCCACCCACATGAAGTATTTAACATTTTTAATTCACTTTATATTCTGTTAATGTGTTTATATATTTTTAAAAACTTATCTTGTCTACATAGATACTACTGAAATGCATAGATTAATCTTCTTTTCTCACTCTTGCAATGATACTGAATTAACATAAATTATTCTTACTCTTCATGGGTGGACCAATCTTGATATAGTTTCTGCAAAATTTTTAATTTAAATCAAGAACTTCTTCTCTCCATCCCTAACAATTCATACTCCTTTTTGACCAAGGTTTTAGCAATACGTATTTAATAAGTTAATGTATTGATTATACTTACTATTAGTTTTTTTTTTTTTTAAAATCACAAATGTAATTTCTGTGAATCTCATGAAATGTAATTGATAAATCACTCTTTATTTGATTATTTTTTTTTAATGGACTTTTTTTCCCTAAAATATTTATTACAGTTGTGTTGGAATGAACCATTTTTTCTTCCTAACTAGCTTCACACCTCTGGTAATTCTCCATTACTGATGCATTATAGGAAAGTAAAACATACCACACTGTACTCTGCTATCCTCATAATGATATAGTCCATGGGAAAAATCCATCCTGATGGCACGTGATCAACTGAGATCCATAAGCACTTTTTGTAAAACTTTTTAAAATAATTATGAATGCTCTAGTGGCTGATTGAATTATCCAGACCTTTTAAGGCTCTAACCACACAGTACTTGATGATGACTTTGTTGGTAAATTTCAGTGGCTATTTCTGAAATACATCAAATAGTTTTTATTCTATAGCTATTTCACTGCTTCCAAATTTACTGGCCATTAGTTCAATTGATTTATGACCTTTTCTTGATGTGCTGCAGAGTAAAATATAGGCTGGAATGAGCTGTACCTGTAATCTTGCTGCATATCTTGATTAACTCTCTTTCTGTTATGGTCCTTAATAAACTAAAGCACCCCAACTTCCTAAGGGTCTTGAGTACACATTCAAGCACTAATTGCCCTGTCCACCTTGTAACTATATTTTCTGTAATCTTTCATTTACAACTTCTTCCTCCTTGTTCTTGTGTTATTACAAAAGTACCCCATCTCCATTCTGAAGTATGATGTGGATATCTGTAAGGCTTTGCATGCTGACATGATGCAGTCTGTTGTCTGCATCATGAACCCCAGCACTTTTGACAGCATGCAGGAGATCATGTTCTTGACACTGATCACTGAAGAATTGCTCTTAGTAGTTACCTTTCTTCCTCCCTGAATGATGGGATTCAACAGGGACTAGCTTAGCCTTAGGCAATTAATCTTTGACCTTAGAAAGATTTGGTTCTGTAAAGACAGGCTTCTAGCATCATTTCAAATTATACCTTCACAGACCTGGCAGAAATTGAATACAGAACAGTCTTGATCTAGACAAGCATCTGGACACTGAGTGAGGGATTCCATATAATATGAAATGGTACTAGACGGCTTTGTAGGCAATCACTGTCGAGAAGTTCAACACCACTTTAAGGCACCTACAGTCAGATATTTATATGGTGGGGTCTGCATAGTATGACAGATATCTGAACTACCTTTGTAGTCAGTGGAGAGCCCTCAATTTGATCACTGGAATCTAGAGAGTAATTCTTGCTCTTATTACCAGTGAAAGCTGAAGCAATAAATACATACTCTAAAGTGATTTAGGGAGGTACAACAAGTTCTCTTTTGCCAGGATAATTTTAAAATCTGAATGGGCAGCCATAACTTGAATATTATTCCTTTTCCTAGTCTGGATCATATAGAAAAATTAGAACTCATGAGAAAGAATATTTATTTTTTATAATGATATTGTCCAAATATGGGCATATCATTATTCAGCACTGTATATATAAATGTATAGCAAATTTTGTATAGTATTGTCTTCAGAATCTTCATAAATGTATGTGTTTGTTAGCCAACTGGTTACTGTGACATAGCAAATATTATCTTTAATGAGAATATATTACTCTATTTTTTTTCTTTTGGGACATTTATATATTTAGAATCTCTCTGAATATGAAAACTTTTAGATTATGAATATGAATCAGCTTATGCCTAAGTACTTTTAGACTTACCTCACCTTTACATTTGCCTCAGATTTTACATACCAGCAGCTTAAACATTTCCTATTTTAGAGATGGCAACATAGAAATTAAGTTACTCTACTGTTGCCTAGTGTGTTAATTGTCTCATGTGTACCCTGTGAAACCATAAAAAGCAGAATCTTTATGTATATGTATATGTTTTTTGTTTTTTGTTTTTTGTTTTTTTTGTTGTTGTTTTCAATTTCTCTGCAGTCTGCATGGGATTTTATAAATAGTTTAAGAAGTTGAGAAGACATCTCTAACTGCAGAGGTAATCATATTCTACTTTTAATGGAAGTACATGGTCTCTGAAGGCTTAAACTTCACTTAGTGACATTTAGGACAAGTAAAAGCAGTAAGGGAATTTGATTGTTGAAACATTACTTAAATCGCATTTTGGAATTTCTATCAAGCAAGTTTTTAACAAAAGCTAAAACAAATATTTGTGTGAATCATGCTAGCTATAATTCACTCTCTTTTTGGTAATTCATTATCTTCCCCAGACATATTTTCTTCAACTTATATGCTTATTTACATTCCCTAAGAGGAGATTGGCCAGTAGTTTAGAAATAAGAAACAAAATATGCAGATTTTAGACAAGGAAGATCAATGTTATTTCTGATCTTAGGCTTGGAGTGGCAGTTTTAAAATTTTAGTACTGAGAACAGGAGAGTAGATTAGTCTTCAATCAGTAACAAAATTCTTTGAGAGCAGGTACACCACGTACGTCTAGCAACAGTTTATAATGGCTTTTCTATAGATAACCAACAAAATTATTCCCAAAATCCATTTTGTAGTATAAGTCAGATTCTGTCCTTTCTACCATATTTAAGTATCATATGTACTACATACCATAAACAATATGCACACCAAATGTCTACTTGTTAATATGAGCAAAATCAGCTGGACATATACTGTAGTAATTTACCTTGGTTCTTTTGATGAACAGTTAACTCCTATCGAATCTGTAATTTACAGATAGCTAAATCTGAATTTGTGTTCTGGAAAGTTAGCAATGATATCCCTTTGCAAAAAAAAAAAAAAGATTCTTAATTTCAGTCCATTATACTCAGCTGAAGAAGAGTTTTGCCACCTAAGAGTCTGCTTTCTAGTAATCCAGAAAATTTAAGTCTGATTTTACACAATAGTGATCTAACTGGGAAAGCATAGTTCCAAAGAACTTTTATTGAAAACATTTTGGCTCTAACATTGAAAATTTTATTCCATATATCAAGAGTGAGAATGTAATTACGGGAAGAAAGATTCTGCAATGTTTAATGTCACTTAATTCACAACTAACGTTCTGAAATTAAAGTAACTAATACCATATGCATTGACATTACCTATATATAATAATCAACACAGACCAAGGTTAAATTATCCTGTTATGCTGTTCTGCTATGAATATTTTTCATAGAATCATAGAATCATAGAATCACCAAGGTTGGAAAAGACCTAAAAAGATCACCCAGTCCAACCGTTCACCTATTCCCAATAGCTCCTACTAAACCATGTCCCTCAACACAACATCCAGTCTTTCCTTGAACCACAAACATTACAAACATTTTGTAATGTATTTTGTAATATATCCAAGCAGAATGTTAGTTCTTAAAGGTATCTTCAATAATAATATTGTATTAATTGCAGTAGTAAAAAGAGTATTTCAGAAGATCAGAAATTCTGAGTTATTGCTGCCAAGTATGAAGTCAGAAAATAATGAGAATATAACATGAAATGCAAATTACGTCATACCAGCAATAATATATAACACTTTCTCCCAAAACATTCTGATAGTGTGAGAAGTGCTCATGTCCAATAATCCAAGCTCAGACAGAGTTTGCTGTGAAGCACAGTTTGTTTCACGCTTTTTAAGGGTGGCTGACCTACAGAGTAGGCACACATGACTGGAGAAATACAGCAGTTCATATTTCATACAACTCAACTCAAATCCCCCCCCCCCCGCTTCCTCTTTGAATATTCCAGAGTTCAGAGCCTGATGACTCTAAGTTTTGTATTACATTTTCCACCTGTTTACCTGTTTTATCCCCTTCTTGTTCTCCTTCTATTCTTTAGTTTTTACCTATTTTGGTATGCTGGCATAACCATTCATAGTTAACCATACTCTCTGGCTATTTTTCAGACCACAGAATTGCTTTTTATTGGTACATCTCCTGATGTTACTCAAAAATGCAGGTCTTCTGTTCCGCAAGCAGGAATTTATCTTGTATCAGAGGTCTGAGTCTTCTGTTTAGCATTATAACATCCTATTTTTATGCAAAGACAATATTTATTTCCCCAAAATAGATAAGCTCAGGAAGTATGGGATAGATGAGTGGACAGTGGGGTGGATTGAGAAATGGCTGACTGGAAGAGCTTAGAGAGTTGTAATTGTTGGCACAGAGTCTGGTTGGAGGTTTGTAGCCAGTATTCTCCAGGATTTGGCGCTGGGTCCAATCCTGTTTAACATCTGCTTTAATTACCTGGATGAAAGGATAGAGTGCATCCTCAGCAAGTTTGCTAATGGTTCAAATCTGGGGGGAGTGGCTAACACTTCAGAAGGCTGTGCTGCCATTCAGAAACCTCATAAAATTTCTATCTGCCCAACTCTCCAGCCTGTCCAGGTTTCTGAAAGCTATGTATGCAAGTGTATACAGTGCTGGAGAACAACTGCATGTTAAGACACTAAGACAGAAGAAATTCTCAGTCATTCCTGTAATGACTTCGCTATAATTCAACTAACTGCATAGCTGATAGTGCCAGTGGTTGTTCACAGATGTAAAGACTGCAGCTAGGACTCTCCATCTTCAAGAATGGCACAATGTACTGTACGTTATGGTTCACCTTTCATAATGCTATGATTCTGTGATTTTTCATCACTATGATGCTTTACTGTTCCTGATGTGCAAGACAAATAGAAATGCTTAGTGAAGATGTATTCTCTCTTAGCTTACCTTCTTTCAAAATTGATGCTATTTACCACAAAGCAAACAAACAAAAAACGAAAAACAAAAACAACAACAACAACAACAACAAAAAAACCATAACAAACCAACAACCCACCTTCACTTTGTTTTTATAGAGACTTTTACAGAGACTTTACAGTACTCGAAATTTTGTCTCTGTATGAATTCAGCTAAGTGGAAGGATGTTTTAATTTCTCTCCACAGAATCAACGAACATTTTCTAGTATCTTTACAAATGAGTTTCCTCCTGTGAACTATACAGATGATGAGATTTATTTGGCTTCCAATTGTGTTCATGTTCAAAGGACAAAGGCTTCTCTTAGCAGCCAGCTCTGACTTGGTGGTGAATCCCTGCAACCCAATGCAATTTTATTTTTAGGAAAGATGAATCACAGATAAATTGCAGATTTTAATATCCTTACCCTGAGACTTTTCATTTTATTTTAGCTCATCACAACAGGTTTCTCTGTGGTGAAAATGTAGATGCCTGAACTAAACCGGGAGGCAATCACTTCATTATTTTTGAAAGAGTTCTAAATCTTACTGTCAACATAATCTTCTGAGAAGAATCATTTCCCTTAGAACAATTGTAATCAATAATCTTATATGCTAGTGATATAACTTCTGTGCCATTGTTTACATGCCTGCCTTTGGGACTGGAACCATATTGCGCTTAGACGCTGAAACTTTGTAAAATGTCATTATTTGACAGTTTAGCCATCTGCCCTCATCCAGATGCTACCATTCTCCTAGGCTGGTCTGTCACTGAATGAATACAAAAAGACGGCAGTCTCTGGAATCCATTTATTGTGAAGCAGTGTATATCTTTGCTAGCTCAGCTTTTTCCTTCAAAATGTGCATATTCATTCCTCTACTGAATATTTTGTCTAAGATGTTATTGGGAGCAACTTGTTTAAAAAAGGATCCAGTGTGAGAGTGAGCATATTTTTAAGCCAATGATTCCAGTTTTTCTGTACAATTTTTGCGAAGCAATCTCTTTCTTGAATGAATACTGTCCCTTGGATCTTGTTCCAAAATGTGAGAGCTCAGGAGTTGTTGTATATTAGATCAAGACAAGATGAAAACTTTTGCAGCATGTCAGAGTTTTAATTCTTTCTTAAATTTTATCTTGTGAGAACATTAGTGGTTTCTGTGAGACATTTTTTTCCTGTAAATGCAATTTTCCGTCACTATATTGAAAACTCAGGGTGTGTCTGTCTTTCTGTCTGCATGTCCTGGGTCCTGGGTCACTTTTTCCCCCAAGGAAAAGAAAACACAATATGTATACAAGTATTTAATTTCAAAATAAAATAAAATGAAATAGTAACCTTGGTATTTAATTTTCCTAAGAGAAAAGGAATCTTCTCAAGACAATTGAAACATACAGCTTTAAAATTTACCAGAGGACTTTCAACAGAAATAAAATCAGAGCTGTACAGGAAATAGAGAACAGAGAATCTTTCTAATTTCCTCTGTTTACACTCCAAATTTCATAAAATACAGCATCAGTGCTAGGTAAAGAGTCACAGAGGGCAAGAATAGAAGTTCCATTTCAGATTTAAGTTTGTATGTCAATAAATATGTAGCTTATTCCAAAAGAGATGCCTCCTATTTATTTCCATAGAGGAGGCAATAGATCCAGGGGCAGAATAATACTGTTATATCAAATTCTCAAATACAAACACTATTTTTCAAGATACTCACCATCATTTGCTATGCATTTTTGACATCAATGAACAATAGCCTGCACCTTCTTAAAAATCTGCACCGGTAGAGCTGACCCACTGTAGCTGTTGCCACTACTGAAACACACTTCCACCTCCTCACTGCGCTCTTATCAATCAGTTGGTCCCCATAAACATTTACCAAGAGCCAATGAATGTCAGTGGGTGCAATTTTTTTCTGCATGGAGGAATTCAGTTCTATACTTTTTCTTCATATATACTTTAATATGAGACACCACTATGTCAAACTGTCCCTCTTCTGCCATTTGTTGTACGGCAACAAAATGTAACAGAATGTTGGTGAGAAGTTTCAACATCTTCTGCACCAACATCCACCTCTGACACTGTGGGCCAACTTAATAAATGAGGCGGCATTACTTTCTGAGCAGTCTTCATAATTGCCTTACAGGCTTCCTGGCAAAAGGATACAGCTAATGGTCTTAGAAAAAAATATATCTCATTCTTTTAATCAAGAATGTAGAGGAGGGGATGAACCTCATTTTTCATCCACAGCGCTTCACTGGTGTTTTTATTTGCCACTGTGGGAGAGGCTTGAATTAGTGAAAAGGCTATCGGGATAATATCTGTGCCTAAGCATTTAAGCAGTTTTCAACACTTCAGTGCGCGAGTGCCTCCTGGATAATAAGGAATAAAAATAATAGCTCATGTTTTTTCCTTCTGTTCAAGATTTTAAAAGAGGTAACTAGTGTATTAAAAATAGAGGAGCTGTATGTATTTGAGTGGGTGCCACTAATGTGCGCAGAAGCTATTGCTACATCTTCAGAAATCGATGAAATTTTACTTACTCCTCACGAAAGAAGAACTACAGGAAAACTGACAGTAAATGTGAGAAAAATAAGGAATGACTGTGTGAAGAAAGAGAAGGATTAAAGTACATTTTGCCAGCAGCAAAATTAATTGAGATACAGAGAGGGGTGAGAGTTCACTTGGTTAGTTTTAGTCAGTGTACATTCTGGTGCTTATCCTAGCAATAGAAGAGGGCAATAAAAATAAGGTTTCTCTACTATACAGAAGAAGTTATCACTAGAGAGAGAAGTGCACTGAATATGACCTTTAACTAAATAAATCAAAAATGGATTTAGCTCTGTCTATCTGCCAAAGTATTTCACTAACATTATGGTGCACTAAAAAAGATAAGTTTTGGTCATGTACACGCTAGTTGGCATTAGCTTCCACAGAAACAAGCAATGAACTTACCCTGTTGTATTTCTGGAGTTGTTTCTGGAGAGCTAAATTATGACTCATTTTCATAATTTTCTGCTCTGATATTTTCTGTTTAAATATTTAATAGTGTTAATAGCTTTTTCATCCAATAATATACATTCAACTTGAGAGAAATCTCAACAGCAGAAAAACAGTGATTTCTGGCATATGGAATTATTATAAAGGGAAAAAAGTGAGCCTTTGTCCTTGTCAGATCTCTTCATGTCTCCTCATACCTCTTTCTGGCACCTCATTAATTATATGAGTTTCACAATAACTGTGTTGCATGTTGCACAATGTTCACTCCTGGATTGGAGGCTATTTTTTTCGTGCCATAGATCTAATGTAAAAGAAAGTAAAAAAATAATACTTGACAAAAGTGCCATCATTATCCAACTTTTCTCAATTAGCCTTTTTGATCCTAAGTCTAAAACTGATCCACTTACCCTTCTACTGAGTTCAGGTGTGTTACACGTATAAGTAAAATATGCTGACTTAACTATAGGTTGTGGTGAGCTTGGACAAATGAAAGCTATAACTTGGCAGGGAGAAAAGCAACACAGAAACTGTAACAGACCCACAGAGAAAACCTTAACATAGATAGAAGCATGTACCTCTAAAGTGCTATAGCTTATCTCTAAACTAGAAAAAAAAAAAAGACTCAAAGGCACTTTTTTTTTTTTATTATTATTATCTTAAGCTGCCTCTTCTGTATTAAGTTACTTGCTTGGTTGCAATAGCTCTTGAGTTGAAATACTCAGCCTTATAGAACTCTTGCATAGTTTTATCCCTGTAGGTACAATAATTGTTTTGAAAAAATAACTGCATGACTTATAACTGCCACTTATGTAGTGGCAGAAGTGCACAGAAGTGCACCAGAAGGAACAAAGTGAGGAGTAGGCAGAAGCTGGAGATACTGATGAGCTCCCTTGAATGTGACAATATTGATGACCTAGTGTAAGTATCAGGCTGTGAGCCTTGTTGCGTAAATGGGTTTTGAGAGCTCTATGAGGAAAAGATGCGGTGGAGAGGCAGCCTGGAGAAGGAGAGCATGTCTAGCTGTGCAAAAATAATTGTGGTTTGTGGATATAATTTAATGTTAAACTTAATACTTTTACAAGTGTTACATTACAACTTCCCCTGAAGCATATTTCCATGATGCTTAGTGACCTAACAAACAAGAACAGCTCATTAATTATGAATAGCCATGCTAGATACTGTTTAGAATTTATGCTCCACCTTAGTGAGTGATACTCCTTTGAGACAAGACATCCCAATTCTAACTATAAAAATGTTCTCCATGCTTAGGGCAGGAAATTATTGTGTTCCCATCTTTTCTCCCCACCTTTCATCACCCATCATCATCCTGTCCTTTCTTGCTTCTTACTCAGGAGTACCTTGAGTAAGCTTCCCACAGACATCTGTGTTTTCATTCTCATTCAGATTTTATTTATTTACTCCATTGTATCTCCTTATTCTGATAGATTTTCTTCCGTATTTTTCTCTTTTTGCCTAGCCCCTCAGTTATAAATGAGCTGTGACAAAAGCTGAACTCTATTGTAGAGGGGAAAAAATAAAAATCAAGTTATTTGATACAATCAACTTTTATAATGTTTATATATTAATGAGCAACTGATTCCATTTCCAGAACAACTCTTTGTTGAAAAAATTGTACTGATGTCCTTTAAATTTTCAGTAAGTTTCCTCTCTCTATAGGTGACCTTTCTGTTCCCAGCTGCTGACAAAAGATTTGCTATTGATTTTCTATTCAGCAAGGTTGTCCCTTGCTGCTGAATACTTTTGAGGTTGTAGCTTTGCAGTTGCTGAGCTGATGTATCCTCATCTCTAAGGCTTCAACCTGTTTCTATTGAACAATGCATTAGATTTGAGATCTAGAGTGTAGTAAACAAACACTGAATTAATATCACAAACCTACAGTTCCCAATACTTCAGGGAAAGCACAATTGTAGAAACCCAAACTCACTTTTAAATCTGATTGATAATTAAGTAGTGGCTCAAATTAATGAAGAATGTGATGCGTAATGATTACATGGTTCCTCAAATAAGGAGATACAGAGCTCAATGGATTAAGTCAGCTGTATCTTTCCTTCTATACTGTAGGGAATATGTACACTTCCATAGCAGGCCAGTTTTACTGAAGAAAAAGGAAAGTTTCATTAACTTTTTATTAAATTTATAAGATGTCTTTCTTCAGAAAAAAAGAAACCTTCCCCTTAGTTATGGAATTTCAATTAAAAAGACAGGAATACGCTGATGAAATTGACTGTGAGAAATTAAATTATATTGTTTAAAATGTAAGGCAGCTGTCCGTAATGCTGTACTGTAAATGCTTACTCTGGGTGGAGAAAAAGGAAATATTTATGGGGAAAAAAAAAGGCTATTCCTTAAAATGACTTCATTTTCCATATTTTTTCAGATTTTCAGCTTGGGTAAAAATCTACCAGCTGTCAATTTCTTTCCTTCAAGTCAGTTGCAACAGCCATTCTAGAGGTCTATTACACAGCTAAGAATAGCTGGGGTCTCTGATTAGTTCAGAAGTATCTTGCTAACTTTTCTTCAGCAAATTTCTCCACACTATAAAGGGTAATATGAATTGGATCCAGCACCAATATAGATTTTTTCAGGAGAGGTGTTTCTCCTAGGTGATGTCTATTTGATTTATTCCCTCTTTTTGCTATCTGAATGGTGGAAAAAAGAGTATAGAACTAAAAGCCTCTGGGAGATGCTGCTTTGAACTGCAAGCCTGTGCTATGTATGTCCCATAGTCTCCAGATTGCACAAGTTTCTAGAATAACTCTATACTACATGGTCTAGCACAATATTAATCTCGCAAATGTTTTGTCAGCCAAAGAAGTGTTTGAAAGATGACATTTTTGAACTCTGGTCTTTACAAATTTCTTAAACAGCATAATTTTCTCCTTTCTGGAGAAGGTCGTACTGCAGGACAACTCAAGTTCTATCTGTGGTCTGCTGTGCTTTGTTAAATGCAATTGACCTCCTGTAAGAGGTGAAAATTGCCTTCTGTCTCAGCTGGGGCTGAGCTAAACTGCTCAAACTTCAAATTAAACAGCCCCTTTTCTCCTTATCACTTTTAGGATGGACTTTATCCCCCATCCTTCCTTTTGGGTAAACATATTCTCAGTGGAAAAAGACAGAATATTAATATGGTGGGTTTTGTTTTATTTTATTTTATTTTATTTAGTCAATCAGTCTCTATGGTCCTTCCAACTATATTTGCCTCTACTTAGCTGGGAAGAAGAGGAGGACCTCAGCATAGTCTGGTATTTGGCCATTTGCCTACCACTTGGTACAGTTCAGTTCAGTTGCTACTTTCTCTTTCTGAATAAATTTGTTTTAAACAAATCCTGCTTGAACATATTGTAGTTCGCCCTACATGTCAACTGTAAGCCCTATGGACTAATTAAAAGAGATTGATACAGGAAAGAAAGCTATGAGTCACTCCAAATCGTACTAGCATTTTAAGGAAATGTGAAACACATCCAGTAGGAATGACTTGGTCAGAAAACATTTAATTCTTTGTATTAGGTCCATGCTCAGCATTTCAAAGGATGTTGGGTAAAAGGAAAAAAAAGGTATTAGGGTCGGATGGAAAGGAAACCTATGAGATTCAACAAGGAGAAGCATAGGATCCTACATCTGTGGAGAAATAATCATATGCATCAGTGCAGATTAGGGACAGACCTGCTGGAAGGGACCTCTGTAGAGAAGGACTTGGGTGTCTTTATGTACAGCATGCCGACCATGAACCAACAGTGTGTCCTTGTGGCCAAGAAGGTCAATGATTGAGTTGGAAAAGACCCTAAAAAGTCATGTAGTTCAACTCCCCTGCAGTGAACAAGAATACTATAGCTGTTGCTCAGATCCCCATGGTCAGGGCATCCATGCCCTCTCTGCACAAACTGTTCCGGTGCCTCTCCACCCTTATTGTAAAGAACTTCTTCATTATATCCAGTATAAGTCTTCCCTCTTTCTGTTTGAAACCTATCACCACAGATCCTGCTAAGGAGTCTGTCCCCTTCTTTCCTGTAGCTCCCCTTTAGATACTGAATGACCACTATCAGATCATTTTGGAACCTTCTCCAGGATGAACAGTATCAGTTCTCTCAGCCTGTCCTTGTAGGGAAGCTATTCCATCCCATGGATCATTTATTACTTTTGTGGCCCTCCTCTGGACATGCTCTAAAATGTCTACATCACTCCTATACTGTGAATTGAATTCCACATTTAGACACTGTACTCCAGGTGAGATATCAACAGCACTGAACAGAGAGAGAGGATTACATCCCATCCAGCAGAAGGCCAGAAAGATGATGAGGAGCCTGGCCAATCTCCCTTTTGAGGAAAGCTGGGACTGTTTAGCCTGGAGAAGAGTGAGAGGGAATCTTATCAATGTTTATATATATCTCTCGGATGAGTGACAAGTGGAATGGGGCCAGGCTCTTCACAGTGCTTCCCAAAGACAGAACAGTGGGAAAGGGGCACAAACTGGAACACAAGAAGTTCCATACAAACATGAAGAAAAATGTATTTGTTTTCAGGAAACAGGCTACCCAGAGAAGTTTTAGAGTTTCCTTCTCTGGAGATATTTAAAACCTGCTGGGACATGTTTGAACAAAGATATTGGACTAGATGATCTTCAGAGGTTCCTTCCAACCCTTATTATTCTGTGATTTTGTTTTTATTCTGTGATTTTTGTTTTCTCCACTTTCGGGAAAGTGTAGGCTGTGTTTTTTAACACTTGCAAAGTGAAATCTTTGCACCTGACTACCTGCTAGAACTGGCATTTGTAGTTTATTTGGCTGCTACTGCTGTGTTACAGCTCCTTTATAAACTGCTTTTTCTGTTCTTTTGCATGATGTTAGTGAACATCATGCTTTTATGCTTCTGTATTACGACTTGTTGCTTTTTCACTTGTGAGGGAATCTTTCATTTACTGCTTCAGTTCTTAATGTATGCTGTGTGACTATTTGTAGAGAAACAATGGAAAAGGATGCTATAGTCTTCTGCCAGTGCTTTCTCAATAAAACACTCTGACTTTTGGTGTTAGAGTTCTTAGTGTTTTTTTTCTTTTTTTTCTCCTCATACTATGCTTCTTTTTCCTGCTAAATCTCAAAGTAAGGAACTGGTCCCTGCAAAAGGTGAGAATGACTTGGAATATATATTTATTTTCAATTACATAAAGCCCTGTTGGATACACGAGCAAGTATGAAAAGTATGTTTACATAAGAGAAGTATGAAAATTTTCACAAGTATGAAAAAAGAATAAAATTTTAAGATTATCTTTTTTTTAAAAAAACTTTTTTCTCACCAGAAAAGCAATTTCCTTCTTTTTCAGTACATGGATGATGAAAAATCATGTCATGCAAAAGTTTGTCAAATTTTTGATTACATTTATAGAATTTTTATATGTATTTATAATTTATATAATAATATATTTATAGGGCATATTAGTTTAATATGCCTCCTTTTCCTCCTAAATACCATGTTAAACACTTTTAGAAAAGTAGTTTTTATTAAGTGACTGCTTGGAATGTAAATTTTCAATTAAATATTTAGTTCACTAAATAAATGGGTCATAGCACTGAAGTAAACTATGTGGGAGCCTGACTATCCTTAACATCATGGCATCCTTAACATCACTGATTGAAAGCATCTACTTTGTGTAGATGCTGCTCTGCAATTGGCTCTCTTTCTCTCTTTCTCCCTTTCTTCTTTAAGAAGTTTGTGATACACTTTAGAACAGTTTAAATGCATTAAGAATAAGTTGCTTGTGAATTCTATTATATGGTTGTTTCATGTTTATTTTTTTTTTCTGAAGACATAGTACTGTGTCCTGTACTGTTAGCATTCTAATATTTTCCAACAAAATGATGTACCATCAGAGTTTTAAAAGACAACTAAACATCATGAACTGTTCATTCAAAGCTGTGTGAATGTCAGTATGCTGTTTGTGATTACAATGGAAAACATGGTCAGATTTTAACATTTATGGAGCTACCAAGCACCGTTAGAAGCAAAATAAGCCTGTACCTCCAGTTGAAGAGCAGTTGCAGATAGAATAGCATTTAAACGTTATCACCTCTAACCTCTGCTGAATGGAAGTGAGACAAAATGCAGAAACTAAAATGCAGTAAAAAATAGCTTGATTGTTTGGCAGTTGTTGTCAGAAAGAAACCTGTGTCCAAAGATCAGGGCAATATTACACAGGAAAAGAGGAAATTAATAACAGTTGTTCATAATCTCACTCAAAATGAACACTCAGGCTGGACATAATTCAGTGATGTACTGAACATTTAGCTGTGAAATCATCACAGAAAACCACTAAGTTGATTTTGAAGTTGTCTCGCTCCAATTTATAGGAATGTTGGTCTGACCAGTTTATTATAAATCCTAATGAGGGAGACAGGCAAGGGAGAGACGATGACTATTATGAATTAGGGTGATAGGGAAGGGCAGGACGGTGATGAAAAAGACAGGAAATAAGCAAGAATTGTGTGAAGTGGGGAGAGTTGCCACCAGGACCCAGCAGCAGTCCTGTTGCATGTCATTTTGAAGGTCCGAGGCAAAAGTGCGTGGGGAGAGCAGCAGCAGCATGGCCGGCCTTGAGCAGCAAGCAGGTAGCAGGAAGAAGTCACAGAGCCAGTAGAGTAGGAAGCAGAGGACTCAGGTAGCAGGCCCAGAAGAGTCCATCAGCATGCAGTAATTCCGTAGTGAGGAATGTGATGGCAGATACATTTGCCCTTCTTCAGCATGCAAGTCCAGGAAGGAGAGAGGCTGGTTGTGAGGCTTCTCACTCTTCTTCTTCATGAGGAATCTGTTGCCAGAAAATTTAAACCTCATGGTTGTAGATTTCCTTTTTACCCTTCTTCTGCCAGCGTGGCATTCCTGGGCGCTTGGGTAAGAGTCATGTCCAGCACCTCTTGAGATGGCCATCTTTCTCGAGATAAGTCCACACAAGACTGCTTCCTGGCCATTAATCTGCGGCTTATCTCTCTCTCATTGCCCCTGGCCTTGTCCATCTGTGTCCCTCAGACAACGGATTTCTCAACCCTTGCCTAGGACTTGCTTGAACTTGTCCATCTGTGTCCCCAGAAAATTTTGAGGCAATGCAAAAGAATAATCTCTTACAGAAGTGCAATGTCAAGATCTGGTTTTCCTATACCACGACATCTGCTCACCACCACACTGGGGTCAAAAAAAAGTTTGTATTTCATTGTTGTACTAAGTACAGTCCTTGAAATATATCTAGATTTCTAAAGAGTTAATACTACTCTTGAGTCAATATCTACTTTTGGAAGTGTTCTAAATGACAGAAGCTAAATTTGCAACAGAAAAATAGTGAATTGAAAATATGAATCTGTTGGAGTTGGCTATCATTCAGATCAGAGTGCTGCATGAGGTTCTATAAGAGGTAAGGGCCTAAAGACTTTCTTCACAATTTTCTGTGCACTGAAAGGCAGCTACCAGACAGAACAGCTTAGAATTGCCAAGTCTGTAAAAATCAAGAAGATTAAGGAGGGGCGTTGAGGTAAAGTGAGGCTATCATTTACCTCTTCTTCATTAGGTCAGGCTGAAGAGTGCGGCTTCCCACAGACACTGGTTTTGTGTCTAGGTGTCTCTCATAGTTTTCCAAAAACCTCTCATATGTGAGATGAGTACAGCCACAACCACTGACAGTTAAACATACCTGTGGGCAGAAGCAAATCAATGGAAATGCAAGCAGCTTGTGCTTGGTACTGATCAGCTAAGGCAGAAGTTTTAAGCACTGGTGTGTATATGCCAGATACATATACCTTAAATGTTTCTTTTGCACCTACGCTGATAAAGTTAGAATTTATTTCACAGAACTTGAGAACGTAAATGGTTAATGGTTTAAGCCTAAACTGCTAAATCTGGAGTCTCTTTTTTGGCCAATGAACGTTCGTATCCAGAGGGCAATTCATCTCACTCTACGAGACAGATAGGACAAGTTACTCTTTGAAGGTGCCTATTTCTCTTTAATGACTGTGAAGTGACTGACTGAGCTTTAGATGATGAACTTCTTATACACATCAAAAGCTAAGAACCACCTGTATGAGCGTAAGTCTTCCTGAAGTGAGTGGGATTTGGATTCTGATGATGAAATCTAAATCCAAATCAAAATTGAAATCTGAGGGGAAAAAAGCCTATTGACATTACTGAGGCCAGGATTTCAGTTTAAGAGCCCAACAGTATGTTTGCTGCAGAGACAAAGGTGGAGGTACAGCTCATGTGTGGGCATAACCTTCATGTTACAATAGCAGTGTGCTTGCAGAAGCCTGAAAGTTATTATGGGCTGCAAAATCCTCCTGCAAAGCTGACGTAAATATTAGATGTTAGCCTACCCTAAACACTGCATTGCTTTAGCAATGCCAGCTAACTCGGGGAAAGAAATAGACAGCAATGTCCTTCACACATGCTTGTAAGAGCAACAAACTTTCTAATTCCATGAGGATGAGTAAGAGATAATTTATCCTTGTTTTTATGAGCTTTGTACTGTTTTATCAGTTTATGTGAAATGCTACAGAACATTTAGATATGTGGGAAGAGAACCGTGCTTTTACCTCCAACTTTTCTGTAGGAGGAGATGAAAATCTATGTGCATTGACAGACACCTGTGGTTCCAAAGACTGTAGTATTTCTTCTGATAGCAGGTCACAAAGAATAGATCTTTTAAGCTGTTAAAATTACCTGAAGACCAGGCATCTTTGATTTTTCCACCATTCTGAATCTGATGTGCGAGCTGCACTAATTGCTTTGATCATCTGTGAAAGGTAACACTCAGGTATCCATGCCAATGTTTCTGGATCATTAGTTGACAGTGATACATCTAGCCATACAAAATTACTAAAATTAGAAGCCTTTAACATCAACACAGTTTCTTTTCCTCTGGAGGACCCTGAGATACTCACTCAGTAGCTGACTGCTGGGAGGTTCTTATTATCTTTCTCTCTCCTATGGCAGTTCTCTCAGTAGTCTATGTTTGGTGTGTGCTTTTCTGCCTCACTTATTTAGGGTCTTCATTAACAGTTCCATTTAGCTGGGACTCTTTCAAGCTTCTTAGCCGTAAAATAAATTGCTTATTGGGACTCTGAAATCCCACAAGTATCTGGAAAACCTCAGTTACATAAAGACCCAGAATTATGTTTTGTAGGACCCCTGCACTCCACTCTTTATAATCCTTCATTCAGAACATGTAGAAACAGTTTTAAGACAGAAATTGAAATTATCTGCCTACTTAGCACTTGTCAAGTGACATTGTGAAAGGAGTAGGTGAAGACTGCTGTATATACAATCCCTGTATATACAATCCCATGTACACGTGCTCCAGAGCATGAAGCAAATTAGAGGTATCCCTCATAAGAATCCTGGCTGGAAGTTGATGATACTCCGGGAGGTAGATAAGGAAAGCAAACGAAAAATTTCATCTCTTGTTTTCTGAATGTTATGGTCTATACAGTACTTAGTAGAATCAATACTGAAAGGAAGGGATGAATCTCACTAATATGATCTTCCCAAAAAAAAATCATATTAGAAAACTTTTTTCTTAAATGTAAAAAAGAATAATAATAATCTAGATTTTTTTTTTTTTTTTTTTAATTTGGTAGTGTTTCCAGAATTATTTGGTTCATTTTTTAAAATATAAGGAGTTTTTTTTATATGTCAGAAAAACTGAATGTTCATTTACTTGCACTATTAGCTCCAAGGACATTGAAGTACTCTGGGAAAAAGAAATACTTTAAATATATCACTATCAGATCTTCTATTATTTGAATCTGAAATTCAGGCAGTTATTATCTGTAACTCCTCTGTGCCTATTTGATGTTGCTTTGTAGGAAATGACAGAAATGATTCTAGCCAGATTTTCTCAAGTCCTAGTAGAATCTTAGAAATTCTTATTGGAAGGTATTCCAAAATCCTAGGAGCTCCAGCTCTGATGCATTTTGTTTATTAGTTCCCATGATTGCTTTTGTGACGTTGTTGAATATGAAAGAACAAAATAGAGTGCAGCCATATTGATGAATAACTTTAATAAATAACACTGGCAAAGAATTCATGAGCAACTGCTGTTTTATAAATGTTCTTTTTGATGCATTTATATATATATATATATATTTCTATTTTTGCCTGTTGAACTCTCTGTAACCAATAGAGTGGAAAATAATTCTCTGAAATCTTGATTCAGAAAAATAATCTGTAGGTTTCAATAAAGTAAAAGAACTTGCAAACAACGCTACTTAAAAACAATGTTCCATACTCCTGGAAGATGATTAAATTCCAAGATTTTTTGTCAGATACTAAACTTTCTGAGAGAATGTCTTTTTCATTTAGATTTGCAGCCTGTTCTCTGAGTATGTAGTGTATCAAAATTATACAAACACATCACAGTTGCTGACTTAGAATAGAACCTATTTCTTCAGTCAAGTGAGTATGCTTGCAGCAGCAATCTTCCTTCATACATTTCCTGCATGAAAAATGGTTTGTTCTGATCTGTTGTTCTTCAATTTCCATTTATATCTGTCATTCTGTAATCTATGTAAGATATTTTTCTGGTAGAATTATTTGGGATATTTAAAGATTTTATACTTGTCAGTTTTAATCTTTTCCATCTCTTCTCTTTCATGGATTGAGGAGGTAGGTAATTCTTTTATTCTTTTTTCTGTACTTCTAATCAAGGGATTTGTAAACTTGCAGTCTCGCAGCGTTCAAACTGAAACATTTTTTTGGTAAATGTTACAACTAATTTCACTTACAGTTGCCTATCTTTCCTGTCAGTAACTAAGAGAACTTTGGCTGGATCTGTAAATCAGTAACTTCAACATAAGAGAAGTAGAATAATTTTGATTTAAAATATATATATATATCAAAATATTCTGAATTTAATTCATTAAATCTGCAAATGTATAGAAAATAAATTTGTTACTGTCTCCAAAAATATCTTCTTTTTTTGTCCATATTCTATGAATTGCAGCTTTATCTAGTTGTCCAGGCTATAAATTTCTATAAAGTAATTTATTCCAACTATCTCATCATAGTCAGATGAATCACTTTCTGGAAGTCCTCACTGTGCATCTTGTGAGGAGTTAAGAAAGGCTAACTGTTTTCTACCTTTCAGCTGCATTACCTTAATTGTAAATTACTCCTACTCTTTGAGTGTAGGTAGTTTTATTCATGAACATATTTTTTATTTTTATTATTATTTTTTTAAAATAAAAATCAGTTCTTCGATTTATCTTCTGTGGAAACCTGATCAGTAACTATGCAACTTCTGCAAGCATGTTTGCTGTCTGGCACTGTGATATGAAGGGAGTTTACCTAGAGATCGGAAAAAAATTATCTATCTCTATTTCTCATAACATCTTATGTCATTAAAAGCTATAGCAGAAGGTAGACTCTATGAATATTATTAACTTAATAAGAATCATAGAATCATAGAATTGCTCAGATTGGAAAAGACCTTAAAGATCATCAAGTCCAACCACAAAGAAGTAAGTCACTGTCTCTTCAGACTTGTACTAAAATCCTGTCACTATCCTCAATGATGACTAATTTAACCTTAAACAAAATATGTAATCCAAATAATCTCTAATCAAAGTTACCTGTATTCTAAAACAGATTTTTTTTTTTGCCCCTTTGAGTATGCATGTATTATAGCTGTTACAGTACGAAATGGAAAGGTAATCACTTTGTTGCAATCTGTTATGTTTTCAGGGCTGCTTGCCCAAGCTGTGTCTTTATTGGCAGTGAAATTCATACAGTACATTGTGCACACCATGATTGCAATAGAGAGTTATCTGCTGGAGAGCTCTATGTCCTGACTGCAACATTGATGTTCAGAAGGAACCGTCAAATTTTGTTTCATTGAAGAAAATTACTCTGAACTTGTCAGTGGTGTATGTGAGTGTGCACAGCAGAACAGTCCATACTGATGAAAAGCAGATTTGTGCCAAGAAGAAGCTCTCATGTACTCTAAGTAGCTACCAAAGCCATTCCTGTTCTAACTTTACTTTTCTGCAAAACCTGTGGATTGTTTTAATAGAGATGATATACTGCATCTGCTCTTCCTGTATGAGAAGTAGCGTAAATTCAGAAAATAGCAGACTAGTTTCACATACACTTTTGAGGAGTGGGTCCTAATAGTCATAGAC
The DNA here is from genome assembly GCF_019232065.1 of Centrocercus urophasianus. Lineage (NCBI taxonomy): Eukaryota > Metazoa > Chordata > Aves > Galliformes > Phasianidae > Centrocercus > Centrocercus urophasianus. Next base: position 30,034,054 of record NW_024884142.1, read on the forward strand.
TAGATCCATTTGTATGTAATGTAAAGCTAGATATAAGGTAAAAATGGTGAAAATTTCAGGTAAAAGGCCAGGAAGAAGTTTCTGTAGAGGTATAGAAGTGATTTTAACAAGGTGCCTGGACCCTGGAGTGTCTGTGCTACTCTGTTCTCTAGGTGACACTAAGTAGGTGGCTTGCAGCAATCTATTCACTCCTCTGTCAGTAAGTATCTGGTCAAGAGCTGAGTACCTGTATAGGCAGAACAGCAAAGGTAACTTATTTATGCACTCAAGCCCACGTATTTACACTGTTTTTCCCCCTATGCTCTAAAATTTACAAGTTGACTTATACTGTTAGACATACAAGCACAAAGTGAGACTGGTAATTCAAATTTAAGTTAATTTCAGATATAGTTTTATGACACACTCGGCCCTAAAGAATCAGAGGTCTCTTAGGGCTGAAAGATTGTGTCAGTATTTATTATACTGACCTGTTTCTCCATCTGATGCAAAAGTGGGAAGGCTGTCTTATTGAAAGATTTTTGTTCTCTTTTTTTGTTCTCTTTCTCTTTGCTATTTCTTTTTCCCTTCCCTTCCCTTCCCTTCCCTTCCCTTCCCTTCCCTTCCCTTCCCTTCCCTTCCCTTCCCTTCCCTTCCCTT
>NW_024884142.1:30034789-30226478 GCF_019232065.1 Centrocercus urophasianus
CCCCTTCCCCTTCCCCTTCCCCTTCCCCTTCCCCTTCCCTTCCCCTTTCCCTTCCCCTTGCCCTTGCCCTTGCCCTTGCCCTTGCCCTTGCCCTTGCCCTTCCCCTTCCCCTTCCCCTTCCCCTTTCCATTTATTTTCTTTGAAGGTTATAGGGCTCTGCAAAACAAACTTTACAGTTACACGCACTCTTTGGTCACAATGGGAGAGGTGGATGAGATCAGCTGTTAAGCTCAGAGGAGGGAAGGAAGGCGTGAGAAATTCATGTGGCTGAGGAACTTTACAGATATCTTTGTGAAAACTTCTAGTAAGCAGTAGGGGGTGCCAGGCAATAAGAAGCAACTTTGCAATACAAGAATGCTCTAAAATAATTTTAGTTGGCTTAAATAGTAAAGGTAAAATGAGGCATAAATGACAGTGGGAGAAGGTATAAATTACAAGGGATGATGGAGGATCGAGTAAGAGAGACACATCAATTTTTGCTCATGTGGTTATAATTACAGTAACTATTCTGCAGTTAAATTATCATGATCTGGGGATATAAGCTATGTTTGATTTCTCTCTCCAGGCTTCCTAGAAATTGTATATTTAATGAATTTCAACACAGAGCTCTACCTCCAGCAAAGTGGTTCAAAGAGAAATGGAGTTCTTGCAAGTCACACAAAATTACTCTTTAATTTCTTTAAAAATAAAACAAACCAAGGAAATTTGATAATCGCATATCTCTACCAATGCACAAGTAAGAGTAATCTTTGGCATCTCAGAAGTAAAACTTGCTGCAATTTCAGATTAGCAAGTTTGGTACACCAAAAACCTTGAAACAACTTGCAAAATTAAACATACATATGCATACCTTATCAAAACAGGAGGTTGCTACTTACCCGAGTCTGAGGAACTGGGCTGATTTTCTGAGCTTCTTTTAAAGTAAGAAAGTAAGCCTCACAGAGCAAAAGCATTGGATAATTATGGAATGTGGGAACACTTCTCTTTCTTCTTCTGTAAGAGGTGGTTTGCTTTGTACAAATAATGAAGGAGCAAAGGCATGGATCTCAGCTTCTCTCATTCCACATGCTATGTTAGGCAGAGAAGCATAGAGGCAATTTTTTTCTCTGACCTAATGAATACTGAATTTTTTTACTTGTTCTTGACTTGATGCAGTAGGGAATGTGATGACTGAGGATAAAGAGAAGGATGAGCTCCTCAGTGCCTTCTTTACAACTGTCTTTAATAGGCAGATCAGTTGTCCTCAGGACAATTTACGCCCTGATCTGGAATTCTGGGATGCTATGCAGTATACATCCCTGGTGATTTCGGTAGAGATGGTTAGAGAGCTCCTCCTTCATATGGACTGTCACAAGACCATGGGACTGAATGGGCTTCATCCCAGGGCTGAGGGATCTGGTGGGAGTGATTGCCGAGCCACTCTCAACCATCTACCAGTGCTCCTGGTTATCTGGAGATGTCCCAGAGGATTGGAGGATTGCCAGTGTGACTTCCATCTACAAGAAGAGCTATAAGGAGGATCCAGGGAACTACAGGCCTGTTAGCCTGACCTCGGTATCAGGGAAAGTTATGGAGCAAGTCATCTTGGTTGAGATCACACGACATGTGCGTGGCATCCAGAGGATCAGGCCCAGCCAGCACAGGTTCATGAAAGGCAGGTAATGTTTGATCGACCTCATCTCCTTCTATGGCTGAGTGACCAGACTGGAAGACGAGGGAAAGGCTGTCGATGCAGTCTACCTAGACTTCTGCAAAGCCTCTGACAGAGTCTCTCACAGTATCCTCCTGGGGAAACTGGCTGCCCGTGGCCTGGACAGGTATACCCTTCTTTGGGTAAGGAACTGGCTAGAGGGCCGTGCCCAATGGGTAGTGGTTAATGGAGCTAAGTCCATCTGGTGACCTGTTAAAAGTGGTGTCCCCCAGGGGTTGGTACTGGGGCCCATCTTGTTTAATATCTTTATTGATGACCTAGATGAGGGGATTGAGTATACCCTCAATAAGTTTGCAGATGACACCAAGTTGGGAGATGGTGTTGATCTGCTTGAGGGTAAGGAGGCCCTTCAGGGGGATCCAGATAAGTTGGATCGCTGGGCTGAGGCGAATGCGAAGAGGTTCAACAAGGCCAAATGCCAGGTCCTGCACTTTGGCCACAATAACCCCATGCAGACCTACAGGCTTGGAGATGAGGGGCTGGATGAATGTGAAAAGGAAAGGGACCTGGGGGTGTTGGTTGATGCTTGGCTGAACATGAGCCAACAGTGTGCCCAGGTGGCCAAGAGGGCCAATGGCATCCTGGCCTGCATTAGAAATTGTGTGGCCAGCAGGAACAGAGAGGTAATCATCCCCCTCTACTCAGCACTGAAACGTGTCCAGAGAAGGGCAATGAAACTGGTGAGGGGTCTGAAGCACAAGTCTTATGGCGAGTGGCTGAGGGACCTGGGATTATTTAGTCTGGAGAAGAGGAGGCTCAGAGGAGACCTCATTGCACTCTACAACTTCCTGAAGGGAGGCTGTGATGAGGAGGGGTTTGGCCTCTTCTTCCAGGCAACAAACAGGACCAGGGGAAATGGCCAGAAGTTGTACCAGAGGGGTTTAGGCTAGACATAAGGAAGAACTTTTTCTCTCAGAGAATGGTTAGACACTGGAATGGCTGCCCAGGGAGGTGGTGGAGTCGCCGTCCCTGGCAGAGTTCAAGAGGTGTCTGGATGAAGAGCTGTGAGATATTTAGTGTTTGTGTTTAGTTTTAGTGTTTGTGGTAGCAATGGTAATGGGAGGACAGTTGGACTGGATGATCTTGCAGGCCGTTTCCAACCTTGCGATTCTATGATTCTATGATTCTATGAATTTTGTCCTTGCTGGGAAGCTTGGAAGTAATTCACAAATGATGCTCCAGTAAGTTGTTATGTGGCCCACTTTCCTCACCATAGGAAGCCCAGCCCTTTCTTATATAAGTGAGGATGATGGAAAATGGCTTTAAAATGGGAGAGGGTAGATTTAGACTAGATAGCAGTAAGAAATTTTTTACTGTGAGGATGGTGAAACACTGGAACAGGTTGCCCATAGAGGTTGTGGATGCTCCCTCATTGGAGGAGTTGAAGATCAGGCTGGATGAGGCTCTGAGCAAACTGGAATGGAGGTTGGAACAAGATGATCTTAAATGTCCCTTCCAACCCAAACCATTCTATGATTCTGTGATTCAGGACACATTCAATGTTATTTTCAAGTAGCAAAATACATTTTAGTAATTTTGTCCTGCAAAATTCATTTCAGAGTTTACTCCTGTTTGTTCCTTATCAGTTATTTGATATGCATCTACTGGAGCTAACAACACTGCTTTGATTTGAGGTTAGCAGTTCAAGATTACTCCACAAAACCTGTGTTCTGCTCTGAAAGTTAGGTTGAGAAACAATAAATATTCCCTTGTTTCTTTGTTACTTAAGAAATTGTTTTCTTCAGAGCAATATTCATTCTTCTTGATTGGCTCCCATGGCACTCTTTCCTTGCAAAGCTGATGGTTGTTGATTAAGCAGAATCAGCAGAATGCACTCATTCAGAATACTCTTATACATCTGGCTGTTGATAGCTCAAATGATACCAACTAGGGTATAGATTGAACCTCTTACTAATAGGTGGTGCTCTGATGGAGCATGTTTGGTATGATTACTCATTGCTGTATTGCGCTAGGGTTTGGTTGTGCTGTGTAGTTTAAAGCATCTGAATTGAATTTTTCAATACTTTGATATATGTATGATGGAGATATATATTTGTGTATGAAGAATACATAAAAAATATCTTCAGAACATTTTCACAGCAAAGACAGCAGAAAAAGGATTTAGACCAAGGATTTTCCAGGTTCTTCAGTGCTAGACTTGAACTACCTCTGTGCAGAAATGCAATAGTTTAAAAAGGCTTTATGGCAATGTTTTCAAGAATTTATTAGGCTCTTTATGCATGCAGTAAACATAATGCATAATGACATAAGGTCTGGTTTATAAAATAACAAGTTCAAACTGGTGATTAAATACTCAGACACTTTATTTTTTTTAAATCCATTAACAGATGCTGAATTGCATGGCAGCATATATAAATGTGACTTCTACAAATAAACTGAATATTATCAATGCTATTTCAAGGGCTAACAAATTAATTTAACTTGACTAGGCTTTAAACTGATGGAGCTATGATTAGTTTTTTTTCGGTAAAATTGAAACACTGAATTATTCTGTGATTCCTACTCCAATTAGATGAGGTTTGCTCTTCAAATTTCATTGGGATTCTTTCGGAATTATAGATGACATCCGTATTAATACTGGAAGAGTTCGGCACGATTAATGTCATTACAACAAATGCTAAAGGGATTAATAGGGATTTGCTACTTGTTGCAAAGTGTAGAAGCCCTAGGGGCACTGTTGTCAAAGAACGCTGGGGTGGCCTCATCTTGTCAGATCTTTTGGATTAGAGATATTAAATAAAAACATCTGTAAACTGCTACAAGTCTTACATTCCTCCTTTATTTTATAAATGACATTGCTAACTACTGCACTTCTGGGGCCCATTTAATTTAGCAGTTGCTTCAGAAAGCACTCCATAAAAAGCATTTGTTGAATTAATTGTGATATTTCTAATACACTGTGCATTTAAAAGGTCGTCACCACCTGTAAACTCTTTTCCCACTTGACTTGTACAGGCAAAATGGGAATATTTTGTGTATCATTAAAATGAAAATTCCAGTAGTCTTAATGCTCTGTTCTCGTCATATAGCACTCTACAGACATGCCCACGGTGAAATTTGTTTCAATTTGATTTGTGCCTTCCTACCAGCTTGCCTATTATGAGTGGGGACTAAATATCCAAGACACAAATCTTTCACACTTAGTATTGCCTGTTTTTGACACTACAGCTACTTGAGATAAGGGTTACTGAATTACAAAACTCATTGAACAAAACTGCATATGACTAAGTTTCGTAGGTAGTCACAATCATTATTTTGGCAAGCATTCAAAGAGACTTTCTTATTGAATAAAAGGCATCTGTTCAGAAAGTACCTAAACTAGTGAGACAAAACTGCCGTCAGGGTTTGTTGAATTTCCTGAGAGGAAATCCATAATTCGTTGTTTTTTTTTTTTTAAGAGATCAGTGTACTGATTGATGCATGTGTGTAAGGAACAGAGAGTATTGAGATGCATTGAGTATTCTTACATGATTTGGATGGGCTCCTTTTTGGAAAAGTACATTCTTATTTCAGCTCTTTCATCTGGACAAGTGTGAATGCAAGATGGCTGCAAGAATTTTTTTTACTGGGCCAATCCAGGTAAAGATGATTCTCCCATCTTCCTCTACAATGTATAGTCACACATAAAAGAGTACCTGTTGTCTTAATCTCTGAATTTCATCCAAGCTACATTTGGTATTAATAATCTAACCACATCAAAACAATTTGGGTAAAAACATAGCCTTCTAAAGTCTTCTGCACTATCAGGAGCAAAGGTTCTATTAATGTGGCCATTCTGTGATTAATTTCTCTCTCTTTTTGTTGTTGCTGTTGTTGATGATCTAGACCAGGCCACTTCAAGAAATTCTTTCAGTTTTATGTTTCTAAGTGTAAAGTTTCTAAGCATAAAACTGTGCTAAAAGACACTGGCATTACCATATAAGAATACCAGCCTGATGTAGTTTTATGCAGATCCTACAGCTTGTATAACAGCTCCATGCAGGGCAGATACAGTTAATAGTAAATCTGGTTGTCTGTTCATTCTTTCTATGAAACCACACTGGAAATGACACAATAAATCCCCTCACAACCCCAGGAGCCTAGAAATGAGAATTATGACATATGAAGTACAAGTATAGTCTTTTATACCATAGTAAACACACCATAAATCATATGTCTTTTAGTAAGAGTTTGTGTAAGGTTATAAACAGTACTTTACCCTACAGGTGTGAATGATGACATACTGTTACCTCACTGTTTGTGTGTAAATAAAACAAATTGCAAGCAAAAACAGATTTTTAAAGCCCTGTTGTTGGGGTGTAAACAGTGTGAAATCATTTAAAAAATATTTTAAAATAAAGGAATACATACCGAAGTGATGCATACTGTTCACGGATTGATCAGAGTAGGGACTGAATTATTGCATGAATTACCACAAGAGTTGGCAGGCTGCATCAAATCATGTGTTAGGATAAGAGAAGCCTCAAAGTTCATTGGTGTAAGGGAAAACTTCTAGCTTTGAAACAAGAAAAGAGTTATTTTAGGAAACAGATGAAGAGAGCTCAGAACCAACCCCAGGTTCTCAGGTTAATTCAGTTATCAGGGGATAATTGGAATTATTCGTTTTAGTATCCTCTGTATATTACAGTTAATGTTGATGCTTAGGACCTCAACCTTTACTGAGGAATACAGTGGATGAAGAAGATAACATAAGAAGTCAGGAGTCAGTATTATAATAGGCTATAAAGTAACAATATATCAGTGGCTGCAAAAGATCATTCAAGCTCTGGCTGTGTGAACCTGCAATATATATATCAGTTTGTTTTAGTGTCAGCATGCTGACATATTAGAAAACTTTGCTTCTGTTATTTGAGAAATATTCCATCATATACAGATAGAAGATCCACATAAAGTATTTGTGCAAATTGCTAAGTTTTTTCAGCAAGAATTGCAACTACTGTGCATGCAATTAATTTATCAACTGTCCAGATAGTGAACTCATGGAGAGCAGTATTATGAATCTATGTGGTTAATGTAACTTAATAAATTTATGGCTATTCATTTGATAAAAGCCGTATTTATATAAATACAGGTACCTTTACATATATACCTATATAGTTATATTCCTTTATAAATAAAGGTAATAATATTAAAGGCCTTTTTTTTTTTATTTAATATTTTGATCTAGATTCACTCTACTAATATGCAGACCTCTTTTTCTTGGAGGGCAGAATGAATCTGCCCAGGACAATGCAGAGATCATCCACTCATTGCTGCTGGTAGTTAACAGTGGTCTGTGTTATCAACAGTAGTCTATGTACTCAGCAGTATATTAGTGTGTTAATAGCAAGTTTTTTGTATACATGACACTCACACCTATTTATTCAGAGGCAGATCCTGGTAGCAAATTCACTTGCAGGGTACATATAAATGAAATAAAACCATTTTGTGACTTAAATATGATACAAAAAGAGGAGTGAGAAGCTACATAGATTGAATAGGTGTATGCCTGAAGAAAACTATTTCTTCTTAGTGGATGAACACCTTTCCAGCACAAATAAAGTCTCTGGAAGGTAACTTATCAGTGACTTGATATTTTTCCTCTCCAGAAGTAGGTATTAGGTGTATCCCTGCAGGTTCTTTTGGAGTCTCTGTCCCAAAACAAAGCTGCATCATACTGGCAGCAGAAATATTAATCTTATTCAAAGTTCAGTGATTCTGAGCCCTGCATGTGTTCACATCAGTGGTGCAAGTTTTCTTTGTGGAGTTAGGTCATAAAACGCTTATTGAGCTATTAGTACTTGCTCCAAGTTCATATTGGTTCAAGAAGATGGATACTGCACTGGGGGACTTTAATATCACAAAACAGCATCAGGAGCACAAGGACCAGAAAAGCAGGAGGAAGAATAGCAGAAGAAAAGATGGTGAATGACCATAACACTCAGGTTGGAGAGGGGATAAAGAAAGGAACTGAAGCAGAAAATTAAACGGTCTGATACTGACTTTGAATAATAGGTACTGGTCTCTCTGAATCTTACTGCACTAGAAATGCACACATATTACCACTCCCCCGCTGTGATCAATTTTGTTAAGGTTCAAGTGTCTTCTCTGTCCCTATCTCTTTCTTTCCTTTTCCTTACATGAATATACACCTATAGGTTAGTATGGAAGATATAACTACTTGAAAGACTCTTTCAAAGTAAAAATTCTTTTTAAAATATGCATATTTCCTTCTCTTCCTTTCATTAACTCCTCCTGAAAAGTAATTCCACTTGTGAGTCTTTCACTCATCAGAATCTAATTATTATTGCCATGCATGTAGGTTTGGCTGCCTGGGTCTTACTATCAGAGATGGTCTCATGGGAAATCAGACTTACTGAGATATTTGTTAGCACTGCCAGTTACCTCTCTAGGGGGAGGCATTTTTTTCTGCTTTCATTAACTCTTTTTCTGTTTTCCTGCTGATCACCCTTTAAAACCCAAAATCAGTGTATTTCCATGCTGAGCTGAAGGAGCGAAATACACAAGCCATGGATTTTGAATTGTAAAAATTATAGCGGGAAGACATCAATTAAGTCACCCTACCAGCATTGCAAGAGTATATCCCACACTGTAGTTTTCTACTGCTTCGGTCAGTTTGATTTTAAAAACCTCAAGGCATGGGGATTTTGCACTTCTTCTGTAAGACTTTTCAACAGTTTTATACAGCTTACTGTCAATAAAATGACTTATAGTGGTTTTCTAATATATGTATTCTTCTGCATAATGCATTTGCATCACTCTTAAGTTACACAGTTCTGAAAATATTTGCAATCAAACATTCTTTCTTTATGGTGTCTTGACATTGTATGGGATTTGTTGTTCAGCATAAATAATAGACGTCTGCTATGGAACACATAAAACGTTCAACCTCTCTGTTCTTTCACACATCTACCTGTCCATAGAATATTAAAAAATACTGATAAGAGATTTCCTACTTAACCCCTTGCAAAAATTGTAAGCATTATTAAATCTAGAAAAGCTCATCTAAGTGACATGAACTGCTTTGGGTAAAACGACTTTTTCTAGAGAAAATAGCCTCATGTATGTCTGTTGTTTAATGAAACTTACGTATGTCTGTTGTTTAATGAAACTTAAATGCTTAAACTTAAATCTTTTTTTTTTTTTTTTTTTTTTTTTGGAAGCAGCCTTAAGCTGTAGCTGTACTAGGGTAGACTCAGGTTGAACATTAGGAAAAAAAATATTTTCTGAAAGAGAAAATTATTTTCTTCATCCCTTGGATCATTTTTATGGCCCTTCTCTGGTCATGCTCCAGCAGGTCCATGTCTCTCCTGTACTGAGAATTCCACATCTGGATGGAGTACTCCAGATGGAGCGTCCCCAGCAGAGTAGAAGGCCAAGATCACCTTCCTCAACTTGCTGGCCACACTTCTTTTGATTCAATATATGGTTAACTTTCTGGGCTGCATTAATGGCTCATTTCTATCTTCCCATCCACCATTAACTCCAGGTCCTCTTCGGCAAGGTTGCTCTCAATTCTTTCATCCCTCAGCTTATATCGATAGCAGATGTTGCCTTGACCCAGATTCAAGACCTTGCATTCGGATTTGTTGAATCTCATGAGGTTCACGTAGGCCCACTGTTCAAGCTTGTCTAGATCCTTCTGGATGGCATCCCATCCCTCTGGTCTGTCAATCGCACCGCACAGCTTGGTGTCATCAGCAAACTTGCTGAGGGTGCATTCAACCCATCTGTCAATGTAATTGATGAAGATATTATAGATATATTAAAGATATTGATATATTAGGAAGATATTAAGATACAGTGGTGGTAGATGGACAGTTGGACTGGATGATATTGGAGATCTTTTTCAATTTTGGTGATTCTATCTTTCTATGAAAACAGATTATTCCTCTCAGGTTTATGCCTTTTATGTCTTGTGTCAATTCACCAAAAGTAAAAGTGGGCCTCAATCTGTTAATCATTCAGAACTTATTCAGCTGAAAATTTTGACTTAATTGACAACATAGTTGTTTCCCTAAATTAGTACTTCAGTATATTTTCATATGAAAACTATCATTTTTCACATTTCTCTTAAAACACAAGAGCAATGAAAACACACCATAATGAAGGGAAAACAATGACCAGTTGGTTTTTATTGATTTTGTTGTTGTTGTTGTTTTTTAAGTAATTCTAAGCAATAACACTTGCCACAAAATCCTTTTTTTTAGAGAAAGAGAAATGATTTTATAAAAAATACTTCCAGCCGTGCCTGAACCTGACACCTGCATATCCAGAGAAGTCAGAAGAAACTTTGTATTACATTTTATGTTATGCTAATACTGCTACAGTTTACGTTACTTAAATATTTTTCTCACTTTTTTTTTTTTTTTTTTTTTTAACTTCCAATGGGATAGATTAGAACCTAGAAAGAATGCAAATGAGAATGCTTCAGAGGCAGGCTTGCTTTGTCATTTGTCACTGCCAAAATCTATCAGTAACGTGGCATCATGAAAGACTAAGAAAAAAATTTACTTGTACATTTAAGCATGATATTCAAGTAAGATTTGGAGCAATACCACTAAAGAAAACTAATTCTTCCTTTGTTAGTTGCGTTGAAACAAGAAAATGTAGACATGAAAACATCATTTATCTTCTTTTTGCCTCCAGAGATTTCTTCCACTAGTCTGCTTGACTTTAAAATTTTCCAACTTTCTTCATAAAACTACAGGCTTGTGAAAGTTTCACTGGACTGAAGGTTAGGACTGTTTCTTCCCCGATTTATGACAGATACAGTGATCACTGTTTTCTGATTTCTTTCTGCTCCTTCTCAGTGTAAGAACAGATTTCTCATGTCAGAAGAAATCTGCAAAAGGACAGTGGAGGAGAAAGAATAAGAAAAGAGAAAGGGTCAGAGGGAGTTCAATTATTACTAGTTTTTCAAAGGCATAAATGATAGTTAACCATCCAGCCACCCTCCTCTTCATTTTCAACAGCTCAGTCATAATGGCAAAACCTAATCGAGTCTTTGGACTAATTCAGTTTCTGTAATTTAACATGCCTCATTGACTTGTGCCTATGAGATTTCCATGTTGTCTCTCATCCAAGTGCTAAGCTGGCCCTGGAGTCCTTAACTTCAACACAAGATCAGGTATATTCAAGCTGTATGACTGAATCTTTTAGAGTCCAGAGGTTTTTTTTCTTACAAAATCAGTCCTGAAAAAATGAAGAATCATAGTATCATGAAGACAGTTTCTTCATCTGGAGGATAGAGAGCACTTGCAAGAACACTGAAAAATAACATGCTTCACAGTTGACTGGATCAGTGTTAATGTACCCTGATAGAAAGAGTTGATAATATATTCATTTTCTTAAATCATAAAAAAAATGAACTTGAGGAAGCAAAAGAAAATAAAATATCAAAGGCCAAAACAAGAATCAGTGCTAATGTCAGGGTCAGAACTTAGGACATTTAACTTTCACTGTGAAGGCCGTGGCTCTGTCCATAAAGGCTAATTAGTACTTTTCTAATTTCAGCACTATAGATCAGTTTGAGATCATTTTTGTCATGCTAGAGAGCATGAAGTTTAACAATAAATGACTGACATTTTAATGAGACATGAAATTGCAATATTTTAGTCCAGATACATTAGAGAGTGTGAAGACCTAAGAGGTGTTGTACACCTTCAAATACTACAGATCAGTTATGAGATATTATTATTATACCTCACTGTACTTCATTTTGAGTTTCTCTGAACTTTGTTCCAGAACGTGTCATAAAATCTTATAATCATAGAATCACAGAATCATAGAAATGGCTTGTGTTGGGAGGTACCTCTAAGAGCATCCTTTTCCAAGCCCCCTACTATGGGCAGGTTTGCCAGCCTCTAGACTGGGCTGCCCAAGGCCCTATAATAGAATCATAGAAACATAGAATAGTCTGGGTTGAAAAGGAACACAATGATCATCGAGTTTCAACCCCCCTGCTGTCTGCAGGGTTGCCAACCACCAGACCAGGCTGCTCAGAGCCATGTCCAGTCTGGCCTTCAATGTTTCCAGGGATGGGGCATCCACAACCTCCTTGGGCAACCTGTTCCTATGTGTTGCCATCCTGTGAGTGAAAAACTTCCTCCTAATATCTAACCTAAACCACTCCTGTCTCAGTTTAAAACCATTGCCCTTTGTCCTGTCACTATTCAATCTTGTAAATAGCTGTTCCCCCTCCTGTTTATATGCTACCTTCAAGTAATGAAAGGCCACAGTGAGGTCTCCCTGGAACCTTCTCTTTTCCAAGCTAAAAAGCCTGGTTCACTCAACTTTTCACTGTGGGAGAGGTGCTCCAGCCCTCTGATCATCTTAGTGGCCCTCCTTTGGACCTGTTCCAAGAGCTCCATATCTTTCCCGTACTGGGGGCCCCAGGCTTGGAGTACTCCAGTACTCCAGTACTTCAGTACTCCAGATGGGGCCTCACAAGAGCCGAGTAGAGGGGGACAATCACCTCCTGCTCCCTGCTGGCCACCCTTTTTTGATGCAGCCCAGAACACAGTTGGCCTTCTGAGCTGCTAGCACATACTGCTGGCTCATGTCCTGCTTCTTGTCCACCAGGACCCCAAGTCCTCCTCTGCAGGATTGTTCTCAAGGAGATCTTCCCCCAGATCTTCTACCCAGTCTGGCCTTGAACATCTCCAGTGATGGGGCATTCACAGCTTTTTTTGGGCAGCCTGTGCCAGCACCTCTATATCCTTCCTGAGTCAGAGACTCCAGACCTTAACATGGTGCTTCAGATAGGGCCTCACAAGGGCAGAGAAGAGGGAAAGAATCACCTCCCTCTCCCTGCTGGCCACTCCTCTTTTGAGGCAGCCCAGAATACTGTTGGTCTTCTTCAGTATACACTGGTGGCTCATGTTGATGTTTCTTATGGTGAAACAAAATTTGATTTGTCTTTTTGTCAGGTATGTTTTCAATACTTAAAAATTTTAAAGGCACAAGCAGCAGACAAGCTTTTAACTTATCCCAATTAGTCTGCCTCTCCTGAATAATTTTGTCTGACAGTGTTATCAGTAGTGAACACAATAATTAAATTCCATAGCAAGTAGAAAGTCCAATTGCTCCCTCATTTCTGTGGTAAACTAGTGTACTTTCTGTGTAGAGTGTGACGTTTTCAGAGGCACTGACTTCAGTTACCTACTTTCACCAACACAGTATAAGTATGGCCAAAGCTTATTCTGAGTTACAGCAATTGCTAGTGAGGCACTGAAACAGGCTGCCCAGGGAAGTGGTGGAGTCATGGTCCCTGGAGGTTTTCAAGAAAAGGATGTGACACTGAGCGACATAGTTTAGAGGGCATGGTGGTAATGGGCTGACCATTGAACCTGATGATCTTACAGGTATTTTCCAACCTTAATGATTCTATGATTCTTTTATTATGTAAATTTGTAAATGAGTTCAGTGCTTTCTTGACAACTTATATTACAGAATTCACGATCCAACTGGAATACGTTTTTCTAGTAGCAAGAGAGGTCCAATGCAAGGCAAAATGTTTAAAAGAGCAGTGCAAATAAAGCATAGAGAACACAGTCCTATCTTTGTTTTTACCAATGATGAGGAAACTTGTTAACTAGCCAAACAATTCAGTGTCAATGTCAGTATTTTTCATATTGTATAAAGCAATTTGTTGAAGATGTCAAGACTTCTTTATTCAGCTGTATTTGATGATTCACTGGCCGCTGGCCTTTTTGAAAAGCTGATGCAGACCAATTAGAAAGCAATTGCTACATACCACAAAAAGCTGAGTCTTCATCATACTGACTCTTGACATAGCTAAGTGAGAAAATAGTCGTATCTTGGTTCAGATTTGAGACTTGACCCATGCTTTGTTCACAGAGTCCAGAGATTCAGTTCCTCATGTCCAAGTATTTTGCTTTTGGAATTTCAATCCTTTGAATAACTTATGGAAATTCTTTTGGAAGTTCTTCCCAACAGGTACATTTCTATCACCTTCCAAGTCAATTCCATGGGACCTTTACTTCTGGCGTGTTGTAGATGTTTAGACGGTTCTCCTCAGGCCTCATCTAAAGCCTGTGACTACCAATACAAGTCCTACCTTTATTTAAATAAATACTGGTCTGGATTCTGTTTTTATTGCTACTTTGTTTTTTTTCTTTGTCAAATACATTATGAGGGTTCGATTCTCTTTCCTTCTTTCCATTCCCCTTCCCCCTTCCCCCTTTTTTCCTATTTTACTTTTATTTTCCTCAATTTTTTTCCTATTTTCTTTTTTCCCCATTTTTTAATCCTTTCTTCTTTCCTTTTCCCTTTTCTATTTCCTTTTCTCTTTTCCTTTCCCCATTCCTCTTAAAAACAAAACAAAACAAAATACAACTGTAAACATAATCTTGCAGATATTAACTCAGTCAGGCTTTTCTCATTTTCCAACAAAAGCTCTAAAGAAATCTGTTCTCAGAGGGAACAAACATAGCTAATCATTAGTAGAATGAAATGCACTCATTAACACCTGCATCAATATGTAGTTATTCTTCCAGAGCTTTTGTTTAACTCTCATGTTAAGATTCTTAACACTTAAATTAAATGTTTCTCATGTTCTTTGATGTAACTGAAGTCTTCTTTTAAATTTTCTCATTATTTTCTTAGTATGCTGACTGATCAAAATTTATTATTTATATTCACAGAGTGAAGGTATTTTTTATAGTTTCCTTTTAAGAGAATGCCCTCTCGATAAGAAACTTATTTTTCAGACTTTGTCTACCAGGATTTAAATAACATAGAATCATGGAAATTCTTATTTTCACTTGTCATATAATCTCATTTCACTTCATATGCTTACTTCATTTCCTACAATTCAGCACTGATTACTATGCTAAAGTACTATGTTTGTAATTCTGTCAGCAGTTTCTCTTTAAAAGAATAACTGATAATTTTGTTTGTTTATTCATTTGTTTTGCTTGAAGGAATTCTGTCTCTTGCTTAGCCAGTTGTTAAGTGTTGTAAGAGAGGGTAACTCTACAGATGACTGGTAAGATTTGTATTTTTGGTGGAATTTTTGGAAAGGGCAAAGTGAGCTACCGTTAATATGAATAATTTCTATGTTCATGTTATTAAATTCTGTACAGAAAGAAAGTTGTCAAAGCTGCAGAAAGAATGGTGGCAAAGAAAATGGACAGTTCTTTGTGAAGGATCTTGAAATGAAAGACAGCTATTCAAGATGCAGGGCAGATAGCTAGTGGGGATAGTAAGTGCTGAGGGTTATCAGTATCAAATTGTAAAATCAATATCCTCTTACACCAGCTTCTTGGGGATGACACCAAGTGGGGCTTGATTTCTTAGCATCGTTTAAATATCACTGAGCTGAAATGCCATGGGAGGCACATGATAAATGCAGACTGTACTACACAGAGGCAGGGCTTGTGTTTGGTTACCATGGCAACACAATAGAGATATCTGTCTGCAGGCAAGGAGACAAGAAAAGACAAAAAGAAAAGTGGGAGACCTGACGTAAAGTAAGGTTGGGTAGGACTATTCCAAGTCATCTTATGTATGTAGACAAAATACATATTTGTATAGGGAAACAGAAAGCAAAGAATCCATTGCTTACTTCTTTCCTTTGCCAAATGCAAGTGGGAGCTATTGGTAATAGGTGAACGGTTGGACTGGATGATCTTTTAGGTCTTTTCCAACGTTGGTGATTCTATGATTCTATGATTCTAAATCCAAATAGAAGCTATTGGGGTGATGTGAAGTTCTAAAGATCTGAGAGAAGAATTAGCAGTCACTGAGCTCTGTACTCACCTCCCTTCAGCATTCCAGAAGCAGCATGACCAAACTTGTTCTCACAATGCTTTTTTCTAGTTCTTTGTCCCTGTTCTGCCACTTGTCAGGGCAAAAGCAGTTCAGCCAGTCTTTTCTAGGCAAGAAACATGGTAGAACTGAGAAGACTTTGAGAAATCTTTAGCCACTTCTGATGCTATATGTTTTCTTTAAGAGACTAAATACAGAATAAGTGTCTTAGTTTCATCTGAGACAGAGCTGTTTTTCTTCAGAGTGTCTGGCATGATGTTAAGTTTTGTTGTGAGGAGAAAAACATTGTTGATGACACTGATGTTTCTTGCTGTTGCTAAGCAGTGTTGCCCAAAGCCAAGGTCATTTCAGTTTTCTTAACTGCTACTAGTAAAGAGCTCAGAGGGATCAGAATCAGAACAGCTGATTTACATTGGACAAGGGGATATTACATATACCATATGACATCATGCATAATGAGAGTTTTGAAGGGAGGGGGAGTTCATCTTGCACTCTTCTGTTGCTTGGGGGTCTGGCTGGTCAGCAGGTAGCGGGCAGTTGCTTGTGCATCATTTTTATACACAATCATATATATGTATATTTGTCATAATTATTATCCTTCTCCTTTTCTCTATCTTAGTAAATAGTTTTATCTCAACCCACAACTTCTACTTTGTTATTTTTTTCCAATTCTCTCCCCCATCCCACTGAGAAGGAGGAGGAGAGAGTAAAAGACTGTGTGGTGCTCATCCACCTGCTGGGTTAAACCACAATAATAGGGAAGTCAGGCCTGCAACTGAGGTGAACAAAATAAGTGAGATGGAATAGAGAATAAATAAGTATTAGAAGAAGAATAATGAAAAATTGAATCAAGTTTTCAAGAAACCTATAATGTTAATCAAACAAATTTTTTGGTGATGGTTCACAATTTTCTTTCTTTTTTTTTTTTTTTTTGTAAAATCCTGTCAAATACCTGGTATTTGATTTGCACAAATGATGAGCAGTCTGCATAAAAAAGATGCTAAGAGGGTTATATACAGATCTTATAAAGTGAAAGACAATGTTAAATCCTTGCAAAAACAGTTTCCTCAGTGATTCAAATGGGCCACTTCAAATCTATAGATACTTCAATCTCTCCAAACCTTACTATATCATTTGAGAACAGAGGAAAGGGTGCTGTGAAAATGGATGTGTGATAGACGAGTTACACAGAAAAAAACATGATGAAATTAATAATTCTATCTTCCAAATAGTGTTAAAATTGTGCATGATAAATAAGGCCTAGAGCTACACAGCGAAGAAAAAAAGAGAAAACAAAATACTGAATTGCTGCTCATTAAACGAACACTCTATCTTCTGTGCACTGAATGAAGTAGGGTCCTCTGGGAAAAAGGTGTGTGACTATGTACATAATTAAAAGATTTATCATTATGTGTTCACATGAGGGAGACAGAAAAAGGCAACTCAAATTCTGTTTTTTGTTTTTTTT
This sequence comes from Centrocercus urophasianus, assembly GCF_019232065.1. Classification (NCBI taxonomy): domain Eukaryota; kingdom Metazoa; phylum Chordata; class Aves; order Galliformes; family Phasianidae; genus Centrocercus; species Centrocercus urophasianus. The sequence continues at coordinate 30,051,784 of NW_024884142.1, forward strand.
TTTATTATTACTATTTTTTAAATTTTGAGTGTCTTCTACACAAATTGTTTGGCAAGTCCTAGAAACTAAAACTTTAGGCTTGTTTATATGCTCATATATTTTCCAAATTAATTTTTAAGCTCTCACCAATTTCAGACAAACTTGGCAAGATTTCATGGATAGTAAGGGAGTTTGAGATTAAATCTGTAAATGTGGATGCTTTGAGAGAGTAGATATCTACAGACAGTAGGTGGCTAAATTGTTATCAGTGTAGATCTAGGCTCAATTCAGTTGCCTGTAGAAATGTTCAATAAAATGTTAAATGTATTACATATCCTATTTATTTTTCTCCTGTCACTGCAAAAGAGTGAGAAGCTTCCCATAGATCTGTCAGTGGTTTACTAGTTGGGTGGGGGGACCTCCGGATCCACAAATCCATGCCCCGGAAAGGGGGAAAAAAAAGAAAAAGAAAAAGAAAAAGAAAAAGAAAAAGAAAAAGAAAAAGAAAAAGAAAAAGAAAAAGAAAAAGAAAAAGAAAAGAAAAAGTGTAGAGAGAATCTGGAGAATCACACTAATAGAGATAAAGGAAACAAAGAAATGCAAGTGTTGCGTAAACTGAAGGACAGTGAGATGCTTAGACACCACCTGGAAAGTGAACTGAGAACGGGCTCTTTCACAAGCACCGTTTTTATGTTCACCTGTTTTGAAAGGACTGAATATGGAACATAGGAAATAGTATATAAGTTATCACCCACGCTTGGCGTGGACTCAGACTCACGGTTGACCTGTATGCTGACAGCAGTGGATATCCCATTGCCAGCTGCCAAGGAAGATGCAATTCAATTTGTGCTTCTTAAGCACAGTCAGAAAACTCTAATCAGAGAGTTATGGCTTACAGAAATAGATGAGAGTGATAATTGTTCCTCCACGTTGTTTGGAGGAAGGTTTTAAAGAATCAGTAGGTTGTAACTTCATATCTAGCAGCAGTAGAGAAGAATAAGATTTACTTATTCTTTCTTTTTATTTCTTTTTCTATGCTTTCCTTTTTCAAACTTCCCCTGTTCCTCTTAAACTTAATTTATGTTTCTCATGAGTGATTGACTGATTAGTCCTGAAATCTGAAAGAAATTCCTAACACACCTATTTCTGTGCCATTATATCTGCAGGAAATGTTACAATTCATCTTAATGTCTCTAAATTCCCATCCTCTTCGTCCTTTATTTTTGACTGCCTAGCTTCATTCCTTTCAATGACTATCACTGTGGAAATGACAAGGAGAACTTATATTTTGGCATAAACACCAATTTGGTCTATGCCACCCATTTCCCATCTGTCTTTTTTCTATTTTTTATCCAAAACTTAGTTTCTCATAATTTACTGCCTCACTTCTCCCACACACTTTACAAGGCTTTCTTTTTATGAATATACTTGTTTGTTGCTTACAACATTTTTTGCTCTTCTGTTCCATTTTCCTTCTGACCTGCCACTGCCTGAGGCTTCCACATGTGTCTGGTCTATTTTCTGCTAGTACAGACTGTTGAATTAATGGGATTGTGTTTCAGGTGATGCAATCATTAATTAGTGGTGCAGTATGGCTAGCTTCAAAAGGGTGTTGAGAAAATGATGCCATGAAAAGAATGATCTGGATCCCAATTAGTCACCCCAATCTGCTACTGTCATCATAAACCAGGGTTTCAATTCATCCAGCTGCAGAGCCTGATTCAGAATCAAAGCTATGCTACTGTGAATTATTCCCTCTGAGAGGAAATTTAGACACTTGATTCTGTTTTTTACTTGATTGGTCCCTTTCCAGCCTACATGACACCCCTGCTTGTATTGTCAATGAATTTCTAGTAGCAGCAGCAGCAGTCATTTTATGTAGCACATTCAACTGTGGGCCATGTATGAAATCTATGCCTTTAATTTTTGTGTATAAAGATTTGCTCTTTTTTAAGTAGACATTTTATAAACCTCAAAATGAGCAACAAAGACGTTCACAGCCCACACCTCCACAGTTCATTATAGATGTTCTATAATCAGCTGGGAGTCATAGCATTTCAACTGCTGGAGAATAATACAGATTATCACTTTTTAATATATTATTTTCTGTACTGTTCATTTCCAGAATAGATAATTACAGTCAAGGACATCCTGCACCAGGAAGGAGATAGACTGCTTTTTCATTATTATCATTTATTTATTTATTTATTTATTTATTTATTTTCTCTAAGTTTAATGATATTTAGTTGGATCCTTCCTTACCATTCCATTTCTGTTGTGCTGTAGCACAAAGTCTGACAGAGGAACACTTGCCATGAAGCATAGGTGAGGCATTTTACTACTACACCCACGAAAGAAGAGATCATCAATAAAAGTATACACAAAGAGCTTCTGTTCCCTGCAGGGGCTGAATGCAGTAGCTTGCCTTAGGTGGTCATCAGTCAAAGAAGAGCACATTTTAGTTTGGATCAGAATGAAGTAGTTTGTGCTTGTAACTCATACAAACAAATTCAAGTGTATGAAATCTTAATGCTTTTGATTTTAAAATCCAGCTTTATTTTAAAACTTTAATTGTATGAAATCTTCATTTTTCTAATTTTTTTTTAATTCAAGAAGAGCTTGAGAAAAAGCCAATTCAAGTTATTCAAGTTGACCCTCCAAATGCACAGATACTTTGGATATGAAGTGGTATGTGTTAGGAGCTGGATATAACATGAGAAAGGGAGAGTTTTAAAAATGGGAGCCAGACTTGTCTGGGAGATGGCATTTCTGTATTTTGTCTGCTTTTTGGAGTTAGAAAGAAATGCCAAGACTGATCTGAACTTGAAAATGTTTTCATCTAATTGATTGCTTTCTTTGAAGAGTTTATAAATTTAATGCTACACTAATTTAAAAAATTAACTGCAAAGTGACAAAAAACTGGAGAGAATTAACATGGGAAAGTGCTATCATTAATTAAAATGTTTAAGAGAAGACGTACAAATAGATATAAAGTCATGTATTTTTATTTGCTTGTTACTTTGCCCAGTTAGGACTTACAGAAGTTAAATATTTCTGGGAAGAATGAAAAGGATAATTTTTAGGTTATATTAAGAATGATGTGGGAAAATATGTGAAAAGAGTTGTGATATACAAATAAAACACCAGGCATGAATCCATGCAACTTGAAACTAACTGCAGCTGTATTTTCTGAACGAGATGGAGACAACAGAATGTTAAAATATTTTGAAAATCTAATCACCTTGTGTCAGTACTTTTGTAGTGACAAATTATATATTCTTTTTTTTTAAAAGAGGCAAAAATATTCTACAACACTGAGAGATTTGCCTTTTGTTCTAGTGTATTTTAAATACACCTGTTAAATTTTGACATGTGTGTGAGCGTTTTTGTTTGTTTGTTTGTTTGTCTATTTTCTTTCAAAATAAGTTATAAGCCACATTTGATGAAGATCTTATGAAACAGACTTCAGCCTTAAGCATATTTTCACTCTTCATTTACTGAACATTTTCTACCAAGAAGTGTATGACTGAGATTTAGAACACAACTAGGTATTTGGAATTTGTATGTATAGCAACACCGCAACAAGTCTCCTACAGCTGCAAATTGTATCCTTTTAAGTGTACTTCATGATTTGAAAAATATTTAAGTAATCACAGTTTCAAAGTTATCATCTGATAATGACTGGGAATTGGTGACCCAAGGGACTAATTCCAAACATTACTAGAAAATGACATTGCTCATGTCAGTGTGGAAATGTCTTGGTGAATATAAACTGTAATATAAAAGCATTTGCAAGCAATTTGGCCATCTGCTGTTTCCTGTTGATATTGTTTAAGAATAAACTTGTAGCTTCACAAAATGAGTCAATGTGACAGCATCTGTGGTAAAAGTTTTTGTGATCTCAGGAAAGCCTAGTCAAGTTGTGTTTTTTTTTCCCTCTCAGTATTGAGCATTGTCTCATGATGATAATACAGGACTGGAATTCAAACCTTTCTGTGAAACATTGCCTGCATAAGGAAGTTGCTCTCCTCAGATTTCAGTCTTGAATGGAGAATCATTAAGTCATCCCTCTTGTAACCATCCATTAGCTTTCCATGCTGAGCATCTGGAACAAAGCTACACCAGAGGCTGTCGAGGCAAAGAAAGATATGTTTCTGAAGGACAATTAAAACAGATTATACATGTTACTAGCATGTAATAATTTACAGTCAGTGTGTTTCATTGCTGTACATACTTTGTATCAGTCCAGCTCTGTTTTGTATTGCAAAGCTGATAAATTCAGACTCATGTACGTTTATGGAATCCAAGAAGTGTGGGATACAGGAAGACCAGAATCAAGATAATGCCATATGTCTAAAGAGAAAAGGTAGTTTTCACAATGTCCTTCTTTTTCTGTGATCTGTCGTGACTGCAATATTATTTGATGTTCTGAGAAACAGAAAGCAAATTAGGACAATTGTTTCTTGTCCTTCAGACAGTTCACTTTCTACAAATTTAGAAATATTCTCATTTGCTGGAAATCTCTAATTGCTTCTCTCCACTTTCATTTCAAGTTTGCTCTTAATATTGTAAAAACAAAACATGAAATGGAATAAATGTCATATGCAGAAAATTCCTCAAATGTAATTGGCACAATAATTCTATATGTTTCATGGTTTTATATTAGATCCTTGTTCTTACTTTTTAGGTTGACTTCAATTTCTCTTTCTGTATATTCAGAAACTCCATTTTTCATATGACTTTTATTTTGACATTCTTCCTAATTCAATAGTTAACATTACAGTGTATTGATTTTCAGTGTAAATCTCAATGTGCTTCAACACATGCTGTGTTGCTGAGTGCTTTCTATGAGAGATCCTAAACATGTGAAAATAACATATCATGGCTGTTTTTCTTTTCTTCTTCTACTCTATATTTGGAAGCTCATTCATGGCCCATTGGGAAAGGTTAGGACTATAATTAGACCTTTTTCTCTAGACATTTCAGCAAAAGGATGCATGAAGGTTAGTAACAGTTTCCCTTTAATTGCTCCCCAGTGATTTTACTGTAAAGCTGTTAACTTCTGCACTGGGGACCCACAACCCACAGGCTCCTTGTGCTGACATTTGCAGCAGTGATTAGCATGTCATTGCTTTTCAAAATTCTGTTGTCATTCAGGAAGCAATCAAAATGCCTTTTACCTCATATTGCAATGAAACAAGCACTTATAGATACACATACTACTTTCACTATAGAGCTTTGAAGCTGGATTTGTTCTGAATATTGCCTTGCTTTTCTACATGGTGTCACTCTCTTGTTTTTCTTACTAATGGAAACAAAGGAAAACTTCTAATTCTGCACATAGTATTAGATCTCAAGGGCAAATTTTATATCGGTGTGAAAAATAACTAAGTGAAAACAACAGCCTAATAACTACTTATGTGAGTACATGTTGTTCCATGTTAATTCTCTTGGATCTTTGACTACAACATAGTCCAATTTCAGCTCCCCTCACACCAATTACTGGAGATCAGCACACAAACTTTTAATATGTCCTGAGATCAGCATAGTTCAAAACAAACAAACAAACAAACAAAAAAAGCAAACAAATAAAAAGCAAAGGTTCCCATTATTCATTTTCACTATCTAGAGCCAGATTAAATAAAAAATACGCATTTTCAGAATTGTTCAGTTGAAAGGAACCTATATAAATCACATAGCTGGAAAAGATAAATCAACTTCCTGACCTCTTTAGGGCCAATCAAAAGGTATATCAAATTATTTAGACCATTTTCCAAACATCTCTTGAACACTGACAGGCATGGGACATCAATTACTTTGCTAGGAAACTTATGCAGTGTTTGGCTCGTGGTAACAAAATCATTCTCACTTTCCAATCTGAACCTCTCCTCATAGAGTTTTGTCTTGGTCCCTTGCAACATGTAATTAATCACTGGAAAAGGAGATTACTACCTCCTTCTCCATTTCTCCTCCTCACCTTTTAGCCTCCTTTTCTCCAAACCAGACAACACAAATATCTTCAGCTTTTCGTCATAGGACAGATGGAAATACAAATATATATGTTGGGGGGTGGAGTAGACTCATTGATTTTAATATGAGAAATGTACAGAAAAAGTTGTTTCAACAGGAGTGGAAGAATTCAGATCACAGTCATTCCTTCTGTTTCCCTTCCATTCAAAATGGAAGTGAAACAGGGACTTCCAGACCTATTTATGAAAACAAATCAACGCATAAAAGATCTTTAAACTAGATTGTACAGTGTTTTCTGTGAAGAATTGTAACTTAATGGTCAAGTTAAGCAAAATAACTAGTACTTTCTTGGAAAATATCAGGAACAAATCATAATCTTTACTTGAAATATCCTGTAGAAGAGCGGCTACTCCACAAAGTAAAACCTGAAAGACTTCTTTCTAAATGTCTTTGAGAAGCACAGAAGTTTGACTAATAAATTAATTTTATCAAGAGGATTTAAGACTTCCATTCCTAAGTTATTAAGAGTTACTGAAGTACAAATTCTGTAAGTTTGACATCAAAAGGCCTCTGCAGAAAAATTCAAGTTTGAGTTTGTTTATTTGTTTTTGCATCAGTAAAACAGAGACAAGGGGGACATAGTTAACATTCAATGTGTCCTTGAAAGGACCAGAAGGGGAATAACAACACCATCATAATAAATAGGGAAGGTAAAAGAGACCTCCTGCAGTTCTAGCTGACTGACACATAAAGTACTGATGGAGCAAGGACAAAACTTCTAAGTGCTTCAAGACAAATGTTGAAACTATAGCAGTAAGATAGGAAATGTAGAATGCTTGCTGTCAAATTAAAGTATCTCAGAGAACTTCTATAAATCTATAAGAGACATGAGGCAATTAGCCAACTTCCAGGGATGTGGATGTGAAATATCTTTCACATATTGTGAAGCATAACATAAAGTGTTAGGGCAGAAAATATTATGGGAAAATAGAGAAATACTTGTGGGTGGAATCCCACGCTCTAACAATAAATATGTGGTACTATTGTACTACAGGGTGATAATAGTCAGGACATGTTAAATAAGATTAGAGAAGCTGCAGCTTTAGTAAAGTTGGTGATAGAGATTTAAACTATATGCATACTGACTGTATCAATGCCTTGTCAGGATAAGATGCAGAGATAAAGTTACTAAATGCAAAAAATTACTGATTTCTGGAGTATACTGTCTCAGGACCCACAAGAAAAGATGTTCTTCAGTATCTTGAGGAATAGCATAAAGGCTACACAAAACAGTCAAAGTTCTATTCTTTCCTTCAATTACATCTCCTGTTATTATTGATGGAGGAGGAGTAATGGTCTCATAGACCATGATCTGACACAGCAACTGACCTTTCATTCCAGTTCCCATTGGTCCAGTGGATATGGCTATTATAGTAAATTTAACAGTAAAAAGAAGCTGGTACCTGAGCCCTGGAACGAAAATATCCATGTTATTAAGTTCGGGAAGGCTTCTGTAAGTACAGAGGAGATAACAGTGTTCCAGAGATGCTGTCAGTAAGTGGACTGTATCAGTAAGAAAGTAAATTTGCCAGCTTCTACTGGGAGTTTGGAAGTATTCAGCTGTATGGATGTGACCTGTGCAGTATCAGCTGGGTGAGGGTAATGGGACAGGCCCTGGCCCATTTTCTGTAATAATATAGACACGGGTATACAGGGTATATATATACACGGGTATACAGACTATACCACAGGGGCATCGAAATATGTCAGGGGAGACATGCAGATATAAAGCTGCAGAATATGTATCTGAATAGTTACACCATATATATATATCAGAGAGCATTCTTGTTTGCCAGATGTAATTATTTTTACTTAATTAAAAAAATGATTAAAAGCTTTCAAATCTTGAACCATTTAAAATATGTTGTAGAAAAACAATTTTTGTTATACAAAAAACAAACAAACAAACAAAAACGGTGGGAAATCATTTGATACTTCACCAGTATCTTGTTTCTAGTAACTTTTGTTCACTTTTCCATTTATTCACTGAATGAGGGAGCAATGGAGAACTATATTGCTAATTAAAAAACAGAACTGCTCTCTGTGCATAATGAAGCAAGCAATGCACTTGCAGCCACTGTAGAATCATAGAATTGCTCAGGTTGGAAAAGACCTTAAAATTGTTGAGTCAAATGTCATGGAATTATCTCTAGATCTGAGTCCATGACAGGGCCACAAGCCCAGAGGAGATGAAAGAGAGGGGGGAAAAAGAAACTACCCCACCTATTGCAGTGCGTCAGTCCTTGGCCCATGACTAATGAGGCAAGGCACTGCGGTTCGGAAGAGGGGGAGAGGAGGAAGGGTACAAAGATAGCAGATGGGTCTAAAAAAACAAACCAACACCAACAACCTGAGGAAGAACAGTAATTTACTAAATCCAACAAAATCAAACAAAATGAGAGAGAAAAGAGTGTCCAAAATATGAGCTTTTATGCTAGCAGATTGCAGGGGAAGCACCTGCTTTTCTCTGTGGGAAACCAAGAGAGAGAGAGTCTACAAGAGGGAGAACGACTGGTGACCTACCAGGAACTCCACCTTTCTTCCTTTGTGCACCAAGTCCTCTGGGAATGCTGCTCGGCAGTCAATGGAAGGAGAACATTAACTCTTTATCTCCCACTGTTTTACATGATGTTCTGTTGTGAAATATCGACAACAAATATCACAAAACCACAATATCCAACCACAACCTAACCAAACTATGCTAACTAACAATCCTCTACTAAATCATGTCCCTGAGCATCACATCAAATGGTTTTTAAACACATTCAGGGATGGTGACTCAACCACCTCCTTGGGGATCCTATTCCAGGGTTTAACAACGCTCTCTGTAAAGAAGCGTTTCCTGATATCCAACATAAACTTACTCTGGTGTAACTTAAGGCCATTTCCCCTCATCCTGTCACCTGTCACCACTGAGAAGAGACCAATCCTGCTCTTGCAGTAAGCACCTTTCAGATATTGGAAGAGGGCAATAGGATCTCCCCCAAAACTTCCTCTTCCCTGGGCTAAACAGCCCCACTTCCTTCAGTCTCTCCTTGTAGGTCATATTCTCCAAGCCTTCACAAGCCTTGTTACCCTTCTTTGTACCTACTTCAGCACCTCAATGTCCTTTCTGTGTTGAGGTGCTCAAAAGTGAACACAGTACTCAAGGTGAGGCCTCACCAGTGCTGAATGCCAAAATAATCCTAGATGCCTCTGCTTCTGTGATAGAACAGGGACAGGTGGGCACCTCCAGAAGGCAGTGCAACAAGCATTAAGATTCATGCACTCATAAGGCGTACTTTTCTTTGTTTATTTCTCTGTGGACTACAAAGTCTAAAAGTACAAGCCAATGTTCCTGCATTTCTTTCCAAACTATAAGATCACTATCATAGGGGTGGTGTTTATTTTCAAATTGTAGTTGGAAGGAGAATTCCATTATGCAGCATATGCAAAGCACTGAGGTCTTAATTAGTCACACTGATTTAACTCCAGTTCCTGAAGAGAACACAAGCACATGCCTAATAATTTCATCATATTCTCACTGTTTTAGCTAGCCACTACACATGCAAATAAAGTTCAATTCAATTTGGATAATCAGAACTGAATGTTTTTTGTTAGTTTTTATCAGAACAAATGAACTCTCTTCCCAATTCTTTTCCTGACAGGGAGATTTTAGAATGACTAGCAGACAAACATTTCTCAGAGAATTGTAGAAATTGAAATTATATTCCATGTACAGTTAGGTACGTATTTGTTAGAGATAGTGATGTGCAGTGAATCATGTCCTTTAAGATTATAGCTTCTTTTTTTTTTCTTCGTCTCCTATTCGGAATACATATATAGTTGTTCTCTGACTTTTTTTTTTTTTTTTTTTTTTTTCAGAGTGTTTGTCTGTTTCTTTAAAACAGACAAACGAAAAACCAACAAACATCTTTCCTTTAACTCTTCGTATTCAGCCCTTCTACATCCCGGAATATTATTTAATTCTTAAGCATAGCTTTGCTTTCTCTGTGTCGAATAAATATGCAGACATCCACTGTGGAAATTCTTGAAGAATTAACTTCTCATTTTCATAATAAATATGATTTTGAATTTATTTTATGTGTGCATGCAAATTAACCTAAATTTCAGAAAAATAGTGAACAATATCAGATGAAATGTGAACAAGACTTCTGGGGACTTTTTTTCCAATAGAGCTTAGCTTGAAGTGATAAGTTGAAAGGCTTTGCAACACATACGTTTCATCAAGAAGACCATCTAGACTCTGTCAGAGTTCTTATTACGATGTTAATTCATTTGAAACCTGTAATCTGTACAATATTGTATATGATGGGCATAACAAGGGGTGCAGATGTTTGTACTAATTTGCTACAGATATTTTTTATTTGATTGATAATACCTCTGGGGATCCTAAGGCTATATCTGTTCTACAAGAATAGGCAGTCCTGTGGCATATTCATACCCTTAAAACAAAAGGAACAGATCATGTCAATACCAATAAGAACTCTCTCAAAATCCCGATTTGGGTGTACATATCCAAACTAGCATGGACTCTGAATCATACTAACTTTTGAACAGTGCCTGTAGAGACACACTCCTCAGTACTCGCCAAAAGTATGCCTGGGCCTGTTCTAGCAATTTAACTATATACAAAACTAAATCACAATGCATGGGATTGTGCATAGGCACTTCTTGATTTACTGTTCCAGACAAACCCCTGTTACAATTTTCATTACATAGATTGTCATTTACTCCTTCTTCCTTTCATTCGTTTCTGACATGAGTGCTGATCAACAGTAAGAAAGATAGATGGGGAAAATTTGGGTGAGGATTCCATAGGATGGCCATCCCACATAGCTGTAAAATTTCTAACAGCTTTCAGCAGCAGACTCTAATTGCGAGGAGACCACAGACTGCAAACCAGAGTTTGGTTTTCCAACAGGGCTAAAGGCAGCAACAGATGTCCCAGTTCCTGGCCATGACAAAACTGGAACTGTTTAGGAAATACAAAAATCATTTAATGCACCCCATTGAGCAGTCAGTAGGTGGCAACACCTTTCCATGGCTATCACCTTGAGTAGGTTTATAATCACATTATAGATGTCAGAAGTATTATAGCCAATTAACAATCCTCCATGCCCCCCACTGCTCCTCTCACTTTCATGTTGAGGTGTTTCTTAGCATGAGCAGTTCTGACAAAGCTCTAACCAATGCATGAGCCTCTGGAGCCATGATAATGTATTATGCCAATAGGACTGCTATGCTTAGGTACTGCATTATTACATTTTTGATGAAGATTATTTTTTGCACAGCAGGTACTTTTTCTAAATGAAATAATTCTGTTAGTTTAATTTTTTTTCCCAAGATGCCTAAAGGCAAAACTGCACATTATTGACTAATGATGTGAAACATTTCAGTTAAATTCTCCTCTAGATCCTCAATTCCAACAACATAAACAAAAGAACTTGCTTTTTGTTTTCTTATTTATTTTGGTGTTCTTTCGTGTCAGTGTGTTTTTATTTTTTGTCACCTTTTGCCTTTATTTTGTTGCATTCTTACTGTGTATATTAGAAGTAAGCAACATATGTTTAGCTCTTTATATTTTTAAATTTTTACTTACATTTAAATGAGAATATATTTAGAGTTTTTCTCCAAAGGGCAAAGAACAATTCTGGAATTGTGCAAGTCTAAAGAGAAAGTACTAAAAAATCTTCATGATAAAAGACAGGGCAGTACTATTAAAATAGAACTATATTGGTAATATAAAAAATCATTAATCCTATTTCTAATACAAGTTTTCATACTAGTTTAAGCTGTGGTTATCTTCCTTTGGAGGAAAGAAATACAGCAAAGAACATATCTAAGGTACATTAGCATTCTCTTCTTTTTCCTTCCTTCAGACCCTGGCTAATTTTGTGAAGGGTTGGACTAAAGTATAGCAAAGTTTTTACTCATAATAGTCATTGTGAAAAAGTATGACCCATCAAGCTTTCAGTACATGAGAAGTAATGCCTCCATATGACAATTTTAGGTGAACCCATATTAGAGTTCATGAAAAAAAGATTTGTAAAACCACTATCCAGTTCTTCTGTTCCTATCTGATTCTACTGTATAATACATATAGTTGCAGACATGGTTACACATATTTGGTTTAGTTGAATTGAACTTCCTGACTGTGTGTTAGGTACTATCCCTCAGATATGCTAAAGATTACTGTGTTTACCAAACTAGCTGACAAAATGATTCATTATACATTTAATCGCTATGAATTCCAGCTAGATTAAGTCCACATTTACATTTAAATACAAATTTCAGCTGCAAACAAATATGAACTGTTTTCATTTGTGCAAACAAAATTATTCAAAAGTGCAACAGAGATCAACTAAAAGTGAAAATGGTGTTGCATTTGAGTGAGTGTACCTTGCCAAGAAGCAGTTATAGCATTTCAAATATGAGCTGGCAAGTCCACAGATAGGCTGCAAACTGTATGTCTAGTCACTGTCACGTAGAGATCTCAGCACCTTATTTGGGATTATGGTGTGGACAACCATGTAAGAAAATAGCTCTTGCACACCAGTTCTCCCCTGCAATTACCATGTTAATACTGAATGTGAAAAGGTTACGAAGGATGTGAACTTTCCTTTAAGAAAATACTTGCAAAAGTAATCCTCAATGCAGATATTTTAAGAAGAAAAAATGGAAAATACATGACAGAGAGAACTGGGCATATATGATGAAATTGTTCTGAGATTGCTGTTTTTAGAAGATACTTTATCTCAGCTATGTTTGACTGTGAAGGGGATCAGAATGTGGTTGTTGTTCATATAATAAAGCTGATTTCTAATTTCTGGTTTCCATGGCCAGGCACAACCAGATCAGTTCACATTCTCTGTGGTATTAGAGAGCTTTAGCTCATTTGTATTCCTACCGTAGACTCTTGTCCTCAGTTTGGAAGCCTAATGCCTTGATTAGAAAAGTTTGCTCCTTGACTTCTGAAGTGCTGAACAGCACTAATGCTTGTATTAAATTTCACATATAAAAGAAGGCCTTGCAGTTGTGAGGAATGAGTAAGTGTACAGCTAGTCAGAACAATTATGTAGCACTGGAGGCAATATTTGCTTCTTGTTTGTATATATCTAGCTGGAGAGCCCTTATCAAAAACTACTTCACTGTATCTGAAAAGGTTAGGGGATTTTTGTGTGGTTATCTCACACAGCTTCTTCATATCGCCTCAGGTTGTTTAATTCACAGCCATAAAGGACAAATAGGCTATGGAAGGAAAAGATTACAGTGTCCCTGCTAGCTCTAAACAGTGTGTATTTGATTTATTCAGCCCTCCTACTTTTATTTGAGGTGGAAATCTTATCCAGAGGCTGCTGACTCTCTCTGTATTCCAGATGTTGCAATATCAGTTGCATTTATCTTATCTCCCTTTTCCTATCTCTTAAGTTTATGAAAAATTAGAGCCCTCATACAATCAAAATGTCATTCCCCCCTCCTTTCCAGGCAAGTCTGACTTTCGATTATGAGTATGCAGTCATGTGTAAACCTCATATTGAATCTCATCAATGAGACTGCTTAACGATTGTGGAACCTGCTGCATGATGTTATGCTAAAATTTTATTGAAAAACTCTGTTAGGAAAACTTTTTTTTCCTTTTAAATGAAGTGTTCAAACATATTATAGGAAACTTGAATACTAATGTATGTGGCAATGTTATGATGGAGAGATTTTTAACTGTGACTTGCTGGTCTGAATCCACCCTGGATTAGTTATGATCAAAAGATGGTATGTGATTCCTGTTGGTAGAATTTACTAGTTCTTAAAATCAAATAGATTATGTGTTTTGATTTTGGTGGTATAGGGATTTCAGCTCTATTAGCTGTCTTAGAAGTTCTTGTATTCTTGCTCAGCTCAGAAAGACTAACTAGTAAGGACAGAAAGGAGTTAACTCTCCAACTGTTTTTATTTTCCTTTTTCTACCAATGTGTGAAAATCTAAGAATTAGAGTATTTTACTGTCACTTTTTATAAACTGTAGAGGCATTTATTCTGAGAGAGGGAGAGGTAATGGCAAACTGTTTCAATTTTAAAAAATCATGAAAAATGCTATTTGTCACTAGAAGATACAGTTATATCTTTGGAAACTCACAGCAGTACAATGTTCTCTGAGTTGAATTTGACAATATCTTAGGATCATAGCCCAAATTTTAAAGAATCATTCTTTGTTTAACAGGAAAAACAGACAAAAAAAAAAATTTGCATCTCTTAATACAGATTAACATCGCATATTAAGAAAATTGAAAATACTAACTGCATGCGGTTTTTTCTGTCAAACTATTGGGATAAAAAGAGCATCTCGTCTTTTCTGTATCACTCTTTCCTCTTTCCCATTTTTGTCTGCATTCCAGGTCAATTTATTTCTTCTATCATTACAGAAACTTTTCAGTTTTCATTTTTTCCACTACATCAATTACTAAGATGGCTGAGTGTTGACCTCCCAACCTGATCACTTTTAAGACAATCTTTGAGGAATAGGCCAGTTCTTTAACCTCACCTTGTCAACTAGGTTGTTCACATTGGTCACTGTTAGTAAATATACAAGACTCTTTTCGAGGCAGTAAAACAGATTTGTTTGGCTTCTTGACCATTTCATTATACATTTTAATTTGGGTGGAGCCTAAGAAGTACATGACAAAAGGGCAAAATGTTTTTTATGTTGAATTTTATTTAAATATTTTCAATATTGCTGATTTGAGTTTTTGGACCACTGTATCAGTGTCTTCTGCACAAGCACAAAGCACTGTCTGATTTTTCCACTAGTGATGTATGCTTCAGGCCTCATCTCTGGAACAGCTCACTTACAGCATTCTGAATATAACAGGAAATGAGAAGAGACATTAAATTTTAGATTTGTCTAAACCAAAGATATCTATAATAGTTTGACTGATGTAATGGTAATAGCCTATTCTGATCACAGATTCTTAGAAGTTAGTGCTGACCTGAGGGGTACATAATGCATTCCCTTTTCAGTCTCTATTTAATGTCTTTGCTTATGTACACCTGGTTGTTTCCTGTCAATTCACTAGGCATATAAGATAAGAAAATATGGTATCTCTCAGGCAGGTTCAGCTGATAGAAAACCTGAAAAAATAAATTAGTTTGATTCTTAATGGTAGTCCAGTTAGGTATATGGTTTGATCAAAATGTTCTCTTCAAAGGAAGAATTCTGATTGTTTTCCCAAGAAGAAACCTCTGAATTTACTGTTACTGCCCCTCTAAATGTGATGCTACCCACCTCAAGCCTTCTGATCTTTCTTTATGTCTTGAGACACTTTTTCATGTCCCTGATCTCTGCCCTCCTGATGTGGATCTTAGCAGATTTGCCTTCCAAGATGTATGGGAGGTACTTTCCTCCTTCCTTTAATGGGTATAAACATTTCCTATTCTTGAACTGAGAAACGAAGCAGAAGGTATAATGTATCTTCAAGGGAAGGAATGTAGGGATAGGATTGATTTCTTACCAGGAATTAATTAAATGACTGAATCTATGTGGTTCTAATTATGAATATCCCAGACTTTAATTGATTTAGTTTTTTGAGTGTTTTGTGCTCATCTATAAATTATAGTCATTATTATCATGTAATGCTTAATTATCACCCCATTATGGGTGCAATGTTTAAGCTAAAATATTACAGTGGTGTCACAGATTGTATGATATGGCAAATCTTGACTTTTAAATGGAACCTATTTAAGAGATTGTTATTTGAAAATAATGTGAATGCTGAAATTCAGAAGAAACTAGATTAAACAATTTAGTTTAAAGATCATAATCTTTTTTCCTTTTCCATTTTTGCTTGTTTGTTTGCTTGCTGAATCTATTTTATTGCCAGTATTTATTGATGAACATGCTTTTGAAGTTCCTTTTTCCTATCTTATAGTATATTAAGTAATGAAAGTATGAGACTTGTAGCTTATATTAAATCATTTAACCTGTTTTGTGGGAGCATATTCTGTTCTAAATGCATGCACGTTACTTATACTGACATTAAAAGGAGTTACAGGCAGTTCCTGATTGGAGAGTAGATGATACAGCTGTTGAATAAGTTACTCGTTATGTCTTTCAAATGCATGAAATTCTTCAAAAGGTTTTTAAAAGAGTCAAGAACACAGAAGAAAAAATATCTTTTATTCAAAAGAAGTGAGGCATGCTTCTGGGGCAGATACCTTGTCTGACAGTACTAAATATATGCACCAGCTGATAGTTCAAAACAATGCAAAGTCACAATTTAAATGCTCAATCTATGTCCTAATTTCTAGGAAATTAGTTGTTACAGTGATCTGAAAAGTGATGACTACCATGATAACAACGATAAATGAATTGAGGACTTGATGAATGTACTTAGCCTAGTGGAGGTTACTGATGGTGCTCCTAAAAGATTTGCTTTAGTGGTAACAAATTGAAGATGATCTGTAAAGATAAAATACAGATCCTGTTAACTTTACCAGATTTGCTACTCACATAGGATTAGATCAAATAATGTGTTAGTTGCTTTATTAGCTCCAAAATAGCAGTGCTTTATGTACTAGCCAGTGCATCTATTTCTGATGCAATTTGTTAGTGACCCACAAGAGTAACTTAAAAGAACAAATAATCTTGTATATATTATATGATATTTAATTCTTTAACAGTGAAGATAAGCTTTTAATGCCAGGACTCAGGAGAAATGCCTCTGAACAGTTAGGTCCTAGTGTACTTCTAGGCTTGTTAGACTAATGATGCACCTTCTCTGAAAGCTGAGTAATAACTTCTATGTAAAGTAATATATTAAAAAGGAGAATCATTTTGACTCTCCTGTCTGAGATCGATAAGGAATGTCAAAATAAACATGAGGCAATCAAAAAACACCTTGTGGATGGTTTTCCATTTGAAAGTGCTTCTTTGGAGCTGTTTACCTTCCAATTGGAGGGCCCAGAAGTGTTTTCTGGCTTAAGACTTGGACTGGAAAATGACATTTCTTGCTTGGGAGATGATGATAACACTGTATCCTGTGAAGGCAAGATACAAGCTGGTGCCTCCCTACTTCCTCTTGTCTACTGACTTAAACTTGCAAAGCCTGGGAGACAGAAACAAGAGTTCCTGCTGAGACCCCTGAAGACAGAAGCTGTCACTCCAGAAAAGCAGGCTCTCCCACTTTGTACTAAGTAAGAGCACATCGTAATCGTGCTCTCAATCATCAGCTGACCACCACAATCTTGGATGACCCACCACTATTGAAGATCAGCACTGGACACCAAGACACCACTGGATTGAGGAGTGGTAAATCACTTTACTTTGCTATTTTTATGTATCCATCTGTTTGTCTGTCCCCATTTTCTATCTGTCCTCTTTATCTTCTTTTACTTGTTTACCCTTTATAGTAGCCACTGTCTAATATTATTTTACCTGTAAATCTTATTCATTGTAATTAGCAAATTAGCTAACTTTACCTTTAAAGTATTAGGTGTTGTTAAGAAAGTTCTCAATGAATTGATGTGTATTACGCTTCTGGGTCTTGGATGACTCCATTATGGTAGTGACCTCTGCTAATTAGGAGATGGGTGACTCAGGGGATAATAAAAGGTTCACCTCCCTCAAAACCCACTGAGTGGGACAAGACACTCTCCCGTACTGTATGATACCATACAGTCAATAACAAAAGGCCACAATAGAAAGAAAAGAGGCCAAGGAGTTCCCAAACTTCATTTATTTTCAAGCTTTTCTGTTTGAAAATAGTAGAGAAAAATGATATGTTCCTGTCAAATTACTCATTGTTCTAAGGTGTTTATATCCAAAATACCCCTTGATAACAGTTAGTATTAGTCACTAGTTTGGGAAGCAAACAGGAAGTAAACTGATGATTTAAACCATTTTTTTTTTTTTTTTTCTTGAATATTCAAACTGCAAAAAGCAATAAATCTTCTAGTACCTTCTGGAAAAATTCTGCTGCAATCAAGGATCGTACAAGCCCTTAAGTCTGAATGGCCCTTTTAACTTCACCCTCTCACTGTATAATAGGTGGACAAAGAAGTGCGAGGAGCTTACATTATCTGTATCCCTACTGGGACTTTTTTGGTAGCTGCAGCTGTCAGTATGACCTTTTTTTGTTGTTGAATTAAATTAGGTTAAACCCATGTTTTTCAAAGTCTAGCTTTTCTTTATTTGTGTTTGTATTATTCAGTATTTTTATGAGCACAGAGGTGATTTTTGCATATTTCATTTTAACAGCTAATTTTTAATACAATTAATTTTTAACAAAAGCTGAGGAGAGAGGTCAGAATATGGAAAGGACAGGTTAAAGAATATTAAATATCTTAAATGTAGCCAAGTTATCAGGATATGATGAAATTAACTAAGCCAGAATTGTCTTTGAACCATTAGTAATTATGTTCAAGAACTCTAGGAGGACAAGCGGGGTTCTATAAGACTTAAGAAGGACAAGAATAACATTGTTTTAGAAAAATGGATGGAAAAAAAGACAAAAATGAAAAATACTTGTACTATAGAAAAGCAAACGTTTTATGAAAACCCAGAGAAGGTGTACACTGGATATGCTAAGAACCGGTGTGCTCAAAACCTTCCATATTAAATCCTGAAGGGGGTAACTATGAGGCATGAGATGGAGGCAGATGTAAATTATTAGCAAGTTTTTTTGACATAGTGAGAATATTCTAATTCTGAAAGTAAGAAAATGTAGTCCAGGAAAGGTAAATCAAGTGTAGCTACATTAATGATTTCTTACTGAATTAGGAGGAAAAAAATATTTTTAACAGGTTGTATGAATGTGATGTTATTAAATATTTTGATTTACCAGCTATGTCAAAAAAATACTCATTAGAAATACTGACAGTTGGATGAACATTTTCTAAACTAGAGACTTTTGAGCGTGCAACTGAAATTGGAGATGGTTGTAGAAAATCCCAAGCATCCCTGAAGAAAATATTTGGAGATCAGTTTGAGCTAGTGTACTTAGAAGCCATCTCTGTAGGAAAATTATAAAATGACCCTGCATAAAATGTGTGGTGTAATAAAGTACATAACCAGTTGATGTCATGAAATATTAAAAATAAGTAAGTAACATCTTGTAATTTATTTACCACTGTGCAGTATATAATACATGGCAGGTAATTTTTACGTTTTCCTTAAAATATATTAAGTCTATTCTTTTTTGTGTTTTATTTTGGCACAGCAAGTTAGAAGATTATAATTAAAACAGAAAGTCTTTAAAATAAAAAATAAAAAAGGAAAAAAAGAACAACAAACGTAAATATATGGAGGTTTAGAAAACATGGCCTCTAAGAAATGTTGGGAATGACAATAGATCATATCTTCTGTAGAGAGGAGAAGAATGGCTTCCAATACACAGAAAGTGATTATACACATAGAAGTAGTCTTTTTTTTTCTGTAAAAAATAATGCCTCAAGCATTGTGATTTAAGAAGGAAGTAGAAATCCTTATTACAGGTGGTTTCTAAAACCAGACTGTATATACATATTTTTGATCCCACCACACACTAGGTAAATTAGCTATGTGGCTTTAGAAGTTTGTCCATGTTATTGCTTTCTTTGACTGTGCTTTATCCATTCATGTTCTGCTGTGCACTGATACATTTTCTTGGAAAACATTATTCCTATTATACATAAGAATAATAAGAACATTTCCCATTCAGTTTAGTTACTGTAACAGTTACATTTCTGTCTTTGTATCACCCACGTTTCAAAATACTCACCAACGCATTTAAAATTATATCAAAATACTGTGTATGAGCAATATTTTCTATGAGTTTTGTTGTCTATGGTATATAACTAATCTGAACAAAATGGTTTTCCATTCCAAAAAGCTATCCTGCTCTCTCTGGAATTACGTGGGTGAGTTTTAAATATCAATCCTTAATTAGACAGAATACTATGGCCAGAATTATTCTTTTTGCTCATTTCTCTTATTCCTTATTGCAAAGGAGGTGATCCAGACTCTATGCTGGTGAGACCTCACCTGGAGTACTGTGTTCCAATGTGGAGCCCTCAGCATAGGAGAGATCTGGATCTGCTGGAGCTTATCCAGAGGAACACTAAAAAGAGATATGAAGGATAGAACACATCCTATACAAAGACAGGCTGAGAGAACTGGGGTTGTTCACCCTGGAGAAGAGAGGCTCCAGGGAGGCCTGATAGTGGCATTTCAATATCAAAAGATAAGGTAAAAGAAAGAAGGAGACAGACTCTTTAGCAGAGTCTGTTGTGATAGGGCAAGGGGAAATTGTTTCAAACTAAAAGAGGGGAGGTTTAGATTGGATATGAGGAAAAAATTATTTATGATAGGGGTAGTGAAACTGGAACAGGTTGCCTCGAGAGGTGGCAGATGATCCATTCCTGCAGACACTCAAGGTTGGGTTGGATAGGGTTCTGAGGAACCTGATCTACCTGTAGTTTTCCATATTCACTGTGGGGGAACTGGACTAGACGATATTTTATAGGTCCCTTCCAATTCAAATGATTCTGATTCTGTGATTCTTTCCTAACTTCCACTTCTTAATTCTTTCAAGCAATGATAATTAACACAAAGTACAAATATCTTGCTGTTAGCCTTCAAAGCACTTGTAGAAAAGTTTATACATGTTTGGACACCAATGATTGCTTTCATCTGCCATGTAGATTAGGGGAGGAAAAAATAAAAATCTACTGATTCAGGAAAGACAAATGAAGATTACAGCAAGCTTGTTGAATTTATGTCTCTAGAAATGATGCAAAGGTATAAGAGTGAGTATTCAAGTTCATCTACTGTACTTATTTAGGATAGTTCTCACATCTAGGCATCAGAGATGCTGCATTCATTAAAGCATTAAAGCATTTTCATACAAGAGAAAAATGTGGCTGCTAATCTCATGAATTTTCATTCATTTCATTCATACTGAAAAGAGTTTATAGAGATAACTAATACTGTACATTCTGTTGCACTGCATTCTTTATACAAGTAAAGGCTATAGTATTTTTAGTATTGGTTTTGTGGGTTTTGCTTGTTTGCTTGTTTTTCTAACTCTTCTGTAGACAATCAGACACTTTCTTGGAAGCCTTGGAGCCAAGAGTAATTTAAAAAAATAATGGTGATATTTAACAGTTAACCACATTACAAGGCATGTTTTGGAAAACAAAACAGAACAAACCATAACATAAAAAATAAAATGACTTTCATATATATCTTGCTTTTATAGATATTTTAATAAGGAAAAATAACTAAACAAACCCACTTATACAGGAAATATATTTACGGTGCAGGAAGAGGTAAATTTGATTTTCAAGAATCTTGAGTACCTACTTCATTGTATCAATATAAAGTAGAACAAAAGACTTGTATGTGTTATATATGCATGTTTATATAGATAAACATTCTGTATTTCAGAGCAAACCTTGTAAGCAATATGTTTCCAGAAGATCATTGTTTTGTATGAGGAAGAAGATGATGCAATCTACTCTCTATTCATTCTAGACTATGAATGAGTTGTATTTTGACTGGAGGGAGGCTAATACACTCAATTTTTGTGGGAAAATAAGAAACCGTACACATTTGTGAAGAATAAATGGCCAGCCCACTCTTGGGAACTGCAGCTCTGATGGGTTATTTCACAGAATGGTAGGGAAGTTTTAGCTCTGTTAGCTGAACTACCTTCTGCAATGTGACAACTTTGTGTTGTCAGAAAGCACATAGGATTGTGTGTTTACAATACCTTTAACTTCTAATTAATTATGAGCCATTGTATGATACCTGTGAATTTCCTACTTGTTTTCTGACTTTAAAAAATGCAGAAGAGAGGGCATTTTCAAGAAAGCAAGTGTAAATGCCTTTTGCAGCATGTAACACTTGGAAACAAATTTATCAATAGTTTCTATTCTTCATGTCTGCACAAATATACCCTCTTTCAAATTCAAGTCCTTCGCAGCCTCTGTTTTGATTTCGTTTTAATTTAGACCCATTAGATTCCTACACAAAAGGCAACTCAAGGTTACAATCTTAAAAGGGTATTCTTATCAAGTCTATCCTTTATTAGGCTTGAAATATATAAAAGCATTATTCAGCAAGTAATAAGTATCTTTCTTTTTTTTAAAGTTATTTGGCTTCGTAATGAAATTTTACAAACTTGTATCCTTTAACTCAATCTTAACAAATTTATGCTGGCCAGAAGGATTTTCCTTTATTTAATTTTCCTAGTTTTTCTTGGACAAATGGGTGAAAGAGATGTGGTAGAAGGTGAGTGGAGGTACAATGTAATATGCAAAGGCTGAGAGTGAACAGATACAAACAAATGGGATCAAACTTATAAGTTTTGCATTAGTAGATTACAGTAACAACAACAATAATAATAATGATAAAAACACAATGAGAAAACAACAATCCAACAACAGCAGATCATGATAGCATTAACGTAAAGGCATATGTGATATACAGAAACTACAGTGTTTGAGACATTAACACCAGATGTGCTTCTATTTGTTTAATAGCTCAGGCAATTATTATGTGAGACAGTGTTTTAGTCTCCCTAATGTTTCTTCAGTCCTTGTGTTGTTTTGCCTTAAGTTGGTTCCCTGGAGTAAATGACTCCAATGAAGTTGACATCTGGGTATTTTGGAGTGGGTTTAGTTTCCTCATGGCTCAAACATCTTATGGAACAGATTCCTGGTGCTCAGATCTATCCATAATTAATCATAAAAACGTGAAGTACCCATCCATCTTGAGTTATAAAAAATTTGGAAGCATCATTTTATAGATGTAAGTGGAATTATTCTGACTCGGGAACAGAATTTTAAGATTGAATTCTGAATAAAGATTTGGGTGGTTTTTATTTTATTTTATTTGACTTTGACATCCTATTCTCTTATTGGAATTTTTATTCTACTTGCAAAACACAAATATTGTGCTCAGTGACAGATTTTCCTGGCACTGCTGCTGAAGTTCTTTAATTTATACATGCTGCTTTCAGGCTTTACCTTGTGGTCTGATTTTGAGATCTCAATTTGTTCCCTCTTAGGATCATGAAAATCAATGTGTGATAACCTACACAAATGGATAGATTAATTTTGCGTAGTAAATGCATATAATTAATAGAGATTCATCATAATTAAGATGAAGTTATAACAATCTTCATATATATTTATATATAGAATCAAGCTAAATTTTGACTACGTAACTCATAGATGATGGAGATGTAAAATAATTAAACAATCATGGCTGCAGAAGTTCAAGATGTGGATGAGACCAGATATGGAATGGTTTTTCTAGTCTTTATCTGAGAGCAAGATACCATGCATAGTACAAATTATTCCTTTTCCCAGACAAGACAAGATGCACTATAAAGAATCTTACTCTGTGAAGACTTTTTCTGTTTGTAAGCAGGATGGCTTTGAGACCTCAATAATCCTTCAATTTTTGACACTGCCTAAACAGAGACATAATTTAGCCTTTAGCAAGAATATACTGACAGATGCTAAAGACCTTGATGCTCCTCTGCTTTCAAGAAAGATGTGCTTCTCCTCCAGGGATGCAATGCAATTTTAGTTGAACAAAGAGGCAAAGCTTGATTAGAGCTAACTAGTAGCAAACCTTCATATTTTTCAGTTTGTCTGTTATACAGATGCTTCTTTCCTTGCTTCTTTATTCCTGATAAGCTTAATTTTTTGTCTCCAGAGTCATATTTCTAAGCCTATTGCACTCTTCTGCATGTTCCTCTGTCCTCTGATAACTTCTTTTCATGGATTATGTATGCATTTCAAACTCTTAACCTAAAAATGGTCTACATGTTGAAGTAAAAATACTTAGTTTTTGTACATTAATTTCTTTTTGATATATCTGACAAACAGATTGTATGGTTTTATTAAATATCTTCCTGTAATTGCACTGTGTATTTAAGAAATGTAATGAATTCTGTTGAAGCAGATTCCCTTGAGTTTTCCCTTTATTTAGTAAGACTACAAGGAAGACTAGCCCTGACATCTTGTTAATCTATCAGCTCCCCGGGTACCTAACAGTTCCAAGAGCTGTCGATTAAGAAGTTATCTAATATTATTATCACGAGAGTAAAATTTGTTATGTTTGACAACATAGGTGATGTTCCTATCTTCCTGTTGAAATTTTCACCAATATTCCTTCAAATATTTCCTTCAGATGACCTAACTCACACCTACATATAGCATTATTTACTTTAGTGACTGGCCAGCACGTACAACCAGAGTTACCTCCACACTACCCTTTCACACTAACAGTGAAACCATTGGTCAGAAGTGAAAACTTTTGAATGATGAAAGAAAAACTTACACAGCTGAAGAAGGAGAGATGTCAAGCTTAACCTAAAGAAAGAGAAGAAAGACCATCAGCAACATTACATTCCAACTGGAAAAAACCTTTTGTCTATTTTTCAGACAGTTTTTTACAAATGTTAATGTTAAGGATTCTGTAAGTAACAGACAGTGTATATGGTTGAGCAACTGATGACCTTTGTTCACTGAAAGTTTTCATTTCCATCCACTACTTGTGATGTAATGTGTGGTCACTTGGATAGTCTGGATGTCTCATGTAGATATATTAACCATGACTTCAGGCATCTGTCTCAATTATTTCAGACCTACATCTCAGTAAGCAATAAAAAGCAGAGACATAAGGAACAAGAAATGGTATTCCATTTCAGATATTTATAATTTTATGTACATTTTAAAGATAAAAATGATCTGCTAATGCTTAACCAAATTACTTATTTTTATTTAATATAAAATGAAATATTTAGATCAGATAATACAGTGTAGACAACAATATTATTTAATTCCAGATCTAGAAAAAAATCAGACAGAGAAATAGTTTTTTTTCTTGTTTTGTTACTGCTCTTACATTAAGGGACCATGAAAAATGAGGCTTGGAAAGGGGAGTAAATCAAAATCCTGATGGGAAGTTGTCTAACTGCTTTTCATTCAGAGGAGCTACTCCTGGTTACACCACTTTGGAATGTTGACTACAATTCAGAGAATTCTCAGAATGCAGTGCACATTTCCTTATACTCTCGAATGTCTTATCAGTTTCACAATAACACAATATTAATATGAACTGATGACACTTGCACTGTGCAGTGATGTTATGCCTTCAAAATAATATTTACAGAAAAATTCAGCTTTATTTAATTTCATAGATGTTTGTGTATCCATGTCTAGGCAAAGCACAATATGGGAGTTCAGTTTGTTTATTTTCCTACACGTTAAAGCCTAAGTAAGCAAACTTGTGTTACTGGAACAAGTTTAGATTGTAGTCTGATCAGGCTAACAAAAATCAGCTAGGAATATTGCACATGTCAACTGCTTTTCATTTCAAGGAATTAATCAAGTTGATTGTTTAGAGAGTTTTTGAGAATGTTCATTATTTCAGCTATTAATTTTTAAAAGCAGCAAATGTTGCAAGTCAACAGCATCCATAAAAATTGATTTATTGTGCAATTTACCTCATGCTACAGGAAGAAAAGAGAAGGGAGTATATATGTATATACTATTCCTCCCTTCCACTTTATGTGCATTTTTTTTAAGGAAAACTATTTAGCTGAAAGTAATAGCATCCTTTTTGCATTGGTATTACACCAATACGAATAGGTGAGATTTGGCCACTTGGAAGAATTGCAGAAATAAACAGTAGGAGAAATAAAAGCAATTTCATAGAGCAATAGTCATGCAAGTGTAATCTGTAACATTGTAAGACTAGGTCAGGCATTAATACAGTTCTCTTGGCTTCACTCTCAATGAAATCTTCTAAGAGTTATTCTTTCATAGCACATATTTTACTGTAGATCCCACAGAAGAGAAGTTTTACATAATTTAGGCAGAATTGGCTGGATGGAAGATTCTAGTAAGAATTTACTTTATCTTTCCTTTTACTTTAGCTTTCCTGTTGCAAACTCTAGGTGTCTTGTCTGTGTTGGAGGGAGAAAACAATTAAAATGTAGTGATTTGGTGTTATCAGACACAGTCTCAGTGAGCAAAGTAGATAAAATATAGCCTTTAGTTTAAATAAGGTTTAAAAAATGTAGCAACACAATCATATGGTACAAAAATACTGTCAGTCCCAGTTTTGCAGCAGCTACTGCATAGCACTGGCTAAAATTCTGGTGATATTTTGATCTATGAGAAATGAGTTACGGCTAGAATTCAAACTCTGTTTCTTTGTGTGACATAATACACTTAGAACTTGGAGGTTTTACCATTTGTATATTTATGATATTTTTGACAAAAGTGACAAAGAACAAGCTTTTTTTTTTTTTTTTTTTAATTAAATTAGGTACATGTTGGGTTCCTACTCTGAACACCAAATGCAACATGCTAAATTTACACTCCGATTACAACAGAGATTCAATTAGAGAGCAGGTAGGTCACTGAAGGGGGTGGGAGAAAGGGAGAAGAAATAAACTGTTCCAAATGAACACATTTTCAAGGGATTTAGAGCAAAATTCAGACTTATGGCAGAGCATGGACCTTTCAAAATATTATTAATAAAATAAAAAGCAAACATAAGTCTGGTTATTATTTTGGCTTAAAAATCTTGACCATCCATGTAGAGAGCATCACACAGTTTACAAAACTGCCCATTATTATTAAAGAAACAGTAAATCTCCATCCTTTAAATTTCTAAAACTGTGAATATGAGAATCAGTGTTCTACACTACCACAATGCAAAGAAAAGATTATATAAAATTTTTATGTTGTTTGTCTGCTTGATAGCTTTGTTCAGGAAAATATTAACTCATTTTGGTCCTTAATACCTGAAATATAGACCAGATTATGAAATTAATAACATTGCATTTGCTCTGACTGAAGAAATTTGGAGTCCAGGGAGTTATTATTTGTTTTACAAATCCTTTATATATTACATATCTGAATATTCCACAGATAAAAAAGAAATGAGAGATCATTCATATAGACTTTTTAAAAAGAGAAGACAGTGTGAGATGACATTTCCGGAATGATCTTATAGGAGAGATCCACAAAGTAAGGCTTTTATGTACACATTTCTCACACAATTCTTTTACTTCCCAATAACTTCTTACTAATAACATAAAGTTCACAGAAAATAAAATTTTAATAATAATAAAAATGAAAAGACAGCTTAAGCTGTGTTATAAGACCTTTGCAGAGCCATCTATGTATATCAACTGCAGACTTTAATACTTTCATTTAATCTTTGTGTGGACATTCAAGGGAACCAAAACACACATGCAGGTTGCTTGTGGATTATGTAACAAGTGGTGAGACCCCTGATGGGACATTCCTGCTATCATTATCATCTTGATCATATTCACAGATTGTCTTGTATAAAGTTAATTTTCTTTGTAGAGGTTTATAGGATGCTCTGTCTTGGATTTTTTTTTACCACAGTAGTGGTGATAACACATCAATGTTTTCAGTTGTTACAAAACAGTACTTGGACAGAGCCAAGGATTTTTCTGTTTCTCATGCTGCTCTGCCAGTGAGGAGATTGGGAGTGCACAGGAAGCTAGGAGGGGATACAACCAGAATAGCTAACCACAGCTGGCTAAATGACCAAATGGTCTCCGACCATGCTCAGCAAAAAAAAGCTGGGGCAAAGAAGGAGTTGGGAGGGAAGTTCAGAGTAATGGATATTGTTTTCACAAGAAACCTCTACATGCGGTGAGTCTGTTTTTTTCTGGAAGTGGCTGAACATCTGCTTGCCAATGGGAAGTAGAAAGTGAGTTCTTTTTTCTGTTTTCCTTGCACACACAGCTTTTGCTTTATATAGTAAAATCTCTTTCAACCCACAAGTTCTCTCACTTTTGCCTCTGATTCTTTCCCACATTCCACCTGCAGAGAGTAAGTGAGTGGCTGTGTGGTTCTTAGCTGCCTGCTGGGCTTAAACCACAACAATCCTCAAACATATTTAAGCTTGAAATGATTTTATGCTACCTACTGTGTAAGATTTCAGCTTCAGTGTAACATTTAATAAAGCATTATCAGTAGAGTTCAGTACTGCTGTATTGAGAAGAGTTAGAAGACTTTTAGAAGCTGAGCAGTGGTGACTATGTAATACAACCACAGAAAATAATGAAAAAAAAAAAAAAACCAACAAAAACAAACTACATGATACGCAGGGATAAAATTTTACTGCAACTAATAAAGAAAAATAATAGCAAAAGGAAAAATATTGTTGAAACAGGATGAAAATAAATAAATCAATAGCAAAGAAGAAAGACAAATAGAAAGAGTAAACAAGGAAATGAATAACAAATAATAAAGTAATGAATAATGAGCAATAACAATCCAGACTTCAGAAGTAATCAAAGTGAGGAAGAAGGAGTGTGATAGAAGTGAAGACAATTAGTGCAGCAGACTCTTGGGATGAACAGCTCAAATACTTTTCATAGGTAAAATAGATAAGGGAATGTTTTGCCAAAATTTTGCGCATCACAATAAACACCTCACAGTTTGCTGCACTAATTGTTCATCAAGAACTCAGAATTGCCAACCCCTGGATTAGCATGCAAGTAATATAAGGAGTGTGATGCGGGAAAACACATAAACCTCTTTGTGTTTGTCTCAATATTTACTCAGAAATTAAAGGACGGGTTCAGAGAAATCTCTCCATTAAGTTCAATGGTCTTCAAGTCAGACAGAAGAGTAAAAGAATACATGAATGAACAAATGGAAACCATGTATTTATTTTTTGTTAGTTTCCTTCCTTTTTTTTTTTTTTTTTTTTTTTTTTTTTTTGTATAAAAGCGTTGTCTGTTTAGCATTGGTCAGAACTTAACAGTTTCTCTGAAATTGAAATGTTTTGTAGATATATGCACATGCAGCTGACACAGTTGTTTTGTCAAAAATGAAGACTACTTTTAATAATCTTAGTACAAGATGGCTTAATTAATCCCTTGAAATAACTAAGCTTCTGTCATTACGCACATTTTTTTTCACTGTATTTTAAAATAAATTAAAATCTTATTGAAAGACTAATTTAACCAAAATGAAATGTTTTGATTGACCAAAATCATTTTCCAGTAATTCATTTCAGAATTTTCTTTTATTGAATAATATCTCATCCAAGTTGAGATAAATATAGATTTGAAAACTTAATATACTGTTTGTACTGTTCATACTCTGAATGTACCTACTGTTACTACTGCACAGTCTTCAACATCACCCTCACTGATCAAATATTTCAGGAAATACCTTTGGAAAAACATAGTATTTCTTCATGTTCTTTTTGTTCTTGACAAGATCATACAAAGAAAGGGCAATCTTAAATGGAGAAAGGCAGGAGAGGGAGCAGCTCATGAGCAAGGGAATAAGCTCTCCATCCTTACAGAAGCTGAGCATTTTGCTACTGAAGGAGCACAAGAAACAGAGAGAAGGCAGAAAATCCACCAAACTTGTGGTCAGGGTGCTGACCCTGAGAATGAGCTGTCTCTTCTTTATTTCATAATTTCAATCCGTCCTTTGTGTCTTCTCATGCCACCATGAGAGCTAGAAACATCTCTCCTCTGCAAAGTGGCATTATGTGTGATCCATGCGCCACTGGAAGGGTATCATGATTGTACATTGCAGCCACCAATTCAGCAAACATCACTTTCAGCTGGGACTAGTCAAACTAAGAAATTACTGCCCTTCTCTACTAAAGACTTTTATAGGTCTCCAAATTACCTTGCACATGGCAACTTCACACCACCTACTAGTGTCCTTCAATCATTGCTCTGAAGGACAGGTTATTTCACAGAGAAAAGCCTTCCAACTGAGACTTTAGTACATTTTCTGTGTTCCCTGTTTAAAATGCTGCTGTGGCATCTCACAGCTTACTCTTTTAGGACATTGGATTTTAATGATATAAAAAAGCACTGAGCCAGCTGTCACTATATTACAAATATGAGTTTGAGAGCAAAACCAATGAGAGCTAAATTCCACAAGGACTAGAATTATCACAGAAAAGGTCTAAGTTCCTCTTGCTGTACTGTTGAACTGCATAGGCGTTATTGGATTGTAGACAGACATTTTTAAAACAGTGAGGAAGGGTATACTATTGAAATGGTGAAGCAAATTATTTTTAGATGGCCCTAACCAAAACTAAAGAGAATCTTCCTCCTTGCTCTCTGCTCTCCTAGCCCCTGAAAAGTTTCCTTTCTGGATTATAATGTGGCAAAATGCTTACAGTTCTAAATGGAGGTAACACTTACCTGAGGGCATATTGACAGTGAGGTGGACTATTGTGTCCATTTGTGGATGTTAGCTGCAGAATAAAGCAAAATCTTACTTTGTTTCTACCTGAGTTGAATAGCAAAGACTAGATTCCTGGTTAGAGCCTGGCACTGACCATTGTTATACTACTATTGCTACCTGAGGCCCAGACTTCTGTTTGCAGAAGCTTATACTGTGTTAAAAAGATTTGCGAACTGAAATAATGCTTCCTCTGGTGTCTTATATCTGCATTTGCATAGAGAGACTGTTAGGTCAAAGCCTGAACTAGTGACTGAGCACCTGGTGAAGGGGCATAGCCAGCCGTGGGAGCACAGGTGGAAGGGTCTACTTTAGAGATTGCCTCCTTTGGAAGTGACTTCAGAAGGACTTAGAGATTCTTTCTTTGTTACCAGATTGCAATCACTGTCTTTCTTGGGTGACTTGAAACTGGTTTAAAACAAATATATTTGTTTCCTCCTATCCTTCTAGTTTGGAAGTTAGGATGACCAGGAGTTGGAAGGAGAATAATTTTCCTTTGTATTTCTAAACGAACCTTGAAGTTCTTAACCCCTGAATTTCTACTTTTGAGAAACATAGAATATATAAGTATCTTTGATAATCTAACACTATTCTCTCCATTCTTTTGTTTTGTAGAACTGGATGGGAAAATGTTGAGGACAAATACTGATTACACTAACAGTTTTTCTGCTGACCTGGAATATTGGAAATCCAGGACACAAATAGGTATATCTCTTATAACTCCTTTAGTTAAATCAAAGCTGAATTCAGCAGGGATCTCATTTTATGATAACAACTATCATTACAACATAAATCGAAGTCAGAATAAATGTTGGCATGTAGTACTAAAAATAACTTCATGCTGACTTGGGATTTAGGAGGCTACTTTGGGAACAGACAAATTTTGCGAATGATGAGAACATTAGACTTCCATCCATCTTTTCTGCTATCCAGCTGTGTAATCTATTTTACTTACAGCTTGTGCTGATACAACAGGGATGATCAAAGATGGCAAACCTTTATTTTTAAATGATTTTTCTGCATATTATATCATAGTTCTATATAATCTGATTTATAACTTTTAAATTAGCCCTAAAGAAACCTAAGTTGTTGAGATCACTGACTAAAAGGTAACTAAAATGCATGTAACGGCTAGATCAGTAAATCAGGCCTGTGATGATTTATTTGATAGTAGAAACCATTGAATAGTGTAAGAATTTGCACCTATATCAGTGCAGTTCTCTAGGAGAAAAGGTGCAGTTTAAACACCTGAAAACAGCCTCCAACAAGAAGGAAAGAAAGGTAATTGTCCTAGGGGACTTCTTTCTGAGGGTAATGAAGACCCTAATATGTCAGCCAGACCCTACAGATAGGGAAGTGTGCTGCCTCTCTGGGACCTGAGTCAGGGACATTACTAAACTAACTTCCTGATCTGGTTCAACCCTCTGATTATTACCCTTTACTGATAGTTCAAGCTGGCAGCAATGAAGTCACTGAGAGAATCTTGATGGCTATAAAATGGGACTTTAGGGCACTGGGGAAGTTAACTGATGGCCAGGATTGCATATGATATTTTCCTCTATCCCTTTGAAGGCATTAAGGAATACTGAGAGGAACGTGAAAACCCATCTGATGAATACGTGGCTAAGAGTTTGGTGCCATTGCAGGAATTTTGGCTTTTTTGACCATGACCTCAATGCCTGGCCTGATGCCCGCAGATGGGTCTCACCTGTCTCAAAGGATGAAGTGGATCTTAGCCCAGGAGATGGAAGGGCTCGTTGAGAGAGTTTTAAACTAGTTATGAAAGGACAAGAGTGCATCTAACCCAGTGCATACAGCATGGGCAGCAAACAGGAGGATCTGGAAGACATCGTATGCCAGCCAAATTACGACTTAGTTGCTATTACTGAAATGTAGTGGGATTGCTCCCACAACTGGAGATCTGCAGTGGATGTCTATGAGCTCTTCAGAAGTGGTAGGCAAAGGAGAGAGGCAGTGGCTGCCTATTCTAGCAAGTGTTTCGACATTGAGATTGGGGCTAGGAATTATAAGGTTGAGTCTCTATGGGTAAGAATTAGGAATGAGGCCATGAAGGCAGACTTGCTGATGGGGGATCTGTTAAATATTGCCTAACCAGGATGAAGAGACAGGCAAGGTATTCTATGAACTGCTAGCAGAAGTTGTGTGATTGCCAGCCTTTGTTCTCATACAGGACTTAAATCCCCTTCATATATGCTGGAAATACAATACAGAACAGAGGAAGTAGCCTAGGAGATTTCTAGAGTGTCTAGTAGATAACTTCCTGATGCAGCTGGTAAGAGAACCTACCAGGGGAGGTAGACCCTGCTAGACCTGCTGTCCACAAACAGAGAAGAACAGGCTGGAGATATGGAGGATGAGACCTGTTCTGGCCACAGCAACCGTGAAATGATTGAGTTCTCTGTTCTTGGTGAAGTCAGGACTGGGGCCAACAAAACTGCTGCCTCAGACTTTCAGGGGGCTGACTTTGAACTACTCAGGACACTGGTATGTAGAATTTCTTGGGAGTTTCTCCTGAAGGGTAAAAGGGCCCAGGAAAGCTGGATGCTTCTTCATAAGGAAGTCTTAAAGGCATAGAAGTAAGCTGTCTCTAAGTGCCTTAAGATGAGCCTAGGGAGGACAACCAGCATGGATGAACAGGGAACTTCTGCTGAGACTTCTGGAGAAAAAGAAAATCTACCTCTGGTGGAAGAAGGAATGGGCAACCTGGGGAGTGTACAAAGAAATTGCTAGGATATGCACGGAGAAAATTAGAAAGGCAAAAGCCCAGCTTGAACTCAACCTGGCCACTGTAGTAAAGAACAACAAAAAATTTTTTACAAATATATTGACAGTAAGAGGAGGGCTAAGGAGAATCTCCATCCTTTACTGGATATGATGGTGAACGTGAGGAAATGGATGAGGTTCTCAATGCCTTTTTTACACCTGTCATTGAAAGTTAAACCAATTATCCTCACGTTAATTTGTTGATTACCTCTTGAGCTGGAAATTTGTGATGGGGAGTAAAATAAACCCCCATGATTGAGGAAATTGGAAAGTGGAAACAGTTAGATACCTATTAATCCACCTGGACTATCAAAAGTCCATTGGGTCATATGGACCCCATCTGCACTTGAGAGTGCTGATGGAAGTGATTGTCAAGCTGTTTTTCACCATCAGTGCTACTTGTCAAGTGGACAGGTCCCAGAGGATTGGAGCCTTGCCAGCATGCCTCCCATCGACAAGGAGGGTTGTAAGGAGGATCCAGAGAACTACAGACTGAAACTAGGTGCTGGGAAAGGTTATGGAGAGATCACTCGGCATGTGTGGGTCAACCAGTAGATCAGGACCAAGCAGCAGTGATTTCATGAAAGGCAGATTTTGCTTGACCAACCTCATATCCTTCTATGAGTGGGTGATCAGTTTGGTGGATGAGAGAAAGGTAATTGATGTTGTCTAGCTAGACTTTAACAAAGTCATTGGCACTGTCTCTCACAGTATTTTCCAAGAGAAGCTGGCAGTCCATGCCTTGGAAAGGTACACTCTTTGCTGGATAAAGAGCTGGTTAGATGGCCAAGCCTAGAGAGTGGCGGTGAATGGAGTTAAAGCATACTGTTACCCTGTCACGAGTGATGTTCCCCAGGGGACAGTACTTGGGCTCATTTTGTTTAATACCTTTATTGACTATCTGGATGAGGAATTTAATGCGCACACAGTAAGTTTGCAGATGACACCAGGTTAGAAGGAACTGTTGATCTGCCTGAAACTAGGAAGGCCAAACAGAGGGACGTGGACAGGCTAGATAGCTGAGCTGTGGCCAATGGGATGAAGTTCAACAAGACCAACTGCTGGGTCTTGCACTTTGGCCACAACAGCCAGAGGCAATGCTACAGGCCTGGGGAAGAATGGCTGTAAGACTATGAAAAGGAAAAGGATAGTGTCGATCAATGCTCAGCTTTAACAGGAGCCAGCAGTGTGACCAGGTGGCCAAGGAGGCCAATGGCATCCTGGCTTGTATAAAAAATGATGTAGCCAACAGGAGAAGGGATTTGATCAACCCCCCCATACTCAGTTCTGGTGAGGCTGCATCTTGAGTACTGTGTTCAGTTTTGGGCCCCTTACTGCAAGAAAAATTGAGTCCCTAGAGTCTGTTCAGAGAAGGGCAGTGAAGATGGTGGGGGGACTGGAGAACAAGTCTTATGTGGAGTGGCTGAGGGAGCTGAGTTTGTTTAGTCTGGAGAAGAGGATGCTCAGGGGAGAGGTTATAGTCTTCCCTAAATACCTGAGAGGAGGTTGCAGTGAGGTGGATGTTGGCCTTTTCTCCTGGGTAACTAGTGACAGGACTAGAGGGAATAGCCTCAAATTGTGCTGGGGAGGTTCAGATTGGGTATTAGGAAAAACTTCTCCAAAAGAGTGGTAGTGCTCTTGTCTCGCTCAAGTTTATAGGAGGAAGAGAAGGTTCTTTTAATATATGTATACCAGACAATGAGATTAAGACACAATGGGTCAAATATTAGTTACAAATCCTAGTCGCTTATGGAGATGGGAGGGGGAAGACTGATGATAGAAAAGGTAGGAAATAAAAGCAAAGAGTCTTTGTAGGAAGCAAGAGAGAAATAGTCACCACCATAGGTTCAGCATGGTTCATAGTTCAGACGTTGATATTCAGTAGTGATGGGTTGTCAGGGATTGTTGTTCAGCTGACAATGATGATGGTAACTCTTTCCAATGGCAGTACAAACTTATTTATAAGTCCAAAGTGGTTGAATTGGCTTTTTTCTGTGACAGCTTCTGGCTTTTGTATCTCAGTAGGAACTCCTTTTGTTTCCATCTTCTGGACCTTGCCAGCAGATGAGTGATCATGGAGGTGCCAACTTGTATCTTCGCTTGACAGGATATAACCCCCCAGTCTCCCATAGCAATCTGGAGTTATTTGGTCACAAATCTTATTTGACCAGATCTTCCGCCAGTAAACACTCCTGAGCACTCTCTTCCAGAAGCAAACAGCTCCAAAGAAATACTATAAAATGTAAAATTGTCCATACAGTGATGACAACTGCCACACGGCAACACCCACCTCACATCTCCTGGATAAGTCAGAGTCTTATTGCAAGAAATGCCTCGGAAAGCAAGCTTTGAACCAAAAATAAAGAAGGGGTTCAGATAGCTTTGGAATGGGCTGTCCAGAGATTGATTAACCATCCACCTACTACCAACACTGCCCACTAAACCATGTTACTTAATACCACATCTGTATATTTCTTGAACACCTCCAGGAACATGATTTAGTGGGCAACATTGATGATAAGTGGTGGATGGCTGGACTAGATGATCTGGGATGTCTTTTCAAACTTTAAGAATTCTTTGATTTCTAAACCTAGGTATAGATCTCAGACAACTCTACCATATTTGGTGTTTATCTGGATTCACAGGTAGAAATCTATGAGAAGATTTGATTCCAATTGTGTTTCTAACTGCAGAAGGCAGGCACAGAATGTTAAACAGCTTCTGTCAGTTTTAGCTTTTAAAGAAATTTCTGCAAGACTGAGTAAGACTGAAAGCATGCTCTCCAATTTACACTTTCCATATGGGCTGGAGATATCCTTTAGCTTTTTACCTTTAGCTTGTTCACTTGTGTGACCACACTTCATTGTATGAAAGTTCGCTCTCTGTTTAAAGTTCACCATGGGTGTCTGTAAATTAGAGAGGAATCTATTAGAAAGCTTAAATGAAAGGGTGTGTTCAATGAGTCTTAAATTCATGTGGAATTTAGTCCTAGAACTGGGAAGCAAATTCTGCCCTAATCTTTTTTATTATTATTATTGTTATACTTTAGTTACCATCTGCTTGAAATTTTGAAAATATTTAACTCTTCCTTAGATTGAATTGAATCCAGATTACACCAGGGTTATGAGAAACACTGAAAATGGGGGAAATTAGAATCTGAAATTAATTTACTGCTACAAATTATCCTCTTTTTTTTCCTTTTTTTTTTTTTTTTTTTTTTTTTTTTTTTTTTTTTTTTTTTTTTTGTCTCTGCCTGTATTAGAATGAACTCTATGCCTTATTTAATTAATGTCCTCATGGCAGCCCTTAGAAGTGAAGAGTTAAAAACTCACAGGGGAACTGTAATGGTAATGTGTCCTGAGAGATATTCATTTGGCCCCAGCTGTCCATTTTATTCTAAGTGCTAAATGCTTTAATATACATAGACTATCATTTACATAGCAAGCGGTTATGTGGGATGAATTATTTATTTTGTGATAAATACCTAATACCCAATATACTGTCAAATACAAAGAACTTCCTTATTTGACCCCGTGTGTAAATTTGCATTAGAGAATTCATTATCTTTGCACATAAGTCACATTGAAGTTATGTGCAGATATCTGTCAGTGGAACTGCAGATTATCTCAGCTTTGATTGAATTGCACTATTTGCTGTTATGCCATGCATGTACAGCAAAGAACATGTATTTTAAGCTTTAAGCCATAGATATTTAAGAGGTGTACTTCTTATGTAAGAGTGTTAGTGAAATCGAAAGACAAATTATGATGAAAACATTATGGAAGTCAATACTTTATCAATCTTTGACAAATTGCACAAAGATTTCTTACCTTTAGGTGAAGCCAGATTGGGATGTAAAAACTCTTAAATTTTACAAGATAATGTCACAGAATTGTTATGGCCAGAAGGCCACCTGGAGACTATTTTGTCCAACTCCTCCTTTGAGTACAGCAGGTACACTTGAACAATTGTCTAGAATGATGTTCAGATGGCTTTTGAAGATCTCCAAAGAGGGTGATTCCAAAACCTCTCTGGAATACCAGTGGTCTGTCATCTACACAACACTGAATAGATTTCTGATATTCAGAGCAAGCCCCCTGTGCTCCAATTTGTGTGCATTTCCTCCTCTCCTGTCTGACTCATGTTCAACTTGGTGTCCACCAAGACACCCAGGTCCTTTTTTCTTCAGCTGTTTTTGAAACTGGGTGGCCCGCAGCATGTCCTGGTATCTGGTGTTTTTCCTTCTTGGGTGCAGTACCTCAAACTTCTTGTGGAACTTCATGCAATTCTTGTCAGCCGGTCACTCCAGACAGTCAAAGTCAATCTGGATGAATGTGTGACTCTCTTGTGAGTCAGCCACTTCCCTTGCTTTTGTGTCAGCTGTGAATTCCTTGAGAGAACAGTTCACCATAAATGGAAATCTTAATGAAAATGTTAAACAAGACTGGATCCCATATTGACCCTTAGGGTACTTTGCTTTTTATTAGAGGCTAATTACAAAGCCTCCAACTAGACTCTGCATCATTGACTATTACACTCTGGATCCTGCCATTCATACAATCTTTGTCTGTCTTGCTATCTTCTCAGCCAGCCCATACTTCAACAGGTTTTTTAATTTTTTATTATTAATTTTTTTTTTATTTTTTATTTTTTTTAATTTTTTTAAGGAATAGTATCATAGTATATCCTCATAAGGAAGAGTATCAAAAGCTCCACTAAAGTCCAGGAAGACAATATCCATTGCTCTCATATTAACTACCTTTAAACCATTTCTATACCTGCGTTACTATAAGAATTACAGAATGTTTCTCTGGGTAA
The DNA here is from genome assembly GCF_019232065.1 of Centrocercus urophasianus. Classification (NCBI taxonomy): domain Eukaryota; kingdom Metazoa; phylum Chordata; class Aves; order Galliformes; family Phasianidae; genus Centrocercus; species Centrocercus urophasianus. The sequence goes on from NW_024884142.1 coordinate 30,089,652, forward strand.
ATATCATACTGTTCACCCTAGTAACTCTTTGCCAAATTGACATTTGGCAGCACGTCCTTGCATGATAGTAATTAGGACAGGATAGGAGAGTCCTCAGTGTATGGTATATCTGAGATTAAGGAAATGCTGAGTTCAGGAACAATACGCCTTCTCTCTGATATTGGATGGGTACACTTCAGAAGGTTCTGGTATGTAATTCAGTTTGTGTGTACAACACATAACTCAGATATTTATTGTATAATTTAAAACCTTTAAACAAGATCAAGGAGCTCAGATAAAAAGTTCATCTTATATTATTGTTTTTTTATGCTTACAGTTTTGATTTGACATGATATGGAGAGAAAGAGTTAATAAAAAAAAACATTTCTAAAACTTCAAAGAGATTTTGCCTGAGATAAAGTCAGAACAGAAATGTCAGGTTGATTTTTATTGAATCAGTCCAGCTTCCCACCTTTTACTGAGATACAGTTTCTGAAGGTACTGCCTTCTACGTTGGCTTACTTTCTCAGTTCTGCAGATTAGAGGGAGCTGATAGAGCACCAACAATTTTCATTTTATAGGTTAGAAAGGTGATAGTCACAGATCAAACTCAATCAGAAGTTTATGTCTTTTAAGTAAACTGAAAATTAATGCTGACCCTTAAAAAAACTCCTCCACACTTGGAGAATTTGTTTATCTGCACTTTGTCACATCTTGGATAATGAAAGCCTTTAAAGCACAATAGGCTGTTTACAGACCTGGTGTGAATGGGCACAAAGCCACTGAAAGCAGATAAACTGTGTCCACTCACACCAGGTGAAGGCAATTTGCCTTTGTCAGTGGTAAAGCAATAGTTTCAACAGATTTCCTGGCAGAAGCTATGCTGCATGGAAAATGCATTAATTTAATATGTTTACTTGTGTAACAGACATGAGTTTCTGCAGTGCTTATTATTCATTATGCAAGCGCTTCCCAGTCACCAATGAGATACACAACAGAAAACATCGTCAGAGTCTTTCACAACTGGAGAAGCCTACTGTTTGTTTTTATACAAAAATAACTCAGATCTTGTAATTTCCCTCTATTTCTTCCATCACAAAGTAAAATCTTGAACAGTGGGTCAAACTCTTCAAAAGTAAGAGCTCAGGAATAGATAAAACTAAGATTAGTGTGGTGTGCTCTCTCACTTTCTGGTTGATACTTTCTTTGATTCTTAAACAACCTCAAAAAAATGAGTAGGAATTCAGCTTTTAATTGAGCAGAGAACTAAATATGGATTTTAGACTTCTACTTCTAAAACTCTTGCCTCTGATTATCAGAAAGATGGATAATTCAACTCAAATCCTCCAGCTTCCTGGGGGACATGGAAAATGATGTTAATATTTGGGCAGTAAAGCATAATTTCTTCTGTAACCCTATATGAAATACATTTGCTACCATTCACAATTTAGTGATCCTATAGTTAAAATGGTTATGTTCATCTCAGCAGGCTTCAAACCACGCCCTTTACTGGGAAGTTACAATCATCACAGAATCACAGAATTGTAGAACAGTTTGGGTTAGGAGGAGCATTAAAGATCATCCAGAGCCAGCTTGCTTACCACGAGCAAGGGTGCTTCCTGCTGGATTAACTGCTGAAAGCTCCATCCAACCTGATGTTGAACATTTCCAGGAAAGGGACATCCACAGTTTCTCTGGACAACATATTCCCGTGTCTTATCGCCCTCTGATGAAAATTTTTCTTCTTTATGTCTAATCTAAATCGACCATCTTCTAATTTAAGGCCTATCACTACACTTTCCAATAAAGAACAACTCTTCTTGATCATAGGAGAGATGAGTGCTCTGATCATCCTCATGGCTCTCCTCTGGACTTGCTCTAAGTCCTTGTTTTTCTTTTTGGGCACCTGAAAGCTGCCCACTTGAGCCGAACACAGTACTCCAGGTATGGTCTCACAAGAACTGAGTAATTGTATGAAATATGTATTTCTGCAGGTCAAGAGTGGAAGGGGCATTATTGTAAATATACTGATGTCTTTCTCCTAAAAACTTATTTATAAGATGCGGGGAAGAGTTGCAAGAGGAAATAGTTAAGCAAAGAAACAGCCATGGCTGTGAACATATCAGGGCATTATGAGAGACCTCCAGTGATACAGAAGCTCAGCACGAAGTAATTTTGCCATATCTTAGGAAAGAAACTGGCTTTTACTGAAGAGATATCGTGTATTTCAGTTCTGAACAGCATCAGCTGAGATCATTAAAAAATCACTGTACTCATAGCAAGTGAGAATCTAAATTCATTGGTAAGAAAATCCTCTGATCATAAAGTGATAGAGAATCAGCATGAAAAAAACAAGAATCCAAGTTTCCTTGTGGTGATGGTAGGAACTTGCCAAGTCTATCCCACTCTTTCTAACAAACCTGAGAAATCTGGTGTAATCTTTTTCCTTATGATTGCTAAATTGACACTGTTAGTAAAACTGAGCTCCAGATTTCTCTTACGTGTACCAAATTGGTTGACCAAGTGGAAACAAGGATGGAATAGCTGCACATCTCCAGGTTCAGCCTATAGCAAGACTAAGCACATATTCTGGAGTATACTCTTTGTACACAAATATATATACATGTTTACATTACCAGCCACACAAACACAGATGAAGACACCCACACCAATGCAGATGGCATCTTTTCCCTTCTTACAGTTGTTCAGGTTGAATGTCTGTCAGCAGGTAGTAAGAACATATATAGTGTATGTCTACTTACTGTCCTTAAAAACCCAGGTCTGTCCAGACCTGGTTTTGGATCCCCAGTTTCCACAGCTGCTAGCACCTGCATGTGTGAACTCCCAAGGCTCACAAATCCAGTTCAGCTGCTGTTTCTTGTACATATGCACAATGGATCATCCCCAGTGGCTGGCCTTAAACTTTCAGTCTTACCAGTAGCTGGGCACTAGATTCCTTGTATCCCAGCTGTTTCATGCAAACAAATCTTTCTTGTAGTTGGTCCAGACTTACCACCTTACCAGTGGGCTCCCAGACCTTACCTTCTCCACAGTTGCTGAATTAGATCTCCTGGTCCCAGTAGCCAGCACTGTTTCTCAAATATCTCTTTGATATCTCAGAGAGAATTACAGTTGCTTTAGTATCTGACTTCCAAACATCTGTCCTGCTTGCCAGCTAGTCCAGCTTCATCCTTGCTAATGTTTAGACTGACATACACAGTCTAGTCTCTTCCAGGTTTCATCTAAAATAAAAATTTCAAAGTGTACAGATACATGAGACAGTTGTTTAGCTTCTTGCTACAGTTACTATCTGTATGCTTAGTGAAGCCTGAAGAACTGTTCAGCTTACTTTAAAATGGATACCCACAGCACTAGTGTTCAGTATTTGTGTATACTGTCATTTAAGACTTCACTGAGAAAGAAAACTTCTGTTGAAAGCAGACAGATGCTGTGTGGCACCTTTGGGAAGTACTCATGTTAATATAGAAACAGCAGAATGCCTTTCAGGATAACCTGTGAGATCCCAGATGGCAGTAAAATCTTTTGTTTGGGCAACTGAGTTGAACTTACATTGGCAGATCAGATGAATATCTTATTAGGCTCAAATAATCATTGACAAGATATAATTAGATCTCTCAGAATCACAGAATCACAGAATAGCCAGGGTTGGAAGGGACCTCAAGGATCATGAATCTCCAACCCCCCTGCCACAGGCAGGGCCACCAGCCTCCACATTCAATACTAGACAAGGCTACCCGGGGGTCCCATTCAATCTGGCCACTAACACCTCCAGGGGTGGGACATCCACAGCCTCTCTGGGCACCTGTTCCAGCACCTCACCACTCTCTCTGTAAAGAACTTCCCTCTGACATCTAACCTAAATCTTCCCTCCCTCAACCTCAAAACATTTCCTCTTGTCCTGCTGTTATCTATTCTTCCAAAGAGTCGATTCCCCTCCTGTTTGTAGGCTCCCTTTAGGTATTGAAAGGCTGCAATGAGGTCACCCTGCAGCCTTCTTTTCTCCAGGCTGAAAAAGCCCAGCTCCCTCAGCTTGTCTTCATAGGGGAGGTGCTCCAGTCCCCTGATCATCTTCATGACCCTCCTCTGGATCCTTTTCAACAGCTCCCTGCCTTTTTTGTACTGGGGGCTCCACACTTGTACTCAGTATTCCAGATGGGGCCTCACAAGAGCAAAGTAGAGGGGGAACAATCACCTCCCTGTCCCTGCTGGCCACACCTTTTTAACAGAGCCCAGGATTCCATTTAGCCTTCCCAACTACAAGAGCACATTGCTGGCTCATGTTAAGGTTTTCGTCTATCAAGACCCCCAGGTCCTGCTGCTCTCAAGGACGAATTCTTGAAGGATAGATCACAGTGATAAGAGTGAAATCTGGTTCTCCTTGTGGTCCAAGAAGCATCTTTTCATTGTGTTACAAGTACAGCAGAAGAGGAGAGAAACAGTAAAATCCTGAAAGGAAACAGAAAATTAGACAAGGAAACTGGGAACAGAAAATGAAGTCAGATTCATCTTCAGCAAAGAATTCCCAGTGGCTTGGGAAAACCATACCACTACCTTCTGCTTGATTTTTATTCCTTTATTTATTTATTTATTTTAATATACACTGCACTTTGGCATGATAAAATACAGAGAGACTAGTTCAAAGACCAAGTGAACTGAAACAGTAAGAATGGATGAGACAGAAAAATTACGATAGAAGACAATATACGGATAAACCTGCCCCTGGGATCTGTGTATCTGATAGTGATCTTCAACATTCCTTCCCTTTGATGACAACAGTTGCTATGATATTAACTGTGTACTGTGCAGTGAGCTTCATGTGCTATAAAACATATGTTAACACTTAGAGTAGTGTAAAAATATGCATTGTTTACAGTTCTACTTGAATAAATGCACAACATTCTTCTTTATAGTTTCAGAAGATGGCTAATTTTAGAGCAGATTGTATTTTTCTAAGCCCTAAGTCTCAGGATAGTTCTTGAGGCCATGAACTTTGTTTCCCAAAGCTGCATTATTTAATTCATGTTCTTTCAAATCTGTCATAGACCCCAAAGGTCCAGTACTGCAAATGTAAGCTTCAAGTTGTACACTGTTTTTACAAGTGATCATTTTATCACACAATGACAAATAACAACTGTCATCACAGAACTCAGCAAAAAATTGTTTTAAAATGTTTCTTAATATTTCTGTAGGAAGAATACAATGATTATGTGAAGTCGGCTCTGCCAGAAGCAGAACTCCATTGCAGTGGTTAGCTTGCAGGTTCATAGCCAGGGAAGCACTGATGTGGTAGGAACTCACCTGAGATCTAAAACTGGTACCCTTTCAAGGAAATCCCAGGAGATAATAGACGCATTTCTCCAGATAAAATTGGTCTGGAAAGGAGACCACGGTTCAGGTGGGTGATTCTACTGAGAGCCCTGGATCATACCTTACTGATAAGGCAAGTACCTACACTAGGTGTTCTCAGGTGAATGATCTTTTAAGACAAGTAGCTGAGCTGTCAAGGAAGACTATAAAGTCCTAGGAGCACAAGTGAAAAATAGTGGAGCCCTGGTTGCCTTCTTCATTTTACCAGCTGGAGAAAAGAGGGAAGCCAGGAAGAGAAACACAATACACATAAACTCCTGGCTATGTGGCTCATGCTGTTGTGCAGGTTTTGGGTTTTATGATAATGGGACCTTCTACAAATAATATAATCTGTTAGAGAAGGATGGGATCCACCTGTCTAGAAGGCACAGGGCAATTTTTTGTGAACTGGCTGGCTAACCTAGTGAGGTGTGCTTTAAACTGAAGGATTTGTGGTCCATAATGGCAATGATCAGGCTATTGCAATCAACTGGGGACTGAGTCAAGACAATAGTAAGTGTGCTCTTTATGTGAGAGGACAATTAGAATGCATTGAACTTCACCTGGAGGTGAATGACAACTAGGGAGAGAGCTTATGGGTGAGAATTAAGTGTTGGGCATGTGTGACATAATTACAGGTATGTACTACAGGCCACCTGATCAGGAGGAGGAAGTTGCTGATGTCTTCCACAAATGGCTGGAAATATCCTCGCAATCCCAGGCACTGGTTCTTATGGAGGGATTTCAATCATCTTGTTATCTGTAGGATTAGTAACACATCCAGATGTACATACTCCAGGATGTTCCCCGCAACATGTTGAAGATGATTTTCTAATAGAGGTGGTGGAGGAGCAGATGAGGAGAGGTGTGCTGCTGACCTTTGTTCTTACTAAGAAGAAATGGCTTACTGGGGATGTGAAAGATGGGGGCAGTTTGGGATGCAGTGATCACGACATGATATACCTCAGGATATTGTGTGGGAGAAGCAAAGCAATAAGTAGGATTGCAACGCTAGACTTCAAGAGTGCAAATTTTGACCTTTTCAAGGACCTGCTTGGAGATATCCCATGAGCTAGAGTGTTGGAAAGAAATGGAAGTTCCACACAAATTTGCAGACCTCCTTCACAGTGTGGGTAATGGTGTGTTGGAATAGGCTGCCCAGAAATGTTGTGGAGTCACTCCTTCTTCTGAGATATTCAAGATCTGTCTGGATGCCTACCTGTGATACCTACTGTAGTGAGCCTGATTTAGCAGGGATTTGGACTCACAGAATTGCAGAGGTTGGAAGGGACCTCCACAGAGTCCAACCCCTGCTTTGAAGCAGGTGCCCTAGAGCAGGTAGGCATCCAGACAGGAGTCAATGATCTGTAGTAGTTCCTTCTAACCCCCTCAATTCTGTGATTTTATGATTCATTCCTAAATAAATCCCTTTTTCTAGATCTAGCTTAGGATGTTGGTTTTCTACTGTTTTGTAGGGATTTTGGTCTTAGACTTGTAGTTGACTGAATTAAAGTCAATGAGAACATTTTTTTATTTTTTAAATATGAAAGAGGAAGTATCATTTATGAGAACTGAGTAAGCAAGAACGAATAAAGTATTTTTCTGGCAAGCATGACACAATAAAAATAACAGAGTGCATCGTATTTCATCAATGCATTTCCTTTTTTATTCATTGTTTTCTTCCCTTCCTTTACTTCAATGTAGCACATTCTTTCCATGTTTTACCATCAGTTTTTTTCAATTCGTATTTCAAAATGTAATAGGTAGATTAGAATATAAATATAGTATGCAGTAGTTTCATCCTGATTCTTCTACAGTCTAGAACAGCCTGTGACTTCCTTAGAAGGGGGAGTAGAGGAGCAGGTGCCATGATAGAACCAGAGGGAGTGCCACAAAAGGAAAGTTGAGGCTGGATATGAAAAGGTTTCCCACTGTGAAGATGATTAGGAATTGGAACAGGTTCCCCAGGGCTGTGGTCATGGTACCACGCTTGCTCCAGAAAGTACAGGAAGTATCTGGACAACGTTCTCAGATATATGATCTGACATTTGGATAGTCCTGGATGGCTGCAGGAGTTAGACTTGATGATTCTTATGGGTTCCTTCCAACTTGGGATATTCTATGATTCTGTAATTCTTACTCAGAGATAGTTCTTCTGATATGTTAGGGACTTGAGAAAAACTATTAGCAGATGTGACAGATGTGGAGATGAAGTGACTACCGTATTGTGGTTTCAGCCTTCCTAATTCAATTTTCATGTTGTGAGACTTCATTTGGAAATATGGATCCCTAATGTATCCAGCTTTATATCCAGTTTTATCCAACTTGTCTGGAGTGAGCAACCAACTCTTATGGATCCTGGCAATTCTTGTTGTACTGGATCTCCTGTGCTCTTGTGTTTGGCCATGAGCTTATGAGCACTGAAACAGGTTGCCCAAGGGGGTTGTGTATGCCCCATTCCTGGAGGCATTCAAGGCCAGGCTAGATGTGGATCTGGGCAGCCTGGTCTAGTGGTTGGCAACCCTGCACACAGCAGGGAGGTTGAACTTGATGTTCATTGTGGTCCTTTTCAACCCAGTCTATTCTATGATTCTATTTATGTGCCATTCAGGCACTTCCTTTCAAAACCCAAGTATAATATACACTTATGCATATACATTAGCAGTATATCTTCTCTTCCTGATCTGAAATTATTAAATGATTGTTCTAGGATCAAAATGTGAATCTTTGAGAAAAGTAGGTATTTTACTAGCTAATGATTTGTTGAAGATCTCTTTAATTTTCTCATCAAAGTTCACACTTATTTGTGATGCTTATCCTAAGATAATAGTCAAAATGCGACAGTTGAATGCACTTAGCGCTGACTGAAAAATAGGCTAGATGAATCTAAGTCTGCTTTCACTAGAAAGTTTTTCTCCTTCTCTAGTGATTCATTACTGAGCTCATCACAAAATTTGTCTTTTGGGAGTTGGAATTCTGTACAGAGAAAAGTATAGTGTGGAGCAGAATTACAAACTCTTATTACACAGACATTATATTTGCCAGTTTCTGATCTGCTTTAGAAGTGATCACAGTTGGAGAAAGGGTGCCACTGCTACTTGAAAAGATTACACAGCCTTGCTTGATTGTCCTTTAATGTTTAGGTCAATAGTATGCAATGATGTAGACCAATACAATTTCATAGAGTCATAGAATGATTTGGGTTGGAAGGGACCTTTAGGATCATCTAGTTCCAATCCCCTGCTATAGGCAGGGATACCTTTCTCTAGACCAGATTGCTCAAAGTCCCATCCAACCTGGCCTTGAATGCTTCCAGGGATGGGGCATTTATAGTCTCACTGGGCAACTCATTTCAGTGTCACTCCACCCTCACAGTAAAGAAGTTCTTTCTAATATCTAGTCTAAACCTACCCTCATCCCTCATAGTTTATGACTATTTACCCTGGAAGAGGGTAGACTTAGACTATATATTTGATGTGAAGTTCTTAGATCAGAAAGGAAAATGTAAACATAATTAAACTGTCTACACATGTGTTTAACTCCTACTCAGGACCTGAAAATGGTATTATATGTTTTCTGCCTTGCTGGAGTGAGTAATGTGCAGTCTGACCCAATGATAGTTTATAGTAAAGAAATAACATAATAAAGACAAACAATAGTTTGATTTCTTTACTATATTACATCTTTTCTTATTTTTAAACTGTTATGAAGCATCTGTCATGCTATGAAAAGATCCTAAAAAGTCCAAGTGAAAAACAGGTCAGAGAATACAGAAATATACAAGATAGTATTTATATATCTGCATTATTTTTGTATTAATTAACCCAGTTAAAAAACTGAGGCTATACCAACGTGAAAATTAGGCTTGTAAAAGCACTAAGATACCAATATAATGATCTTCTCACTGGAAGTTGCAACAATGAAATTATTACACCAGTAATGTTGTATTACTGAAATTGAATGGTGTTAAAACTTTGAATATATGTTATATAGTACATAAAGAGGAGTTGGAGGGAGATGAGCGGGCTCGGAGCCTGCAGCAAATATAGTTTTGTACTTTTAAACATAGTACAGATCCTTTACATATTTATTATTTTATCTTCTTTGAAATCTGATTTGCAAACTTCTTCTATCAGCTGGTAGTTTTTACCATATCTTTCTTCTATCGTTTTTCTCTTGGGTGGAATTCTGGATGCTGCAAAACAATATTTGTTTGACTGCTTAGTTTTCAATTAAATGCTGTAATATGAACTATATAGTATCACAGACAGGGATATGGTCCAGATGAACCAATGCTCTTTTGATCAAAAATGTTTTTCACTCTCTGAATATAGCATATAAGCCAGATGCTGTGAATGAATGTTCTCATTTTATGGCCAGCTAAATCAGTGCTTGCACTTCTGTTAAAAATTACTGTAAAGGAAATTGTAGATATGGGAGGCTTACTCTAGAAAATAATCAGTGAAAATGTAACCCAGATATGTTTAAGGCAAGTTTAGTTCAACATTTTTACAAAGATGAAAACAAGGTAATGCATTTTATAAAAAACAGGGAAGGAAGAGTACTAGGAATTATAGAAAAACAGCTTGGGAAACAAGGAATTATCTGCTGTTATCAATATATCGGGTTTAACTTATGACTCTCTGAGGACTTATTAATCATATTAAGACCTCCTTAATAACCTCAAATAAATGTGCCTGTCATAAATTCCCAGAAATGTAGACTGTACACTGTAAATGTCCCTCTTGCATGAAGTGACAATTCTTTTTATCCTAGTTAATCCAATAATGCAGTGGGTGGATATACCTATTTATAACTGTGAAAAAAGTTCAAATATTAAATTTAGTACAGTAGTGCCAAAACTTTTACAAACGTTTACAAAATTTGTTTTTACTTATCTTTTCAAAATCTACACAGCGCATTCCTAAGTGACAAAGGATGATAAATATAAGTATATTCAATATAATCCAGTACAGTTTTGAGTGTAAAAAGGCAGCTTGACTATATTTTATGCACCAAACCTTAAATTTATGGTCTGCATTCTTTATAGCATAACTACTATACGTGAAGATCATGGAGCTTTTAGATGAGAACAAATGGGTCCTCACAGTGAAAGTTTATGTTCATACTTGAATGTAACTTTGTTGGCTTGTTTTTTTTTTTTCCTTAAAAGCTCTCCTCTTTATTCTCTGCCTCCCACTTCTTTTCAGGAACCATATCAGTTTTAGGAAGCAAGAGATGTCTAACTGAAAGTTTCTGCTTGTCTTGACTCCCTGATTATTGACTCATGCACCTTGAAACCCAGTGTGAAAGAAAAGGATATTATGGGATCTGACCCAGAAAGGAGAAATCTACTGCCAGTGGTCTTAGGCCAGTGTTCTGTTAGACAATTCTTTTTGCCTTTAAAATGGTATCAGCACACAGCTGATATAAAACTCTAAAATTTCTTTCAGTACGTAATGGTTATGCTAGATCAGATTGCACTACATTAGTAGAATTATATGTACATTATTGTCAGTAAAAAAGAAAGATATGGAAACTTTAAAACAATATTTGAAGAAAAAAATTATGAATAATATCTTTTCAATGCATGTAAAATACAAGTATAGCTCACTTCTCTAAATTTTGGCCTCCCTGTGAAGACTGGGGAAAGCAAACCTGAATGTTTGTTTGGTCATCACCTTGCAATGAATTCCACAGCAGAAAAATTTGCATCCTTGTGTTATAAGAGGGAATCTATCTATACTTAGCAGTGACAACTTGGGATTTTCTACAGTTTTGTTCTGTCTTTGTTTGTTTGTTTGTAAATAAGGAAAGAAAAAGGTGAAAGCTTTTGTTCAGATATCATTGAAAATACAGTAGCAAATACATTCATAGTCCTTTCTCCCTTTTTCCAAGTTAGTAAAAAAAATCTTTATTGCATTTCTGTGTTTTGTTACATCTGATCTGTTTCCTTATCATAGGGAAAAGGTTTCATCAGTTTCCTATTTTTAAGATATGACACATTTGAGTATTAGAGACTCCTGCTTGCTGGTTTGTAACTGATCTTCTCTCAGGGGTTTCCCATGTATGCTGGCAAAAGCTCTGGGAGTTGTCATCTCCTCCACTGACAGCTGCAGATGAAATGCTCCTCCTGACAAAGTTGAAACCACACTTGGACCATTCTTGAGCAAGCATTGCTCATACAAGATTTCATCCAGGGCCTAGCTGCATTTATTACACAGATTTATAAGAAACTGTGGCTGTCACAGGAATGAATGTTTGTGCCATCAGTAGTAAATGCTTTAATGTACTTAACGAGAATTTTGGATTTTGCCTCTTCTATACTTCTCTCCAGACATGAGTTTACACCTTTTGCTTTCCTTTTGTCATGAGTGGGTGCATTAATTTTTGAAACACAATTCAATCACCCACAAATGAATACAGAAACCCATACGTTAGTTACCTCACTCATATTGTAAAGATGTCATCAGTTCACGAAAGGCTCATATGTGAGTTTTACTGGCTTTCATAGACTACTAAAGGACATGTGATGGCCATAAAGCACCCTAGGATTCTGACTCTGAGACAAAATTATTCTTTTAGTCACTGTGGCTATTTAAGAAGAATGACCCAAAAATATTGCTTCCTATTTTATTATGTAGGTCCACAAAGTCAGAGGTGGATATTGGTGGCATGACAGTAGAGGAAGAAACTTCCCACCAATATTCTGTTAAGTTTTGTCGTTGTTGTAATTTCCATGAAAATAAATAGGAGGCATTACTTTTGGAGTGAACTATGCATTTTCCATGTCTTACACTCCTGGCCAAGAAATCTATAACTAAAGCTTGGATAATTTTTACCTTGTGGACAGCAGAATACATCCTACCAGAGTTTTATCTCTACTGTGAGTAGGATTTTGAAGATGGATTACAGGCAACCCACTGCTGCAACACACTTTAGAAGTCATTACACATTGGCACGGGAAGGGATACTGTTAATAATGAAGCAGCTTTCACTAGAGGTTTTGCTGGCTACTTCAAACTCTCAAAAATGTGCAGATGGCAATTTAGTCCTAAGGCAGAGATCAGAGCTGTGAAGAGTTATGAATTCCTTTTACAGGTAGTGATTTTTTTTCCCTTTTTTTCTAACTTATTACATCCACTGCCTTTTTTTTTCAGTCTTCATACTATAAGATATTTTCTTGAAATTCTGTTGTATCATATGTTCATACACACACATGGATGGATACACCTACTCACAGAGAATATACCACATCAATTTACTTCCAAACTTTCTCTTGTAATCTTCATTAACAAGCTTTTGAGTAAGTATGTGTTAGAAAGTGGTCTCAGAAGGTAAATTTTTTTCCTTCTTGACTGAAACTGGCCACAGTGCATTCAAATTTTATGTTATGATCAATTCAATGTATTCTGAATCAAAATATACATTCCTGATTTAGTTTGCATGCAATTTTTATAAACTAGTTTTCAGGCTACTTTAGATTAGAGAGTTATTGCTTATTTCTTTTCTAATCAATTCAAATAAGAAACTGAATATTCCTGGGAATTAGAAATTTACACTCTATACTTTAAATAGTTAGCATGGTAGAGATGTTTGGCTACTTCTAAAATCCTATAATTTACTGAGCACAGCAATATCTGAATTAGAATAATTTGCATTAGATCTCAACATTTTTCTGGGTCACGAAAGACAGCAAATGTTAAAATTTTGAGTTGAAACTAAGTTTGGTAGAGTAATGAATAATGTCATTATTTCAGTTCACTGACCTCTATACCTTTGTATTTTGTTGTTCCAGGAAAAAAAAGTGATCCAAGGAATCTATCAAAGTTTACTGATTTTCTAAATGTCTTATTTTCAGAAACAAAATATTCATTTTAATGTCTTTCCCATAATCTGTGATTTTTGGCAAGAGCCTCAGAGATCAAAAGTTTCTAGTTCATTTTGAGTAATAGCTATTTCCACTGGGTCTGAATGGATGGAATTAACTGTTTTCCATAGCAGCTAGTATGGTGCTATGTTTTGGATCATTGGTTAAAGCAGTATTGATAGCAAACTGATATTTTGATTATTGCTGAACAGTGCTTACGCAGCAAGGTTTTCACTATTTATCACTCTTGCTCCCAGCAAGTAGGATTGTGCTGGACAGGAGGCTGGGAGGAAGTGTAACCAAGGCATCTGATCTAAGCAGACCAAAAGGATATTCCATACCATGTAACATCACGCTTAACATAAAGGTGAGAGGCAGTCTTTTTGAAAGCAGTTGTTCCTTTGAGACTGGCTGGTCATCACTCTTCTTGTGGGAGGTGATAAGTGAATGCTTTCACGTCACCTTTTTTTAATTTTTTCTCATCTTTTTCATTCACTTATACTGTCTTTATCTTGACCCATGAGACTTTTACTGTTTTTACTTTTCAGATTCTCTCTTCTGTCTTCTTGGGGTGGGTGGGGAGTGATCAAGTAAGTCTGCAGTTTCTTAACTGCTGGCTGGGGTCAATAAACCACACTACTGGATTCACATTTCTATATAAATCTTCTCAGCTGACTGGTAGGTATCATGGACTTCACAGCATAAAAAGAAAAAAAGTCAGTGATAAACTGCTGTCTGAAAATTGCAGATGAACTGAAAGTATTTCAGCAGAGTATAGCAAACCATCATCTGGGGCACTAGCTTTATCTCACAGCTTCACTGTGTATTCACTTTGATTTATCTGTCTAAAATAACTTTTTTTATTATTTACACATGAAAGCTAAAACAAATCAGGTATTTTACAACATCATTGCTTTCACTAGAAAATTCAAACTTGTTGAAGCTATCATTGGCCTTGATCATCCTAATTGCCTAACTTAATTGTATACTTTAAATTGTTAATATAGCACCTGGCATCATTTTGACCCAGAATAACAATCCCAAATCTGTCCCAGGCACAGAGAGAGAATTAAGCTGAATCAAGTGCGATTCCAAGCAGACAATTTGCAAGCCCTCTGTTTTGCATAATGTGAAGATTTAGAAGCATATAGATGGGTCAGTGAAACTCAGTGCCAAAAACAGTCTATGAATGTATAATTTACTAGTTTACAACTTGCCACTGAATCTCTCACGTTCATTTAAGATGAGTTCAAGTAATGCATCATTTGCAGAAACTGCAGCTAGCAGGAAAAAAAAAGAAAAAAAGAAAAAAAGAAAGAAAAAATCCCAATAATTTATTGTTCAAGACTTATTTATATAAGTGAGAGGTTCTTAAAAGTATATCCCTCATATCTGAGGCAGGATGTAACTACTGATTTCTTTCAAAAAGCTTCTCATTTCACTCTCTCGCTCTCTCAAAAAAAAAGTGAAACTGTGGACAAAAAGAATAAAAATTACACTAGGATGGAATGTAAATACATTTGATTAAAGCAATTGTTCATAAAAACAATTTATATTCTAGAGGGTATACAATTATAGTCTCAATTATCCTCGACAGGCACAAAGGATTATTTTCTTTTCATATTAAATGTTTACAATGTATATAGCTGTAGCATTTTTAGACACACATTTGTCCATAATTTGTCCAACTTATTTCAAGCATCTTTCTCAGTTAAGGGTTACCTTCTAGAGGATACTATTTTTCCCTCCATTTAAAAATAGAATAATGGAATTGTAGAATCATTTGATTTGGAAGGAACCCTGAAATATTATCTACTCCAGGTCCCCTATAATGAATAGGGATATCTGCAGCCTTGTCCAGTCTGACCTTGAATGCATCCAAGGATGAGGTATTCACCACTTCTCCGGGCAACATTTTACAGTGTTTCACTATTCTTATTGTACTCTTTTAAAAACTTTTTAGTCATATCCAGTCTATATCTCCCCTCTTTTAGTATGAAACCATCTCCCCTTGTCCTGTCACAACAGACCTGCTGAAGAATCTGTCCCCTTCCTCCTTATAAGCCACCCATTAGATACTGAAAGGCCACTATCAGGTTTTTCTGGAGCCTTCTCCAGGATGAACAGCTCCAGCTCTTTAGCCTGTCCTTGTAAGAGAAGTGTTTCAACTCTTTGATCCCTTGTGAGCCTCTTCTGGAGATCTCTTCTGAGATCTCACCAGCATAGAGTAGAGGAGCAGGATCACCTCCCTCAACCAGCTGGCCAAACTTCTTTTGGTGCAGCCCAGGATTTGATTGGCTTTCTGGGCTGTGAGAGCACACTGTTGGCTCATGTCAAGTTCGCCATTCACCAGTAACCCCAAGTCCTTTGCATAGTAACTTAGTTAATGTATGTAAACAACATTTTAGGTGTCTAAACAGCTAAAATGAATCCACTAGCACAGATTTATTCTGCTTTTACTATACAATCTAAAAATAATCAGTTTATGAATATGTTTTATTGAAAACTGAAGGAACTGACTAGTCTCTTGCTCTATATAGAATAGATTCAGATTTATTGAAGGTACTCTCAGAAGAGTATATTTTTCTGGGCCCAAACATTCTATATATAGAGATAAGAAGAGAGAAATTAAAAGTTGCAGCTTCTATGAGTTTCTACTGTTGCACGGTCAACAAGAATGTAACTAATTCCAAGTTATGCTAATGATGTTTTTGATAAATATGAATGTCACACTGGACACAGACCATGACTGCCTCATTTATCACATGGTCACAAGGCAGAAAGTAATACCTTCAAATTACTAACAGCAGGATTGAACTGGCACTGGTAGTCACTCCTGAAAAGTGTTTCTAGACCATTATTGATTCCAGCAGTCCACAAAAATAGCTTGAAGTTATGATCTGAGGATAAATACAATTGATATAGTTCTTCCAGGCAAAATCTAATCAGAGAGGAATTATCAGGAGAACTTGTATAATAACAGATGCCATTTTAATATGTAGCACAGCACAGAACTATTGAATTACTGGCCTATCGTACTATGACTTGAAAGGTTATATTTCAGTGTCTCTACCAGCCTCAAAAAGCTTAATGTGAATATCAAGGAAACTTCTTCGCAGATTACAGCTTATAAGAAACCAATTTTTAAATGCATGTTACCAGCAGTGAAGGTTTTGCAAATTGTAGCATGTTCTTCTCAAATTATTCCAATCAATGGAGCATTTTTTTAATGCACTGTTAAGCTTCTACTGTAATTACAGTCCATATTGCATTTCTAGTGTTTTTTTTCATGTCTATAAAATCAGACCCTTCCAATTTATCTACTAGTAATTTAATAAACATTAATCATATCTTTCTTAAAGTCCCCATGGATTTTAAGTCTTCTGCTGTTCAATGTGCCTTCTCAGATAACTCAGTGGTGCTGAAATGTATTGACATTTCTTTTTGCTCTTATGCAGCCATGCTCTGTAACATTTACTCCATCAATTACTTTCATCTTGGTATTCACAGTCAATTCTATCTCTGTGAGATTTTAATTGTATTTCACTAAATTAAAGAGGCATTATAAAGTTGTTACCCTTTGATTTTGTAGCTTTAATTTCATCTTTCTTTAATCTTTGGAGGACGGTAGATTATCAATTAGCATAATAAAACAGTCACTGTGGAATTTAGTAACAATACTGGATATTCTGTGAAGCGAATCAGCCCATTTTATGTGAGCAATATGACAGTATGTCCAATAACAGAAAGTGTCTAAAATTCTACTCTACATTTGTATAGTATTTCTGTACATGAATTTGGAGATTTTTTTAAAGAGTCAGTGTCTGGTTTTGAATGTTGTACCCCACTCAGAAGCTGTAAAAAATTACCAAATCTTAATTCTTTATATATTTTTCACCATGTTAGAACCCCTACATGTTGTTAATAGTAGGCAGAATAACATCAATTGATACCACAGCATTTTCTTAGAGGGCACATTGCAAAATAAAGACCTCTCATCCCATTTTGGGTCTTAGTACTTACTTTATTTCACTGGGCAAGTCTTAATAGCTTATTGCTTTTCAGTACTTCAGAGAGAATAATAACCTTTCTGCTTTTCCTTTAGTTGAATTGAGCTCTTTTGCTTATTCTCCTAAATTGTCTGTTTTTTGAAGGGAAGGCAACTCTACTAATACTTTTTATGCGTGCCCAGAGACAATAAAAGAAAATTAGAGAACTGCTCCATTCAGTAGTCTGATCTGTCTACTTAGGCTATGCTGAGGACAGTTACGGTAAGTGACAGGACCTCCATTTTGGTTTCTTAACCAAATGTGGATGTTTGTACATAAACATTGATATAAAATTGTAAGTAGTGTAGTACTTCAAATCTTTTACTGCAACCAGCTTTTTTTATTTAAAATGTAGCTGCTTCTCAGGCCACATAAAAAACATATTTCAAAATACCTTTTATGGACAGCAAACTCTAAGAGATGCCAGTAGTTACTCATACAGTCTTTTAAATAAAAAAAGTTACTGTGGTTGGACACAAGAACTGTGAATATCAAGTCAGTAAATTACCCAAGGATTCCTGAAGTATCTAAAGGAGAATTGCGAGGGAAGAGTATAAAGAGGTGGAAAGGAAGACCAAGAAATAGTGATCAATCTACACATTCACCATACTAGAGACAATTTGGCTGCTTTCCCCGTGGGAAATAAAAGTTCAGAGTCACAAGGCTACAAGTTTTTGTGTGTCACTGTAAAAGGGTTCTCTTTTTTTTTTTTTTTTTTTTAAGTACTGTGTATAATTTGGGTGAATTGAAGACTCCTGTGATGCCTAAATCTCTCTTTTTCTCATGCTCATTGTCACATGTCTAAAAAAGAATTATGATAGATAAAAGCCTTGGTGAGCAGTGTTCCTCTGCTATTGGACCAATTGTCTTTCTCCATGATTATCATGGGTTAATCACTGCCAGGAATTGGTGAAATTGGACAAATGTTATTGGCTGCAGGGTCTGCAGAACCATACTTCTCTCTGTCAGGTTCACTCTTGACATAAAATGCTGTGCTGTCAAACAGAATGAAGTTCATTTTACATGCAAGAAGGTGGGGAAAGAGATGTGATTGAGAGATCCTCTTCTGAAATATTGCAGTTGAAGCATGTCAGTTGTTTCCTGTCCTCTGTTAACACCAAAGCTGATCTTAAACATGCTGCATTCCAGACATCGTTGGACATTGCTTACTATTTGTATTCACTGCAGAAGTGCACTAAAACTATTGCAAATAATTTAGGTAATTGGCAAACCACAGGGGCACTTACCCTGTTCACTGGCCTATTTTAGGCTGGCTCATCATCACCATCCTAATTGATGACAGGTCTCTAGTTTTTCACTTGCCAGGCTGTAAGACAAGGAATACTAATAAGTGTGAATGTTGTAACTGTTCCCAGCCTTTTGCAAGCAATGAGCTACTCCCACCTCTGCCCCTGCTGTTAACGCACAAGTGATGTGGTGGGGAACTTTTTTGATAAAAGAAAACTCACTTTTCTCCATCGTCTCAGCTGCTGCAATTATTTAATTCTAATACAACCAGGACTTTTTAATGCAATATCGTACCCTGTTACCTATATTTAATATAAAATAATGCCATCAAAGTAGCTGACAGTCTTATTACGATAAATCTTTTCTACCTTATATAAAGAACATTTCAGAGTGTAATCTTTTTTTTTTATTATTCACTGTTTTGTTTTCCTATTTCCTAGGTATTCAATGTTTGTATTTATTAATTGGACAATGTGCATACATGCTCTTCTTTCAGCTTAAACTCATTGTAAAAACCAAATCCTTATCCCAAAAAAATCTCTCTGAGAGAAGCAGAGGTAACAGAGAACACTATTTTTTTCACTGCACAGTGTTTGGGTACAGAAGGCACAGGGCTTCAGCAAACAGAGGACTCCTGGACCTATACATTAATTTTTTTTCTGTGTATACGTATAGGTTCTTGCTACCCCACTGTGAAAATACATACAGTAGAATTTCTCTGCACTCTACTTAAGGCACAGGAATCTTTGAATGCCTCACAGTGATTAACTTAAACACTAAGAAAGCCACTACACCCGCAGCAATGCCTGCTGAAACATCAAGCATAAGTGTGTACAACACAAGTGACTGCATGTCATCTCTCACGTCTTGGTTCACATATTTAGTTAAGCTCAAATTCATGTCTTGAGAGAAAACACGGGAGGTTGCTCATGCCAAACTTTTAAGTAGTACTGTCAAACTACAAGAAACTCAACTGTGTTTTCTAGTACTTCCCCTCCTGGTCCTGATAGGGTCATATCACATCATCTGTGCCAAAGAACACTTTTGTCACTTCCTAGTAGAAGGAAGTGAGATGTTTAAAGTACTGAAGTCTTTTACAGAATCTAACTGTAATGACTAATTCAAGATCACATAGTTAGCCAAAGACATGGAATACTTGCATGCACTTTTCTCTCTAGTTGGTGTTTTATCCAACTTTTATTCAAAGTAATGTCCCATGACCCATCTAAGGTGATAATTTCATGCATGATTTAAGTCAACAAAAGATGTACTGCTGCTGAGAGAGGTAGTGTTGCCTCCTGTTACTTCACTTCTGTTCCCTTTTGCCAGTTGAAGCATTTGAATGGCTGCAAAAGGTTGGAGGACTGACCAAGCTTCGCATGGCTAGAAAACAAACGTCATAGATTTTTGTTTTTCTTTCTTTTTTTTTTTTTTTTTTTTTCCCTTTGTTTTCTTTCTGATATGACAAGGAATCCATAGAAAACTCACTCCAAGTATGACACAGGAATACAAAGCTGGAGAATTTTTCTTTGTTTTATACAGGAAGAATCACAGAATCACAGAATTGCTCAGGTTGGAAAAGACCTTAAAGATCATCAAGTTCAACCACAGCCTGACTATTCTACCTTAACTCTAACAACCCTCTATTAAATCATGTCCCTGAGCACCACATTCAAGTGGTTTTTAAACACATCTAGGGACAGTGACTCAACCACCTACCTCCCTGGGGAGCCTATTCCAGGGGTTAACAAACCTTTCAGTAAAAAAACTTTTTCTGATATCCAACCTAAACTTACCCTGACGCAACTTATGGCCATTTTCCCTCATCCTGTCACCTGTCACCTCTGGGAAGAGACCACTCCCACCCTTACTACAATCACTTTTCAGGTACTTGAAGAGAGCAATAAGGCCTTCCCTTAGCTTCCTCTTCCCCATACTAAAGAGCCCCAGATCCTTTATAGGGTATATTCTCCAAGCCCTTCACCAGCCTTGTTGCCCTTCTTTGGGCCTGCTCCAACACTGCAGTGCCCTTTCTGTATTGAGGTGCCCAAAACTGAACACAGTATTCAAGGTGAGGCCTCACCGGTGCTGAATACAGGGGCAGGATTACTTCCCTTGTGCTGCTCACCACACAATTCCTGATACAAGCCAGTATGCCATTGGCCTTCTTCGTCACCTGAGCACACTGCTGGCTCATATTCAGCCAACTGTCCATCAGTACACCAAGGTCCCTTTCTGTCAGGCAGCTTTCCATCCACTCCTCCCCAAGCCTGTAGGTTAGCCAGGGGTTGTTGTAACTAAAATTCAGGACCTGACATTTGGCCTTATTGAAACTCATTCAGTTTACATTGGCCCATCAATCCAGTCTATCCAGGTCCCTTTGTAATGCCTTTCTTCTCTCTGGCAGAACATCACTCCTTCCCAACTTAGTATTGTCTGCAGTGCCTCAGGAGAGTATGTTATCTGGTCTATTCAATGTAAGATCTATCATCACAGTTGGGAAAATCTATTGTTGCGTTTGGAAGAATATCATACTTAACATTCCTCTTAAACTCTTGAAGATATTGTCACTAATTTGTGCAAAGGCTGAATGTATAGTTGAAAGACATGAGAGACCTAGACTTCACAACAGTTCTCAGATCATTTTGTAAGACTAGAATTACTATCCTTTCTTCCTTTCTGCAGGGTTAATCAAAATCAACTTGTTTTTGTCACAATTTAGCTACAAAATCAGCAAAAGATACATCAATTTTTAACTTACTTGTTCCCAACATTTTAGTCCTCTTAAGCATTTAATATGTCAGTAGACATACTTTCTCTCTGTAACAATCATTTATACCATGACTGTAGAGGAATTTAAAACAGCTGGCTGAGAATTATCCATCTGACACAAGATCAGATGTAAACCACTTGCTGGGCCCTTGTTTTGACTAATGCATGTGACTTTGAACATTAACAGCAAAGTAGTGTACTATTTTCTTGACTGTAGCAGAGCAGGCTCTATTACTTTTTGTTCTTTTTTTGTCACAAGATAACTTTCTAGGCAAGATAAAGTGAAACATAAAACACTCTCTACACATTCTTTCAAAGAGTTTCTATATTGTTCCTTGAATAAGAATCTATTTCTTGGTTAGGAGAATTGAGCTGGAAATCTCACCAACTTCTCATCTTTTTTGATTCAATATTACAATTATTATTTCAACCAACTTGGGTGGCTAAGGAGAGGCACTGAGTGAATCAGTTGCAGTGCTTTCATCCTACTGCACTGAAGGTTAAGTTAAGAATTCAGTAACTAGTCTAAACTAAAATCAGTATCCTGCTTGCAGGATGATGAGACAGTTGCCACATTTTACAGAGCAAGAATTGGGTTCCTGGGCAGAAATGTCCTTCTATATTTGATTTAGGAAAGTACATTTTAAAACAAACAAAACAAACAGACAAAACAAAACAGGCTTCTCTACTTGATATTCTACAGCGCTGAATTTAATACTATGTTTTAACACTCCAGCACAAAGACTACCCAAGTGATAAAGAAATCCTCTTAACCATTTGGCTCTGAATCTGTCAGACATAATTGGTGCACAAAAAGGAAGAAGTAAGTGGTAGTTGTACTTAACACATTTCTAAATCAAGCCTGAAAAGAGAAAAGCACTAGTGAAAAGGGAGAGCATGAAATAGAGTGTTACTTTATTCATTACAAATAAATATCTAGAGTTTAAATGCATCGGCAGACTAAAGCTCTGTTCTGATTGGCACTAAGTGCCCTTAAATCCCTATGAAGCTAGAGGTAGGTAAGCTAACAGCACTCAACAAAACTGAGACAAGTGGATCACCTATAAGGAAAGCCACAATGTAGAATGATGCCCAAGGGAGTTAAGTCGAACAGTACATTCACCTCATTCTTTCTGTCTCCTGAATCTAGGTCTGTCTAGATGTGAGTGGTTCATTCATTTCAATGTATGAATGCATGATAGAAGTGCATAGTAGAAGGTTTACTGTGCACTTCAGCATAGTGTTTTTCAGTCCCAATAGGTGAAAAGAAATGGTTTATTTCTTTGAGTCCCTTGTGAGTCCCTTGGAGAACAACGGAGTCAGTGCTTGTGCAATCCAATCCTTTTGCTATGTACTACAGTCTTATCAAATGAGCCTGATTTTGCCAAACTAATCTTGAAAATAAAAGGAGCTACTCCTACAAATAGTATGAAATAATATGAAGATGGAATTTGATACCCAAGGAATTTAATGATGTAGACATTTTTGAAAATATAAAGAATCTGCAGGGAAGCAGCAAATTATATTTTGCAGCAAATCTTGCATATCATGGTAAGGACATTCAAAACTGCTTAATCAGTAGCCTCAGATTCATATAATCGTGTTATTTAATATGAATATGTTGGAAATCCTAGACCTCTCTCTTGAGTCTATGCCAGTGTTTGATCATCCTCATTGTAACATCAACTGTAACATCCTTAAATCAAACTGATATTTCCAGTGTCCAGTGCTTTTTGCTCTTTTACTGTGCAAAGCTGGAATTAATTTGGCTCTTTTCTGCATACTCCCTTTAACTAGTTGTACAGCAAAATAATGTAGAGGGTAACAGTAGTTGAGGTGGCTTCTCAGCAGCTGTGCAACTTCATTAGAGCACAAATTTCATTTTAATTATGCTTTAAAGGGGAGTCAACATATGGAAAAAACTGTGAAGTGTATTAATATTTGAGGGAAAAAAGAAAAATCCTTCTAGGACCAAGATCATTCTCAAATTTATTGTCAAAAGACTTCACATCTGCTCCACCAAGCTGTTCAATTCAATGGTTGATGTTTTTGGAGAAATGGGCTTAATACTAGATATTTCATTTAAACTTGGTTCATTTCAAGGATTGAGTGGAAAAACTCAGTGCAAAGAGCTGTGGATACAACTACCACATAGACAAATAACATGTATGTGAATGCATAAATATGCTCACATGTGTACATATGCTGTTTATTTGTAGTTCAATGCATAGTGTAGACAATAACTAGATCGTGCACAGTTTGCTCACATAGGCTGTTACCTTATATACCTAATGATTATTTAATTTTCTACTCTGTTTTTTAAGCAGTGGAATTAGTGACTGAGTGCTTTTGATATAAGTATTAATGAATACAATGAGAAACAGTTTCTCTTATGTGAATTCATCATAAAAAGCATCTAAAAGACGGGATAAAAGTATACAAAGAATTCCAATGTTTCATGTGGAAATCTTTGTCTACTGCCAGTCCGAGGCATGTGTATGTTTTACATTCAACCTCTTATCAACCTGTCAGAAATTCCATAGTTCCTTTAGTATCAAAACTGAAAACTCCTGAAACCACCTCCCTTTAATGAGAGAATTTCTCTAGTTCTCTGTGAAATCAAAGGAAACAGAGAGCACTCGTATTATGCAGAGGTCTTTGATGGTGATAGTGGGGTGAATAGCAACATGAATTTTTCACAGAAATTTCAGGTTTAAACGTGCATTTCCGAAGCTTACTACCACATTTACTTTAAAAGGGGCTGCTCTTGCTGGTTTGATTTCCCTTATGAATAATATATTTCTAAAGAAAAGTTAAAAAAGGAAAAATCCACAAAAACCTCTTTAATAAAGTCTAGTCCGATAGGCACTGAAAAGAGTATTAAAACACCTACTGACTAAAATAAAATCAAAGTTCTGTGCAGTCAGAATTAGTCTCTGCAAAGCAAAGAAATGCTACTTTCTTCCTTCCCCACTCTGTATGTTTTTGTCAGCTCTATGATGGAGTGAAGGAAATGCTAATCCTGATACTAAGTGAAGAAGACTTGTCTGTATCCAAGTGATTTGCAGCATTTGTGAAAACAGTTTGAAAGTGAAATTTTGATTGTCATCAAATTATGCGCTAAAAATAAACCTCTTTGGTCATGAGAATCCAATGAAGAGGGACTAAAAAAGAATGGAAGAAAGAAAAATCTGGAATCTAATGCAATTGACTGCAAAGTTCTACATCTGAAATGTATGAAAAAGTATGATAATTATTAAAACTTAAAATAAAAGGTATTTTTGAGAAAGTAATTTTCACTTAAAAAAATATTAGATTCACCTGCAAAATCCATCTTAGAATTACTAAAGGTATATCACCAGATAGCGGGTTCTCTGGTCAGATGGAGTTTTCTTCAATCTCATCTTCAACTCAAGCTCCTTAATCAAAGAACATCATGTAAACGTTGCACTGAGAAGTCATTGATCTGACTGATCACTGACTAACTGATCTGTTAGTAAGCAGCAAAAAGAAATGAGCAGCAATAGGAAATGGAGGAAAATCTTGAATGAAAAATGCGAGGAAGGAGTGGAAGATTTGTTTGTTTGCAGGAGAAATTAAACTCATTCATCTCTAACGATAAAAGGCAGTGGAAATAGAAACAAATACTTTATCTGTGTATGCTTATGTCAGTGAGCACAACTGTTCTGGTACTGTGCTTGTGATCATTTTATCTCAAATATTACTACAAAATTAAATACTTTGTGTATCAGCACCTCAGCAATTAGCTCCCAAAGGAACAAAGAAGAGAGGGAAGGAACAAGTCATTCCTGATAGGTAGATTCTCTGTTTTACTTCGGATGATCTGTGTACCAAACTCCTAATTTCAAATCTGCCCATAGTCAGTTTTTTTGTTCTATCAGTCATGGACTGCTGCTTTTGAAGACAACCAGTGTATAATATAGGTGTTATGTAGGATAGTTCTATCAATTTATTTATTTATTTATTTTGTCAGAAAATTTTGTATCAGAGAGAGTTAGTTTTTCCCACGGTATGACTGATTGAGATCCAGTGTCCTTGCAGCCTCTAATCAGCTGTTTGTCACATAGAGAGTGATCTCCAAAGTGAGATAACAAAGTGCTTAAAGCTGCTGCATGCATTCATGACGATAACCTGCATGGTGTGTGAGGCAAGATTTGACAGCATTTGCAACTGTGATGGCTAAGTGTTCCTGAGTCACAGGTGATGCCGCAATATAGATGCGCTGGTTACCACATTTTACATTGCTGCAAGAATTGCTTGAGAGTTTAGCACAGCAAAGTTTTCAGTGTGACTTAGAACAGGCTCATGCAAAAGAAGAATTCGTTTTCAGTGAGGTAATTCAAAAAGCTCATTTCCTTTAACACTGCAAAGTCTTGATAATATCTGGATGCAATATTTGTCATGAATACACCTGTCCTGTTCTACAGTGCCTGCTATATTTGTATCTGCACCTTCATCTACAATAAATATTATAATTACTCCATTTATACTGTATACTATGCAGAGGGAATACATGGTGTCATTAGGAAATAGTTATCAGAATACAATGAAGACACTACATATTACATTATGGAAAAAATACGACTTCCTATTTAAATGCATGAGGATGCAGTCATACAACTCATTCATACTAACAGAGGTACATGGGAGATCCTAACAGTTTACTCTGTCAAACAGAACATTGTGTTTATGTTTAATAATCTTTCTTCCTGTGGGGAAATACTAACGTAATGAAAATGTCTAATGGAATGTGATACTTTAATCTTTTGATAATTTCCTTCTTTTTATCTGTCAAAGTGTCCAGGCCAAAGTGTCTTTTCTTATTCTCTTTCTTTGTTCCAGACTAAAGAAGAACTTTTTGAAGACTTATGTAGCTATTTTTCAGAAGAGAACAAACTTTGCTGTAGAGGATTCAGGCAGACAAAGTTTCAGTAAAAAGTAAAAGTCTTGGGAAAAAGCCATATGATTTCTGCAGATATATGAATGAGATTTTTCCCCTAATTATTATCTATTTACAGCCCAAAAGAATGACTGTAATGACTATAGCTAGCAGATGAAGAAAAGAAAAAAGGAGGCATGCTTTGAATATCTTTTCTCTATATAAAAAAATTGATTGGTTTAATTGTCCTGCTCAGAGAAATTATTTGAATCATGCAAATTATTTTCTACCTCAAGTTTACATAAGAGAAAATACTGTAGGAATAATATTGTATCTCACAGGACAAAACATAGTAAGATATCAAGACTAAGAAAGAGCCATTAAAAAAACTCAACATACCAGCAAGAAATTCATTTTTCCCCAAGCAGTCTTTGAAGTATTTATTATGTAGTATTTTCTGCCACCAAAGACATAAGAGCCAGACAGATAATTATTAATGTGCAATCAACTCAAAAACATTACATGCTTTTTTCATCCTGAGATGAGTGTCCAAAGTTCTCTAAGAAGAGTGCCTTCTTAGAGAGCTAGAGGACTAAATTGTATGGGACCAAGTTTTAGTGAGCTCAATCCTTCTTGAAACTGTTGGAAATAGGTATGTCAGCATCTTGCCTTGGTTGCTAAAAAAAAATGTAGAGTTTTGGGGATGATGTCAGGGAAATGGCATAAAAGTAGTGAAAAATTTAAGACACTATTTTCTTAATAGACGTTTGGTAATACGCTGGTGGAAGAGGTAGTCTTTACTACTGCTGACTTAAGGGTGTCATATTTGAAGATACTGCCAAAAATCATGTATGTACATGCATATGAAGAAATGATTTATTCCGCCCCAGGGAGGTGTGTTGATCTGCTTTTGGCATGGTGTGCCATAGACAACTATTTTTGAGGAGTTTCCTCAGAGATGTAGTCCTCCATGTTGGCAACCAGGGAGGACAGAAGTGGGGAATACCAAGGGTCTCCCTCCACCTTTAGAATACTTTCTGGCACAAAATGTTGCAGAGGGAATATAGCATTTTGTGTGCAAATTGAGGCCATTATTCTCTTTCAGGAAGCCAGGAGACAGAGACTATAACACCCTAGTTTACCATCCTGGGTTGATGGTTGGGAAGTACAATTGCTACATATGTTGGGCTAAGTAGGAAGCAGCGCTTACGAATACCCTTCAGTGTTTATTTTGTCATTTCCACTCACCATTCCTTTATTATGAAAATTGATTCATTTCCCATTTCAGTGAAAAGAAAAAGCCCTGCTTGACCACGCAGAAGCTGGATCATGCTGCAGTACTATTAATATTACAGGACAGCCAGCAGAACTAACACCAGCAGTGACACATCAAATCATCCCATACCATTTAGTGTTCATTGGTATCATACACAGGAGCTATGGATTTGGTCTGTGGAATGCTATTTGTCTTTAAAGTCTGTTTTCATTTTTTATTCCCCTATATATCATGTATTCAGCACTAATAGGAAATTTCTGTTTAGTAATGTATTCCATTCTCTTGCTGAGCACGTGTCAGTTACACAGCTGATTGGTAATGAGATAGGAAAATTTTATGTTTTCTTTTCTGCATAAACCTCATCTCTTTCTCTCTGTTGCTTGGATGTTTGTTTTTGACATGTAGCTTCTTAGTTACTGTAATTGCTCCAGAGATTGCTTTGATATTTGCTCTTTTGTTATGTTAATAGAATAACTAGTCTCTCTTACTTTGACCTTGTATTATTTTGTTAAAGCTTTCAGGCTCTACAATCTTCCGTATAAACAGTCCTAATTTTGCAAACCTTTTATTACAGATTACCCTTTCTGGCAGAGCTGGAAATGTATGTGTTTGGGCTGCTTTGTGAAAAGTATCAGAAAAAAGTCTAACAATATTGTTTTTTTTCCGGTCATGTGGTTGATTATTCTATTTAGTTTGCCCTTATGTTTTCCACACATTTTCAAACAAGGTCAGATATTTATTTTCTTCTGAATATTTGATCCAGCTTCTTTTCTGATTTTGTGGTTAGGCACTACTAGATGTGATCCAGTCAAAACATGTAGCTTTTATTTTCATTTCCACAGTACAGTGATATATTTTGACATATAGTTTATTTTTCTTTCATTGAAGTGTTTTCACTAGCAACATAATATCAGATGCTTCTGGAGATAATACAGGGGGGGAAATCTAGATAAATTTAGGTTCAATATTGAGAATGTTGTATTTAGTCCTACATAGAACTTTATAAGCTGGAATGAGAACCAACCAAGCTTGAAAATGATCTCTCAAATGAGAATATGACAGACTTCAGAATCTGAACACTTATACAGCACCATTTTTAAGGCTCTTTTCACATCAAAGTCACTTTTATGAATAATCACATGAGCATCACAGCCACTTCTCAACTCTTAACTGCAATATCTTACTGAATTTTGTAATGTCTCAGGGATGTACAGTAGTTAATTCTTACATGGTAGGATCTTGTTCTCTTGAACATTTTCTCTTCAAAAATCTTCCTAGTGTTGCTAATAAAATATGAATAAAATATTAAAGTTTTGTCTCAATTTAAGATTAAAGATAGAAGACACTGAATTATACATCTGATGCAGGCTTAGTGCTTCTAGATTTTCTATTAGCATGTTGAAAGAGACAGATATTCTATGTTTAAAGAGACAGATATTCTAGTAGTTTATATGATGGTATAATTCTTTCAGAATTTTGCTAGATTATTTGTCTTGTAGCAAGTTGTTTCTAAATCTAATCATGTGGCATACACCAAGAAAATTCTATTAATCAGAATTGAATATCCATGTTTGAATTTAATGTTTCTCTTTAACTTTCATAGAAACTCTTGCACCTGCAAGTTTATATGAAATAACATTTTAGCAAGGGGAAAAATATTTTCACATGAATGTATGTATACACATGCATCACAATCAGATTTATTTGTTTCAGGCTTCCACTGTGAACAAATAAGACCAACGTATTCTTTTTTGGGACTTTAAAATCTCCCTTAGGCTAAGTCATGCCATGTATTTATAACCCTAATTGTAACTTTTGTTTGTTTCTTTTAATATTTTTTTGGTCACTGTTTTTGTAAGAGATAAAAAGAAAATGTTCTGCAAATACATTCCCATCACTTTATTTTTGTCATTATTTCTAATCTGTACACTTTTTTTGATTTTGAAAAAAATAGTGAACAAAAATCACTTTAATAAGGAAAAAAAATATTGTACTTTATGAAAAAAAGAAAAACGTAGTGTAAACAGTATTCACTAATATTTACAGAACATCCATTCTAAAGCAATGTGAAAATTCTTCTTGCTTTAGAAATATTTATCATGCTTTTATTTCTTACAATTGATGCAATATCATGGGTGAACATAGGTAAATAAAATAAAAGTTAAAAACTTCCTTACCAGCAGATCTACAACAATTAAAGAATCAATATGAATCAGTGTTTCTGTAGGTGTGTGTTGTCTCTCAAGTTACAATGTGAGTTGTTTTGGCTACCTATAGTGTATGAAATTGAGCATTATCCACTGTACAGATTTTACAACCTATGTCACTTAGAGTGTTTTACTAATTTTACTGTATGCCAATAAAGTCATATCAGCAAAAAAAACCCCACCCATTGACTAGACTCATATTGCCATTATGGCTTGGATGGAAGTACAAAAGGTCAATTACTTACATAGCATTTAATAGGAGTTGTAAGATCTTTATACCAAACCTCTATTTTTGTCAGGAAGAGGCTTGTACCTTCTTAAATTTAATTGATATCATTGTTCTTAGTTCGTACAAGGGAAATAAGATGAATGGTGTTGGAATACATTCAAATTAGACTTCACACCTTTGTCTCTCTTGGGGCATCTATGTTGAGTATGAAGTGCAGTCTGCAGGCATGGCTGGCATTTAGGACCACTGTCTTAATTGGAATCAACTTACCAGCCACTGTCCACATAGCATTACAAAATTTTTTGTCTGGCTATAACTATCAATTAAAATCACACCAGTAGAAAGATGACACAGATCTTTTTTCAACTCAGCTTTCAAGCATGTTCTCTTTAATAAATGACTAGGATGCAGGATTCAAAAGCATGCTAAAGTAAATTTAGAGATGTCATTAAATTAAGAGATGTTGCTGAGTCCCTGAAAGACAGAGAATCTTGAAAAACAGGGGGGCTGAGAAATCACCAACTGCATGAGATTTAACAAAAGCAAGTGGAAAGATTCTGCAGAAGGCCAGAAGGCTTCACGGCAGCTGTAACCCCCTCACAGGCAGCAGATGGGTAGTACTGAGCTCTGCTTTCTGGTGACACCAACAGAGTCTGAGGGAACAGCATGGAGCTGTGTCGGGGGTAGAGGGAGGTCAGGTGGGGGTGGTTGGGCCCTGCAACAGGGGCCCCAGGGTTACTGGCCCAAGCTGCCAGAGTTCAAAAAGTATTTGGACAATGCTCTCAGACACAGGGTTTGAATTTTGGGTGGATCTGTGCAGAGCCAAGGGTTGGACTCAGTGATCCCCTTGGATCCCTTTCAATTCAGGATGTTCTGTGATCCTCTGATTCCATGATATGAAGGTTAAGTAAAACTGTAGTAGTGAGCTTAGATGCCAGAGATAGTTCAAAACACTTGTCTGTATTTGAATTTACCTGTTTAAGTGGAACATGACATGTGTTACATGACATGGGTCACACTAGAAGTCTTCTTGAAAACCTGTGCCTGACAAAAATGAGTGCAATCTGTCAAGGTAGCACAACTGAAGCTTGCAATGAGAAAGCATTCGAAACATTTTTTCAAGCATTTTTTTTTCAAGTTTTGTCCAGTTCTCTGCTTTTCTACCTTGTTAGATGAGAATTTGAAGAAAAAAAGGGCTCTTCATATTCTCCTGGATAGGTTGTTGAAACTTTTCAAACGTAAAAAAAAAAAACACCAAAAAACATTGCGGGAAGGAAAGCCCAGCAAAGCTTGGTGAGCTTAGCAGGAGATTTAAAGAGATTATATCCAAAGTTCACAGACAGACTTAGCAAAAGTTGAACTTGACTGTTATCTTGAAAAGCTTTTCAAGGCAGGGATCATCAACACCACCACAGTTCTCATCTCTGGCAAACAATTTCAAGCAGCTTTAGGTATCAGATTGTATAGCCCGGGAACGTAAGAGAGAATTTTCAGGGTTGCTGTTTCTTTTAGGCTTCTGATTTGGAAGCAAAATTTACCATTGCTACATCTAGAGAAAAAAAATAATAGTAACTGAATAATAGTAATAGTAATAACTGAAGATCTGTAAAAAGGTCACTCTCTCTGTGTTGTCCATATTATTTTCAGTTTCAACAAGAGTAAATCTGAAATGATTAGAATTTTTCCTAAGATCAAATGAAAGCAGTAGATGGTCCCTGGCTTTGAAAATAGTACTATATAAAACTTTCCTCTCGTAAGGATAGTATATAGTCTGATCAGAAGGCCACCTCACAGTGGTTTGGTGAGTACATGAAATTAATCTTGTGTTTCTTCTTACTAAGAAGAAAAATAAAAATTAAAAACCAAAACAAAAAATCCAAACCCTCCTCCTCGTCCCCCCGGGCCCCCCCAAAAAAAAAGCAACAACCCAGAAAAGAGCAGTACCTTTATTGAGCATCTTATTATGAATGTCATAGCCTGACTGAGTATGGTACCTGAGGTGATCTCTCCTTTTTTTTTTTTTTTTTTTTTTTATTTTTCTTTTTTTAACATTCAGTTTACGGGTACAATTGACTGGACAGTGTTCTTTTCAAAAGACTGCTAGATGGAAAATGCTAATATTACTTGCTAAGCAAGCTCTTTTTAAAGTTCCCATGTTTTGCGAAATAAAATGAAGTTCACAGTCATGTTTCATGGAAAGAATGAGTAATGTATAGCATAATTATGCTCGCCTACTGCATTGCTACGCATTGCCACAAGCTGCCAGACCAGCGATGTGGGGGACATAGCTGTCATCTGTGGCAAACCTTTATGCAGTTTTAAATAAGATTAAATTTTTCCAGACTAGTAGTCTGTTACTAATATTAAATATGTCTTTTTAAATCAGTTAGTCAGTGCAGAGGTTGGTCATGAAGATTAGCTTGGAAGTTTTAGGGTATTTTGGGGATGTTGCATACTACTAAATCAGTGTCTCATGTGGGACTAAACAAGTGTCTGAGAGTCAGGTGGAAGTTCATTAGCTTCAGTTTGATCAAGTTCTCTCTTAAATGATAGTCTCTTGGAGAATAAGAACAAGAGTGACATAGCAGTACCCAGAAAACATTAACAGTCAGGAAAATGTTAATTTTTCTCTCTTTATTTTTTATTTTTTATTTTAATTCTATGACAACAGCTAACCTTGTATGTAAAATTCAATGATTTTAAGGAAAGAAACTAAGTAACTGTTACATAGTAACAGTTATAACTGTTACAAGTAACTGTTACATACATCCATATTGTTTGTTTAAGGTATTTTTCCTCCTTCGTATTTTTCCTATTTTTAAATGTGTATTTTGTTCCAGTGGGCAGAGGCCAGTCCTAATAACAATAGCAATAATAACAATTAGATTTGTGTGTATCACAGAATGACCTGGGTTGGAAAGGACCTCAAGGATGATGAATCTCCAACCCCCTGCCACAGGCAGGGCCACAAATCTCCCCATTTGATACTAGACCGGGCTGCCCAGGCTCCCATCCAATCTGGCCTTGAACACCTACAGGGACGGGGCATCCACAACATCTCTGGACAGCCTGTTCCAGTACCACTCACACAATATCAAGCTTTCCTAGGCAGAGCTTGACTTGCTTAGATCTTCTCTCACAAAGAGAGTGACTATATTGCTTGTCTTTCTTAAAAAGGACAGGGCCATCCATGATATCATTCTAGTCATGTGAGCTGTCCCACTATGTCCTTGTGATCTCAGTGAGCTCATGGTACTGTGACCTCATACAGATCTCTAGTTTTTCCTGTTTACTCCCAGTGCTGTGTGCATTGGTATGGTTAAGATGACACAGCAATAAGGATTGAGACTGACACGTACTAAAAGCAGAAAAGTAAATAATTTTGTCAGGCAGGACTATTTACTTGTAATATGCAACCCAATTTATTTAGATCTTAAAAACACATGACAAAAGGAAATAAACCCATTTTCTTGCTAATGTTTCTGAAACCAAGTAGCCAAATAATGAGAATACCTCAATATTTTTTATATTTCTTCGAGTTTTATATTTGAATAAGAGTTTAACTGAATGTCAGTTCTTATTTAAAGTCAACCACGGGAAATGCTGAAGGTAGGTATCTTATTAGGCCAAGTTGTCACATATTCTTTACTCCATCATAAACTACTCTGTTATAGAAAGCACCTGTTTAGAGCTCCTACACTGAACTTAAATGCATGAATTCAATCATCATATTACTGTATGTATTTTATAATTTTGTGTGCATAGTGGAGAAGGAGGATTAATTAATGTTTCCGAATGATGTTAGGAGATTGATAACTACGCTATTCTTTTTGCTAAGACGAACATCTGGAAGAGATGAAATCTAATAACCTTTATACATAAATATTACTTAATGAGTCAGTGCTTCAAGGCACACTGTTTTCTCATGGGTATTGAATGTCCTCTTCCCTAATTTAATGACATTTTCAGAAGTATGGTGAAAACAATGTAGAAGCACTTAATGGAGTTTCCTAGAGGAAAATAATGGATCTTAATGGTTGTAATTTAAAGAAGATGTTCAGCATGTATATGGAACAAATTATATTCAATGATACATTGATTGGGAAACTCCAAAGTAATGTTGTCCTTCAAAATGTCACATATTGCAGTCATCCGAGTATCTGAATTCTCTCTCTCTCATGTATTGTGATTCAGGGTAGAAATCATAAATAGTTCTTAGCTTTCATGAGATTTCTAGATATCTGTTAGAATCAGCAGTAAGTGACTTTATAATGTGTAAATATGGTTGTGCTCAAATGGTTTTATTACTAATTTATTTTCCACTGAATGTATTTTTGTGCTTAATTTTGCACAGGGACAATGTGGGAACCAATTTAAAATGAAAAGTATACTCCATGTACAAATACGTATCTCTTAGATCTGTGTGTGATATTGGAGAATTTTCATCTTGGACTTTGGATAATATAATATATATATATATAATATATAAAATAGTACTATTTGATGATAAGTTATTTCAGGGGTGGTGCTGAGCTACATTACTTTAGGAAAAACAAAGAGAAGACTGTGACTTTCCAGAAGTTTTTTGTTGCATGCAGAAAGCACACTCCTGTTACAAGATTTCGTATATTCCATAAAAACTTAAACATTTCCAAATCAAGGTGTCTGTAATACATAGGATTGATAACGTTCTAGAAGTTTCTTTATCTTTATTCTAGAAGAGGCCCGGATAGTATCTTTGTCCAGGCTATGGCCTGTAAACTGCACATGACCCTGGACATCTAGTGATGTGGCCCAAAAGATCATAAACTTTCAACATCATGATGTGATTTTTAGTGATATTTTTCATGAGTCAATTGCCCATAGCTTGACTACAAACTGCAGAGGTGACAAGGGAACTCTGTGGAGAGCAGGGTGCAGTGCTAACTCCAACTCTCCTGCCTACCACACACACTCTGTTAAATTGAAATGTTTGTATTTCACGTTACACGCACTTGTGACTCTTGAGTAAAATGCAGCAGTTGCTGATTATGATATTTCAATATACTGGTGGCTAAGTTGGGATAAAATTTAAAAAGTTTTTATCAAGTCATTTATAGAATTGAAAAGATTCTGCAAATTTTCAAATGAAATGTTGCAAACAGGCGTTCAACTCGAAGAAAAATTTGTTCTTTTTCTTAATGAGATATTTATAAGATCTATACTACCAGAGAACAATATCCATTTCATAATCCTGCCTTAGTCATGTCATCATTTTTGGCAGTAGATATATTTTAGAACAATTATGAGAGGTTCTCTGAAAATAATGCTTCCTATTTTATGTTGGCTCACAATTTCAGAGGTGTATGTTGGTGGTATAGCAGTAGAGATTGAACCTTCCCAACGATATTCTCCTACATTTTGCTGCTGTGTAACAGATGGCAGCAGAAGGACAATCTGACAAAACGGTTTCTGACATGGGTGTTCATATGAAGAAAAGTCATTTAATTCCTTTGTGTGGAAAAAAAATGGCACCTATTGACATTCACTGATGCCTGATGAATTGTTATAGAGATCAAGCAGTGGACAGTGAGGCTGTGGGTTGTTTATTTCAGCAGTGGCAACAGCAGTGTAAAAAACAAGCCGCATTAAAGACAACCATACTGAGTTTTGAGAGTGCAGGCTCTTGTCCATTGCTGATAAAAAATGCATAGTTGATGGTAGGGGCTAAGTTGAAAAACAGCATTTCATAGCTAAGAATTTTCTCTAACAGTGTTATGTGCTCTTTGTATGCATTGTAATTTCCACAGAAATAAATCAGAGGCATTATTTTCAGAACAACCAACATATTTTCAAGGATGAAGCACAGGAAGAGTAAAATTAGATTAAAAAATCACTAATGAGCACCTTGAGAACTCATGAGGAATTACAACTGCTTCCATTGAACTAGACATCAATGCATTATTTCCATAAAATGTTGAATATTCCACTAGTTTTATGTTTTTGTTACTATTGTCTTTTGTTTTAATAATAAATGTAAAATAATAAAATCAGTTTTGTTACTTACATCCATTGACTATATTATATATATTATATGTGTCCCAAGATAGCTCCTTTTCACTCACTACCTTTCAATCCGAAATGCCTATGGTTTACACATTTCTTTTCCCAGATGAGTGAAGTTACGCAAAACAAATCCAAACTCTAATGTCTTCTGGTGTAGTTTGACTGAGATCTTTGTTACAGTCTTAATTTTTTTTTTTTTTTTTCTTTTTTTTCTTTTTTTTCCTATCCAGATGGCAGACCTTGTAGAAAGTCCTTACTTGGAAATAAGGGAAATCTTGAAAGGGCAGGAGTTTCTCATGTGATCCAATAAGCATACTCTGAATTTGCAAGCTGTGCACAGTGTAAAACTACCTGTTTTAGGGTTTTTTTTTTTTTCCCTTAAATTTTTCTTCATAACCAATTAAATCTTCTAAATGAGTTTTTCTATAAGAAGCTCTATTAAGATTAGACAAAGCTTGTCAAAAGACAAGTTCATATTATGTAAGAGCCAAAGTAACAAATAAAGATATATCATTTGGCAAAGTAAGAAATCCTGAGGGCTCAATACTACTGGGGATGTAGATGACAAAAGTTCTGCTTGTTGCTGTGCTGGTCTAAGATGATTAAATAAGGGTTTAAAGCTGATCCTCTGATCGCTTAGCTAAGTTCCCCAGCCAACCAGCTGTGTGTAGATACATTCTTGCTTTTCTGAATCTAGAGAGAAAATGATGTCTCAACCTGAGAACAAACATTCTCGTTAATCTATTTTTACACTGAAACCAAAACTAATGTTGATTCCACAAGAGAACCATCATCTTAAAGGTCACCTTAGAGCCTTCCTACATTTTCACGCTAGTGACTACTGAGTATGAGAAGGATATTTTTTCTCCTTCATTTGATAAATGAAGAACTTGGGAAATTTCACAGTTCAGTTTCCATTCCCTGAATCAGATAGGAATGCTTTAAAATGCTGGGGTTTCTTGTGGAACAGCAGTTTTGTAGAACAGACTGCTAGAAGTGCTGTGTTAAGAGGATTTTGCAAGAATGGATGCAGCAATATGGAAGCAGCTGCTTCAGTATGGGAAGAAAAATTCAGAATGAGAGGATGTCCATACTACACATATTCTTGGAAATTTAGTAACTGCAGTAAGAATGTATGGCTCCTGTGAAACAAAGAAATGAGATATAGGTTAACTGTAAGTATCAACTATTCCGTTCGACAGTTGCAATGATTGATTTAAAAACAAATCTTAGACCTCACACTGACCTCTAAAAGATATACTTCAGCTAAAAATGAAAGTTTTTTTTTTTTTTTTCCCAGCAATTTTCACCATTTGTAACACCTACTTAACATTTCCTTAGAAAATGGATTTTAAAACAATTCAAAGGTCTCCAAAGACCTGAACATTCTTGCTTTTGCAGCACGTAGTCGTTTCTTTTCCCTTTTCAATACATCTTGAGACTTACTCCTTTTGTTCTCTTTCTTCTCTGTCAAGCACTCTCATCACAGCTGTTTAACTCTGTATAAGTACATTTCTTCCACGGTAGCTTTCTCTTCTGCTTATTTCTCATACAGATTTCTGCATCCTATGGATGCATAATCATTTATCATATCATGTACCTACGCTGTTTTATTTATATGTCCTATGAAGTCCTTGATTCAGACACAGAATTTACTTGCTGGTCATTTTCTGCATTGCTTTTACTTGCTGCAGCATTCAGCATGCAGATGATGCATACAAAATGTAACCAGCTCTTTAAAAGTGACTATTAAATTTTAATCATCTAAATTAACATGCAATTAATAATCTTGAGGATCAGGTGATGTTGAGTATCACTATTAAAAAGTGATGGCTTGAAAACTGTTGGTGCAAGAAATGTTGATTACAACAGTAACTTGCTGGAGTTTTGCCCATTGCTGGTGCATTTCCTATGTTGAGAAATGAAAGTATGAATACCCATGTATTGTGATGTGAGCTTCTTGAAACATTCAGAACTAAATCTCAGATCTCATGAAGGTCCAGAACCTCGTTTATCATCACTGATGATCCAAATATTGCTTCAGCATTCTACTAGATTTATATTTTATTTTATATATTAATATATTATATACTATACAATTATTTTATATACTAGAAATAGCATGGATATCTATGTTCTCAGACCTCTTACATGTAGGAAGTTTATCTAATGTTGCAATTGCTTCACTCTAATCTGAAATCCAAAGAGTTAATGAACTGAATATTTTCACTTTTTCTGCCAATTACGGGCTCTACTAACTTTTACTTTCAGAGTCTGTGAAAAATAAAAGAAAGCAAATGAATATATTTTTTCAACATGTATCAATCTCTGAATACTCTTTGATCTCTTTAAGGGTATCCATTGTCTTAGTGATTGGCACACTTTTATAGAAATAACTGGAACTTGGATTTGAAATAATTGACACCAATGGGAAAACGTATTAAATACAATTATATCTGCCTCACGCTTATTTTTTCCCAGTGTTGACATTAAAGATAATCTAATCCTTATTTTTATTCTTGAAAACAAGTGATTTAGCCAAAGGAAAAACAAAATATTATGAAAGCAGTATTGTATACACTATTCACAAGGAAGACACCTAACAAATATTTAATAAACAAATATTTTTGCCTTTAAAAAAGTTGCCTTAAGCATTTTTTCTTACAATTTGTTTGGGAGATTTTTCTTTCTTAGTTCAAAGTCATAAGTGAAAATGAAAGAAACAAAACAAAACAAAAAAACAAATTCAGAAACTCATAAAACTCATTGTACTCTTGTGCAGATTCAGAATGTCTGTGAGAAGAATGTGTTTACCTCTTAAAAATTTGCCTGTTTTTCTGTTCTGCCTGTGAAATTTTGCTTTTACAGCCCTGGAATGAACTTTTAATTAATACAAACAGTTGGATATTAAAAACATAGAGAACCTGCTTATATTTATTTTAGTATATTTTATAATAGAAAAGGTTGTTTATTCTTGTAAGCTCCATTAAATTTAATGGGCGAAATAATATTCTTCTCTGTAAAAAAATTAGCAGTGTGCTGCAGATAATTAATCAGAAAAGTACAACTCATAGCTCTTTTCTAGAGTTGTAGGTACTCCAAATATTTCTTGCCTAAGAACTATTTCTAGACAAACAAAGGAGATTTGGCATCTAAGAACCCATGTAGCCTACTAAGACAGATCAAGGCATTCACACTCGGGCTCAGGTTTGGCTGCTCCACCAACTCTGGTGGTAAAACTTCTCTCTCATTCTTTTCACAGCATAATGAAAACATTGTTTTAGAAAGAAATGGTTCAACAAACCGTTGACATGCATCACCCGTGTGCCAGAATTTCTTTAAAAATCAATACTGAAATTATTAGTGTTCAGCTCCTAAAAGAATTTCTTTGTATGTATGTCAGAGGCTACTGAAGTGCTGGGCAAATTATTTTTAGCTTTACCCCTTTTCCTGCTCATGCATACTTACTTGAAAGCGTGATCATTTAGGTGGCAGCGAGCTGATGTATAAGAACAGAAATTCAAAGCCTTTTACCTAAAACTAATGATAGAAAATTGAAAATGGGATAGAATGTAATTAAATCAAATCCAATTTAGAAAGTGATATGAATGCCTTTATTCAGAACTAATGCCTAAATTTCACTTCTCTAAAAGAAAAGTAGTTGCCCCTAATATTAGCATTTGACATAGTATGTTCTAATTCATTTGAATTTTTTTTTCCATTTTTATAGGAAATTCGTTTTCCTCGTTATACCTTGCCCACTTGAGCCAAGACAAAGAACAGCCTGTTGAAGTTGTCACAAAAAAGGTGTCTGGCTCAGCCATCTTGGGAAGGTGTCCTGGGTTAAGCCAAGATCATCTGGTCAGCCATTGCACTGTTTGTTTTTTTTTCATATACATCTCATATACATTTTATTTTCTATGTGTTTTTTTTTTTTTTTTTTTTTTTTTTTTTTTACAGATGGTAAAAAGAAAGCTCTACATGAATGTTGCTCAAGACTGAAACTGTCTCTGGAAAGTGGAACTTTAATCTGAACAGATCAAAGTTCTCTCGTTTGTTACATGTATTATACTCACTGGTTAAAAACACAGAGATATTCCTTTACTCAGCCATCTCATTTTCTGTAGTTTTGTATTTTTTCTGGTAATACACTTACCCTAAAAGAGGTGTAAGTACATTTATATATCCACAATATTTACTTTATCATGATATAGTGTCTTCTTATTTTGAAACTGCTTCACTTCTATTTTATATGTTACTGCTGCTATTATTTTATGTGTTTATACATTTTATTTCTTATGTTTAAAATGTTTGGATATTCTGTCAAGCATAAGAAACACATAAAGACACATGACTATGCAGGATGTAAGTCCTGGGAAAAAGCAAAAATTTTATAAAAAGAATACTACGGAGTGTGTATCGGCATATCAGATCAACCAAAGGCATGATTTTTACTGCACCAAAATGATAAAACGGTATCCTGGATGGCCAGCTCTCCACATGTATTCATAGTTTTGATGTATGCTGTATTCTAAGCAAATGAGATTTCCTGAAGGACTACCTGCTCCTGAATTTTTTTCCTATTTTCTGGTTGGCTTTTATTTTGAGAGCTGTTGACTTTCTAATGACCATGTTCTATTCCTATTCTTTTACTCTTTAGTTGTTGTTATTTTGTTTTGTATGAAAACACCATTTTTTCATTCCTTCTCCTTGTTTTTCTATATAATCCTTATGCTTCTGATTGATTTTCTAAATTGCACTTCAGCTCTTGCTGTTCCCTTGTTACAACTCTCTCATTTTTTACCTTTCTAAAGAAGTACTTTTATATGTCAAAGAATAATAGTGCTGGATTATTTCTGTAACAGTGTTCATGTCTCCATTTATTCATCCCAAAGTAATTGCCATGTGGCATAGTCTTATATCTGAAGACTATGAGCAAGTTATTTACTTCTCATTGCACTCTAATATCTTACTTTCAAGTTTGTCAGCTCTATTTGGCATCTTTAACTCTGCACTAAGAGTAAATGTCCAGCATTTATTAGTTTTAACATTGTACACACTCACAAGCAAGCACATAATTAAGTCCTCTTTTCAATGGCCAGAGATGTGGGATTATATCAAAGGGAGGCAGGCTGTAGAGTGCAGCTACACAAAATAGCATATAGGGTGAGAATTTAGTGCTGGTATCATATACAGAGAGTATCTTAGCTGGCAGTTGGTAGAGTGAGCTTGAATTAGTTACGAAGGCTCATAGTTCTGCCCTCTGGCAGAACTGTCTGATGGCTGAGAAATCCTGAAGTCTTACACTGTGGCTGCAATTCAAAATAATCTTTTTCTGCTGCTGAATATTACACTGGGGAGTATGGGGAGAACTCAGATTGAAAGTCAGCACTATCTGTTCCTTATTTCTGCCTATTGAAATGTAGTTTTGGAGATATTTTCTGAAATGATTCATGGGTCATCAGGATTTCACTGAGATGTCTGTTTAAGAAGTCTCACTTGTGCAGCATGATAGGAAATAGTGTCAACCTTGATAGGAGACGAACTCAGCAGGGAACATCCTAGCATCCTGACAGGCATCTCTGCACCTTTTTATCACTACATAAGCAGAAAATACTGCTTTGTAATGATAACTCACTACTTTTGTGCAGTTCAAGAGAAAACAGCAGCAAAAATACTACTCACAGTAACTAGTTTCCTTCCTACCTCTTGGAGTTCTTCATCTGTATACAATCTGATATTTGTTTTGAGAATATGATCACATCTGGCAGTAACTACCTCCAGCAGAGACCTGAGCTTTTAGAGAAAGGACTTAGCTCTTCCTGGACTTTTCCTCTAGCTGAAATACAGCAGAATTTTTGCACTTTTTCACTTTTTTTTTTTTTAATTTGTTCTTCTCTTGTGATATATATAGCTGTAAGAATTATGTTTTCCACAGAAACTTCTTTTTTATTTGAATTAATCAACATATCAGAGTTCCAAGTGCAAAACTAATTTGTCCACATGTTCAGAGTATTTACATTTTAACAGGACTGAAAAAAACAAAGATCCGAAATTGTTCATACAAGATAGAAAAGGGTGGATTCAAATTTGTTCTGAATGGAATGTGAAGATT
Organism: Centrocercus urophasianus; assembly: GCF_019232065.1. Classification (NCBI taxonomy): domain Eukaryota; kingdom Metazoa; phylum Chordata; class Aves; order Galliformes; family Phasianidae; genus Centrocercus; species Centrocercus urophasianus. Next base: position 30,131,709 of record NW_024884142.1, read on the forward strand.
TGTAATCTTTCAGTCTTTCTGTATGAAACAGTAGCTGCATACATGACATTTTCAGGATGAGGCAAAAGTACAGATAATTTATCAGAGACCCAGATTAAAATCCTTATTTTGTCTTATTTGGAATGCTTGAGGGGAAATGTTTTTATTAAGAATCAGAAAATGTAGAATGTCCACTCATCATCATCCCTGTCAGTACGTTAACAAATGGACTCAGAAGTTTTAAAAGACACTATTTTTTTTTTAATAATCTTTTTTTTTTTTTTTTTAATAAAAAGAGAAGCTTTTATTTCTACACAGAGGGAGGGGAAAATGTTTTAACCTTGATGCTGGTTACAGTAAGGAAGTATAATTTACTTTGTAGGTCTAGTCCAAGGGTGTCTTTCTATATGAATAGACTGATCCACATACAAACTTCAGTTTATGGTTCAGTTGCTCACAGTATGTCACCTGGCTCGCAGATGCTGACTTTGAAGATGTCCCTGTGTCATGTCCACCAGCTGCATTTCTGTGTTTTAGATATCAAAGGGTGTCTCAAATGTTTAAGCATCCCCTAATTGGTTTATTTCTACTTCTGACTACACCCACTACAACCTCTAATTATAGTTCACCGGTTTAGAGGGATATATCCAAGTTAACTACTCTTTATAAATTAAAATTGAAACTAAGTCTGCATTTTTGAGATAGATTCTTGTATGCAGATCAGTGTATGAATGGAAGAATGAGTTGTGACTGGCTCTCCTCACTTGGAATAGCAATTAAGCTAAGTTAATAGCAATTAAGTTTAAGTTAAATATGCTCAGTTAGGTGCATACTACTCATAGCACTGGATAATGAATAAGCTTTTCGAACTAAATGCATGAAACACCATCTAGAATAGTCAAACTTTTGGATACAAAAGAGACAACAGTTCATTAATCTTCCCTCAGACTGAGAGGAAGGCCATAATGAATATCTGTATCCTTCTAAAAATGTCCTTGTATATAGGGTGCTATATTTGTATTCTGTTTGTTCCCTTTTCCTCCCTCTTACCCACTTTAATAGAATCTAGTTTGAAAGCAGAAAACTAGTCAAGGCTGCAAATATACTTAGAATGTACTGCTAAAGCTGAAGAGGCAAGTTTAGACCTGAGGGATATCTCTTAAACCTGCAGCTTTCTGATTATGATTTCTCCATTATACTGTTGTCACTAAAAGCTACTATAGGAAGAAAAATGAAAACCGATTGGGGACTATGTACTATTTCATCCAGAATCCCTGGAGCACACTGAAGATGGAGGAAAGTCAAATCAAATGACTTGACTAAGCCGTTGCTATAACTTTATCCATTTCACCCTTCTTCCTTTTCTTCCACTTCCATAGTTAGGATACACTGACCTACTGTGCACATAGATAACAGCTTTCAATTCATGGAACATCCAGCCTACCTTAATGTAAAAACTAGGTGGAAACAGAAGACCACAACAATAATTAATCAAACTCAGACCCTTTTTAGCCGAGGTAGTACAAAAAAATATGAACCAATGTTGAGATTTACTTTTTCAAAGTTGCAAATTCAGATTTCATGTGAAAAATAGTCGACTAATGGTATATTATACTTGAATAGGTACTTAAAAGACCTTGTGACAAAAGAATGCTACTGAGTTTGCAAAGGCAAACCCTTCAACACTGAGAAAAGTTTTGGGCTTTGTAACTTTAATTAAAATCTCTTAATTTCCTGTCACTGTATTAAAGATGATCACGCATAATTTTTTTTTTTTTTTTCATGTGATAGTGTCCTTATCTATCACTTAAAGTAACATTTGTTAGTCGGTGGCCTTTGCCCATACTCTATGGAAACAGAATTTTTAGTTTTTTTCTTGGACTTGCTTTTAATATATGCAACAGTATGACGATTTAAGTCTGCCCAGACTGCTGCAAGTACACCTTCACATGTCCTTGAAAGATTTGAAACAGTATTATCTATGTTTTAAACAAAATAATTATTGTACTGAACAATTTAAAAAATCATTTATCTCATATGTGTTGAGGGAGTGAAAGTTGTGATAGGATGATCATTAGCAAATTTTTAGTTGGACAGATTTTGTGAAATTTGTTGTCTGCTCTGAACCAAATATTTGTCCAGGAAAATTTCTTCATAACAACTTTTAGTCAGGCAAGATTATAAAAAACTGAAACCTGTATCCAATTATTGAAAGAGTAGACCTATTATCCAGCTGTATTTCATTAAATATTAATATGTCAAGGAACAATCAAAAATAGTCATTGTAGCACTGGTGTTAGATTTTACTACATACAAACAAGTCTCATTTTTTTTAATGGATCTTCTGAAGGAATTATACAAAGTATATTAATACATTGTAGATGGCAATTTTAGGCATCAACAAATTTATCCAGTTGAAATATAAACTTAATACTTGATGGATCAGTGATATACCACTAAAAAGTTTCTGAAATCTTGTGGAAATTATCTAAAATCAATCAACTTTTTTCTTTTTTTTTCTTTTTTTTTTTCTTTTTTTTTGGCCAAGAAAGTTGAATAGAAATGTGGAAAAAATGAGGCAGAATTAAAGCTTACATATTAAATGATTGTGATTTTCAAGGGTGTAAGAATGTAACTACAGTACTTAATGACATTTTTCTTCTCTCATCTCCATAAATGTTAAAAGAGTAGCAGAAAGTAAAGACCATGACACTGAACTGGAAAACTTGAAAAGAAGTTCTCTTCACTGCTCTAAAAGTGACTTGCTTTTTTGACTTCTTCACATACTTTGTCATTTATTTAGGATGTGGTGGTCTGAAGATTTTGGGTTCTTTTTTGGTTTATGATAGGGGAAATATTACATCCTTTTAAATCTTTGGTCCATGCCTAGTCAAAATAGGAATCTGCAGAAAGACAATAGTAGGAAAGCAAAAGATAAATTTTAATCTCACCTCTTTAATAATACCTCTGAAAAGAATAGAAAAAATTTATTTCATACATGTTTAATATTCATTTTCTAATTTTTGAAATTGCCAGGCTCTTATTTAAACTATGATTGATACTGATAGAACCCTGTTTATAGGACTTGCATAATTGCATTTTATCCTTATCATATTGAGATATTTTGGTATAATTTTTCCACAACAATAATACCATGGCAGTCTTGGCTAAATTATACCTGCATTTACTATAACCGCAGTTCAGAAACTCCCACTAGTTTCGGCTCTTGAAGCAAAGGCTGCTGCTACTGTTGATGCCAACCCTTTACTACTTTACTTTACTTTACTTTAATACTGTTGTTTAGCATATCCTATTTGATCTAGCCTTATAGGTAGCTTGTCAGCACCTCAGGTCCCTACCCCATTTTAAGAACGAAACCTCGTTTCAAGCCTCTAAATAGCTGAGGTCAAAAACTGGAACGTTAAGTTTATGCAGAGTATTGAGTTTAACCAGGCATTACTAGCAGGTCCAATGTAAAGTCTGGCTCATCAGTTTCTATCAGCTTTTTTTTTTTTCCTAGACCAGATAATGACAAATCTAATGATAAACTGGCATCTTATTGTATATTGTTCCCTAAGTTATGATTACAGGACCCAATCAGACAAAAATTTGATTCAACAAACTGTGCAAGCCACAGACTTTAGCAGTATTTAGTGGCTTTTCCTGGCCTGAGCTCTAAACTCTCACTGAACTCTAAACCCTCCTTAAACTTTGCAGGACAGACTCTGCATATCAGCATAGCATAATGGTTTTTTTTTTTTTTTTGAAGCATATCAAGTGGGTTTTTCTGGTGGGATTTTAAATAGCAATAATAATAACAATAACAACAATAATAATAATAATAATAAAAACAATAACATGTTTTCAGTCCTTTCTACATTTAACTATTTTCCCCAAATCCCTACTGTTTTCCAATCTTTATCTATCTACCTTGCTATATCTTATCCCCAGCCCTAATTAAAACTCTTTGATGTTTGGAATTTACCTAGTTTATTATACCTTGTTAGACAAATTTTCTTCTAGCCTTGTTGGAAAGAACTCAAAGATTCTAGTAGATGCCATATTGAACATGAGCCAGCAGTGTGCCCTTACTGCAAAGAAGTAATAATGGTACCCTGGGTTGCATTAAGCAAAGTATTGCTATCAGTTCAAGAAAGGTAATCTTACAATTCTATGATTCTTTGATTCTTGGAACTCATATCTGAAGTAGTCCAGTTCTGGGTTCTCTGGTACATTGATATACTGGAGAGAGTCCACAAAAGGGGCACAGAGGACTGGAGCATCTCTTCTGTGAGGAGGGTTTGTGAGACTGGGACTGTTCAGCCTGTAGAATTCTCAGGAGGGATTTTATAAATGTGTATAAAAATACCTGAAGGGAGGGTACGAAGATAGATCTATACTCTTTTCAGTGATGTTCAGGGACAGCGTAAGAAAAAATGAACACAAATGGAAACACAGGAGGCTCTGTCTAAACATAATTACTATGTTGTTGTACAAACACAAATGCAGGCAGAGATGTTGTGGAGTCTCCATCTTGGAGATAGTAAAAGGACATTTGGACATGGCTCAGGTATCTTGGTGTCTCACAGCACCCTTCCAACCTTCCAATGTTCAAATTTCAATCATTGTCCAAATCTGAAAATTCTGAAAGTTCTTTGGCCTCAAGGTTGACTCATTATCTCTAGGAATAAATTGTTCCTTGCAGACCCCAAATGAGATAGGATTTTTTTAAAATTTTATTTTATTTATTTATTTATTATGGAATGTGTTAATTTTGCTGAAAACTGTTTAAGGTACAGATATTTTGATCTAAAAGAATAATGTAGGAGTGCCTTTACATCAGTGTCATTTGCAACACTTGACATTTAGACATCTCCTCTTCAATATTAGTCTTTTGGAAGGTGAATTATAGTTGCATTAAACATGGATTCCAGATAAATGTAATTTGCCAAATAAATGCTACTGATATTTAGATCCTGATAGTCTGCAAAATAACATAGAAGCTCAGTGCTATACATGTTAATCAGATTCTTTATATGCTCATCAAAATGAAGGTGCCTAAGAGCAATGAACTCTAAAGACATTTGTGTTATGCAGTAATCACTGTTAGCTAAACACTAGTGATAAAGATGTATCTGATTTCCAGTTTCTTTTATAAATATAGAAAATACTTGTTCATTATTGGAGAGGTCAAAGGCAGACTTCATCAGCCTGGATGGATGCCATTCTGAGCAAAGACCTCACCACAATATTTCCTTTTCCCAAGTGAATGTTCCATAAAATTGAAGTATACATTATTTTTTATTGTGTTATTAGATTATCAAGCATTAGAATCTTTTGACTTTGACTGCTTAAACTAATTGTTGATATATGTAAGGAATCCACCATCCACCCTATCCTTTCCAGTTTCTTTGTAATTGAGCTCTAATTTGCATGGTTTTCTTTCCCTCTTGGCATACTTTTAACTTCATAATTTTGTCTTGCTAGTAAATGCAATAAAAATATGCAAATAATTCCACATATGAAAACCTTCAAAACGTCCATATAAGGAAACCTCTTCTTAAAATTCAAGGCACTCTGTAGTACAAAGCATTAGCTTTTTCCAATGAATCATGTGGAAATGTACGTGTGGGTTTGCACTAAATCAATCTGTGGCTGCATTATTCACAACATATCATTACCGATGATTGTTCTGATTAAACTTGTCACTGAGTTATTGTGAATCATCCAGTCATATAGCCGCACAGTTTATAAACTTCATGCAGTGGGAAGACAAATGAAAAGAAAAGGTGTAGGACTGATATTTTGCTTTTGTATTCAGAAAAATTTTATCGGTATTATGTCTGGTGCTGCAGTATACAGAATGCAAACAGAAGAGCTCTAAACACTTTTTGGAAATTAATCCCAGCTTACTATTTACATTTGGTTTATTGTGATCATGTTATTAAAAAAAGTTACATTGATTCTTATATTATCTTCTACTATATCCTATTCTATATTCAATGTAACTAGTAGTTCATTATTCTGTCAGTGGTGGAGGTTCTGCAAGTGATGGAGAAGCATATCAGAAACTTTATCTTATTTTCTTTCTTTATGTTTCCTGAAGTTCTCTGATTTTCTGCATACAGCCTACAACTGCAATTTACTTTTTAATGTAGTCTTCCACTTACTTGCTTTATGAGGAATGCTGAAAGTATTCCATACTAAGAACCGTCTATTCACTTTTATCTGTGGACTTCCCTTTATTTTGTTGATAGCATATTCTCCAATAAATAATATATTGAGTTAACTTGAAGAAACCATACTGGAAAATGGAGGGAGAAAAATTGTTTCTGATATGTTTAATAGCTGTGATGTGAGTCATCTGCAGCTGTCTTGTGGGAATATTCAAAACTGTAAATTTTTGCTGAATAAGGATCTGAAATATAAAATGTCTGAGAACTCTATTGCTTAAGTCATGTAGATGTAAACCTTGTAAAAATGAATAGAGACATTTCTCAACACTGATAGTGCTGTTCTTGATCATTAAGATCACAGCCAATTCCAAACACTAATCTGATATTAACTGGATTTTTAGTGTTCCCTCTTCAAATATTTAGATTACTGAGATGTAATATTATTCAAATGGTCTAGGAAGATATTTCTGCTTTAGAGTTTTGGCAGCCCAAGTAACTTTTCAGCAATTTGCCTGGCCATGCAACACTAAAATTTATTTAGGAAAAGTTTAGTATTTCTTTTTAGATATCTATATGATTGTTTTGAAGTAATTTATGCAGTAGCCTTGATCTAGCTTTCACTTTTATTGTTAGGAGAGGAGAGGAGAGGAGAGGAGAGGAGAGGAGAGGAGAGGAGAGGAGAGCATAGCATAGACCTCATATTAGCCATGTAAGAACTAGTCTGAAGTAGCCCCCTTGCCCTGATGTATCTGACCTTTATCACCTTCTCTACACACTAGTTCTAGACCTTTATGTTTGCTAATGCAGACAGTACCTAAAAAGTACCTAATATATGCATTAGCACACATCTTGGTTTAAGTCTTTTGAAATGTAATTATATCTGTAACCATTCTTTTTTCAGGTCAGGCTTGATTATATGTGTAAAAATTCAAACAAATCAATACAGGAAAGCAGGAGGTTCTACAGGAATGGGAGCAACACCAGTATTGCATGCTTAAACAATGCAGTGTGGAAAGAGAATCCATCAATTACAGACCACATATTCACTGCATAGCTTCATTATAATCTATGCAGGTAGAACAGAGCAGGCAAGATCTGCCTTTCTGTGAAAGAAATTTTTCAAAGTGGTCTATGTGGTATTTCTGAAGAATTTGGTTTGGACTAGGAAATTAAAGCTTACAATAATAAAAGGCATTAATTGACAATAGAAATTTGCTATGCAGTGTTTGATCAAAAAGATAACATGGCGAGAAGATAGCACAAAACAAAAGAGGAACACATTTAATCTCTACTAACAGGTGCAGACATTTAAAGTAAGTGGTAAACATATACCAGTTGGAATGATGAATGACTCTGTTACTACGTTCCCAATAACACCCTTGAGTGGGCAAATCACTGCTCTGAGATATCCAGAAAGCATTTGCTGCCTCATTTTCATGGAAAGGTTATAGCGTGCCTATGTTTTTGATGCTGTTACCATTATTATGATCATTGGAATAGGATCAAGACTGTATGAATCCTTCAGGAATAAAAGTTTAAAAGTTTAAATGTAGTAGTGCAAAGTTTAAATGTAGTAGTATCTATGTACATAACAGAAGGATAGCCATCATTCTATAGAAACTACAATCTAAAAAATGCAGCATTCTTCTGCTTTTCCTATGAGATAAATATTAGAATCATTGATCAAATCTGAAGGTCATATAAAATCGAAAATGATCATTAGTCAGTCTGAGTAACAGGCAAGAATTGGGGTGCTCTAACTTTCTACTTAAAGGCTGTATGACTTTCTACTTAAAGGCTGTATGAAGGTACCTAAGCAAATTAGGCAGAATTTTATTTTTGTGGAACCTGTACAACTTGGTCACTGGCCTAACTTCAGTAATCCAAAATTTAGCATCTACTTTGAGCCTAGCCATTTTGGCTGCTTATCTATTATCAATGAAGAAATTATGTGTCCACTTTCAAACCTGACTTATGCTACCTCTCTGAAATACCAAGATGGTTACGCTGTGCAAAATCACCTTTGAAAATCCCTATTTTTCTCCAGAACTATAAAATTGCTTAGAAATCTTGTATATAGTAGGTTCTTTTTGTTTAGAAGGCTGATGTTACTTGAGCTGAAAATCAATAAAAATAGCCTAGCATTTCCAGAAAACAAATTATTTTGCCCTTAAATTGACATGAAGCAGATAGATGAATTATCTTTGGTTGAGGTACTGAACATTTTAGAGTATACATCTTTTTTTTTAGTTGGTTTTTTTTTTAGTTTTTTTTTTTTTAGGAAGTAGTGGTGCAATCTATGTAACCTCTTGACAGGAAAGGCTGACACCTGATTTAATCTCCTTAGCCTTCTCTTCTAGCTGATGAAGAGAGGAAGGTGATTCTGAGTGCAGTTCATTTCAGTCCAAAGCAGTTGTCTAAAATTCTTCAGACGGTTCTTCCTTTGAACTAGGACACCTGTTTTCTTTTATCTAATAAACCTAGAGTCAATGAGTCTACGTTGTGAAAGTTTCAAGTTAAGTAATTCAAATTAAGTCAGATTCTGAAAATTCAATCATTATCACTTAAATACAAACATAGGACTTACTGTAGAGTTATCAAGAGTAATAAATATTTATGCTTCTTTGTTCATTCTGGATGAATGTGGGCAAATAGTTTCAATGGGATACTTGTGTAATAAGACACTGTTTACTCATAATAGTAAGAAGATGACTAAAAACAACTTTAGATTGCAGGACTGTAAGTTCAGTCTTGCTGGGATGTGAAAAGGGAAAAATTCTAGTAATGGTGGCACTCCTGCTACTAAAGGTGCCTCACGGCCACTGTGATTTAAACCACATGAGAGAACAGTTGAATTGCTGTGGTCCCTAGCAATCTATGTAACAATCCAGTGTTCTACTGAGGCTTGTAGTATTGTGTAAAAATGATTAAATACCTTTTGTTGGTTTTCTGTCTCCCCTGTCATGGTTTGTCAGAACTGCCATTCTAAGTAGAACATGGCAAATAGGAGAAGCTTAATGAAAATGATAGCTTTTAAATGATAGACAAATCCCCAAACTCTACTGGCATAGAAAAAAGACAGTCTGAGGAAAAATTTCTTCCTAACGAAAGAAATACAGCTAAGAGCTGGGGAGTAGTAAATAAATAAATACAAGTAAGCAAAGAAATCTTTCCTTTTTTCTTTATGCAAATTTATTAATGACTCCTCTCTTTCTCTGAAAGCTTCTGTTTTCCTTTTTTCCTTTGGTTTTTAATCTGCCTGAGTGAATGCACAGTTTTTATTATAGAACATATGGTGACTGACTGACCCTATATATTAAATCAGACATAATCCATCCAGAGAACCAGTCAGTTAAATGTTTTTGATAATGATTGTTTGATGTAATTTTTTTTGGGGGGGTGGGGGGAGGGGGTCTGTTGCTACTGTCAACAATCAACTTAGAAAAATGTCCAAGAGCATATTTGTCTCTAGAGGTATATATCTGCCCTTTTGTTAGTTATCTGTTGTACAATATGATTTAGGGAATGAAAAGGTATCAAGGTAGCCAAAGACTGCAGTGATTCCATATTGTAGAAACTGTACAGTTTCCTTAATTCCTTCATGCCCTGCTCGGGTACAGCAAAGACTAAGATCTTCTGCTCCATAAAGATAAAAGAAGTCTTAATAAAAAGAAATAAAAAGAGATGAGAAAGTAATTCACACTTTGGGATCTCAAGTATTCCACTGAGACCAGCAGAGTATGTTTAAGATTGAAAATTTGCTAATCAAGAAAAGCTTTTAAAAACATAACATTGTTTTCTTAGAAGTAGAAAGAAAAGACAGGTTTTGAATTTGAAAATTGTGATGATTTCTCTTTTAAAAATAAGTATTTGCAATTATCCTTGGGCATAACTCTCATTTATAGCAATAACCTGACATAGAGACTGATTTAAAAAATAAAACACAGTAAGATGATTAGGATTCTTTCCTAGTTTTAACTCATTCAAAGTCTACTTTAGGTCAGAAAATTTGTTTCAGGTTGTTCATTGCATTCATACCTTCACTTCCAGTGGAGTTGAGCTCCCAAGACTCTTAGCCTTAGTCAATTAATGTAATGAAAGGATATTTTCTGAGAGGAATCATGTCTACCTCTTTGTGCTCACAAACTGGTCACACTTTCTTCTTTATATCAATCTTCTGTATTGATGATGGGAGAAAAAATCATGATAGAAAAACTACTCTGTATCTTTTCTTTTGGCACTGTTTTGATGGGAAAAGCCTTTTCTTAGGCATTTGCACAAAGGGGAAATCACTACATCTGTGTTCTGGTTCACTATTTAACCATCTAATGTCATTCAAATATCCTGTAGATTACAAAGACAGATAAAGGCTTGTGTACCTTTAAGCTGTTCATACCAATTATTTTTCTTTATGTCTTTAATCTGCTCTAAGCAGGAGTTCTTTCTTCTTCCTTCAAGAAGAGCCATGACAATGTGCAGGTGAAAGCACAGCAGCAGATACTCTTGGCATTATCTTTGAAGATGTGAAAGACATAACTTTGCTGATGAGAAAACCCAAAGAGAGTGTTACAGTGGCTCAAGCCTCAAGTCTTGATCCATTACCTGTGTTGCTCCCAGGCAATTCAATAGCTCCCAGATATCTTTCTGAGATTTCTTTCTGTTTTCTTTTTTTTTTTTTTTCTTTCTTTCTTTCTTTTAATCATAATTTATAAAAAACACTTAAAAGTTAATGTGATTCCTATATCTAAATTTGTAGCATTGATGATTCTGAAATCGATTTCAGTAGACGTTTTCCGTCTTCCTCAATGATCCTTTACTAAATCTTTGACAAATTTTTAGCAGAAATCCTAAAAATTATGGGGATAAAAATGTAAAAATATTTCTTTCTGAAGAAGTCTTTGGCAGCTAGAACATTTCCTTCCTTCCTTCCTTCCTTCCTTCCTTCCTTCCTTCCTTCCTTCCTTCCTTCCTTCCTTCCTTCCTTCCTTCCTTCCTTATCTTTCTTCCATTTTCCTCCTGTCTTTCTCCTCCTTGAAACCATTATAATGTGATTTTTTAAAATTAGATAATTTACAGGTCACCTACTTACATGTTGACTGCAGCAGTTTTTTATTGTAGATGTTGACGTGCCTTTGTTCAGCCTGGGCACTTAAGAAGTTTTTTTGCTGGCTATGCTGTTGATCTTTTTCTTTTTCCTTTGCTTTGCATAGTTTTAATTACATTACCTTTTGTTTTAGCATGTAAGAAAAATGACATTCTTTTAGAGTGACTTTTCTCAATTAAATCAAAGGTATGTGATAGTATTAAGGAAAATGCTTGCAAAGCGCCAGTCCAAGAAAATGAAACATTTCATGTTAAATAAGCTTCAAGAAAAGAATCCTGAATGATCTCATGTTTCATGTGTTGAATGAAAGCAAGGATTATAATTTAAAACAAGCAAATAAGATGATCCTGATTTTCTTCAAAACAAATTTTAAAAGATCATATTTTTTATGTCTGTGTTTAAATGATACATCCTTTGTAGGTTATACACAGTAAATAAATTAGCTGTTTAGGACAGAGTTTAATTCAGCTCTCATGTAATTGTTAGTGCTGCAAAGACTTCAGTGAAATTTCAGTAAAACTAGTACTGACTGACTGATGGAAAGAGTTAGGGTGGTTGGTCTGGCACAATGAATCAAATTTGCAGGCATTTAACCAAAGTATTATCATTAGAGATTTAAAAAGCATACAGAAAGCAGAAATAAGGGACATATGGGGCAATAACTGAAAGTTCTGACATGGATTTAAGGAACAAAATTATGTTATTTCACGATCTTGAAAAATATTTTTGTTCTTCTTCTGACTTGATTCCTGTGATTCCTTACAGATATTTTTATGTGTGATGGAGCAAATAAATATCTGTTACCATCTTTGGTGAGCAGATAATGATAAGTTAAAATGGAGCATTTTTAAATAAAAAATAAGTTAATTTTAACTTGCCTCATCCTATTAATCTCTTTCCACAAGAATATAAGACTGCTTAGGAAGAGAGCGGTTGAATAGGAAAGTTGAAAATGTGTGAAGATAACACAATCTAAACTCTCAAAACAAACGCACCTCGAAGAGAATGAACTCCTCTTAGGCATATTCTGCCACCAGTAGAGAGGGACTCATCCATGTGTAGAGCCTAATTTCCCATCCCACAACCTCTCTTTGCTACTGATTAATGCCATCAGTGTTTTTCTGTTTGCCTACAGCAAAGGTTTAATAAAGAGGCAAATGAGCTTTCACATTTCATGCTGCTGTTGGATGGTCCCACTGCTGCGCTGCATTGCATGATCTGGCTCTTCCATGGTGAGTCTTGAAGTGGAGACAGTCTGGACAGTGTTATGTCAAATTAGAGAGCACACAAGTGAGTAGCAAAGGCACAGGTAAAAATGAGCAAAGTATACTTTCTTCTGTTTCTGATAACGTTAATTTTGATTTGATTATCCATATGAATAATTTGCTGGAATACTTCTGTGTTAAAAATGCTCTTGCATATTTTATAAAATTAATGACTTATAGGATGAAAACCTGGAATACCTGAAGTATGACTGACAGATTTGCATGTTGTGCTGATCTTCAGCAGAGAAGGCAGAGAAGAAAAGAACCATCTTGATTTTTTACCTCAGAATGGCAATGACATGTCCATACAGATTTCCCCCATGCAGATAAAGGATTTTCATTAAGTTACAAAAACTCCACAATATGTAAAATGAGCATCCATGAAGCTACTGCCATTGCTTAATCATCCCCCGTGTCAGAGAAAAACAGTTGCAAATGGAGATATTTTCAGTGACATGTAGAGTGTCCATGCAGCTGATTCCATTTTTATGATGGAGCTACAGTCTCTACTTTTGCTTAGGGCCAGTGATGATAACTGTGCTGGGACGGTCTGTGCACTTAAGAAAAATCAATGTATTATGGTTATATTTCCCAGCTAAGGATGTGTCTATGTTGTTATGCCAGACAGATGTTTGTCTAACCTATTCTTAAAGACCTCCAATGGTGAGAATCCACAATGACCCCAGACAATCTATTTCATTGCTTCATTATCATTACTGCTAGAAAGTTTCCTAAATTGAATTTTCATCATAATTGTTTGTAGTTGTAATTAACTGATTTCCAGAATGCCAAATGTGTAAATTAAGATGACTGTTCCACTTACAACTCCTTCATTATAGCTTTTTGACAATATTAAATGAATCGCTGAATGCATCTGAAGAAAGGGTCAATCTAGAAAATATTTAAACTAATGTTGTAGTCAGCTATGTTTATTTCCTTGCACGAGACAGCACAGCTTATATCATGGTTTCCAGAAATCTACTGCCCTATGCCATTCAAATTGCACAAAATGGCCAGATACCGGCTATGAGCATCATCATAGAATTCCTGGAGGAAAGCTTTCTGATTGTAAAAATGTGAAAATTGTTCATATGGTTGTAAGTATTTGAAGAATCTTAGTCTATTCTATCAGGTTTTGACCTGATGTGGCAGGATTTCATTTTGCAAAAAACAGAACACCTTTCTCAGTTTAAGGCTGTTATAAAGCTACTGTTAAGAAAACCAGGCTTCCCTCTCAATATCTGTAACTGTATCAAGGAAAGAAGAAGAATCTGAATACTTGTTACTTTGCAAAGAGAAATACATACCTGAGTCCAAATTGAGTATGAAATACTATCACTCTCATTCAGTAACGCTTTTATTTTGCATGAATGTAATTGCCTACAAAGCAAGGTAGAAGGAAATCAAGTCCACTAGAGATCTGTCTTTTTCTCATCATAATTCAGAAAAGTACAGCTGTGAAAGCTTCTGAATTGCCCCAGCTCTTGAAAAAATAATTGCAGATGAGTAAGCTCTGCAGACATCCACTAACTGCAGACTAATGGAGCCAGCATTGAATGGGAGTTGGTTAATTAAATTAATAATAAATTTAGAGGTTTTCAGGTGGCAAGTATTTATGCAACAGGCAGGCACAGTAAGGTCAAAAGATTAAAAATGCTGATTTAAAAAACAAATGAAAAAGTTCATAAAAAGACTCATATCCAGACTTTTTTGTTGTTGTTGTTGTATCTGTAGTAATATTCATATAATAAATAAGCTTATGGGGGCCTAGTATCCACATGAAAAAGGAGTCTGTAGAATCAGTGGAGCTGCTATTGACTCTGTGAAGTACAAACAGATCCAGAAGGAAATTAGTAGATTCTGCTATCATAATTTCTGACCTACCTGTTATTTTAATATGAGAATGTGCTTTGATTATAAATACAGAATTTAAAGGAAATAGAATCAGCAGCAGTAGAAAAAATTCCTAATGATTGTAGGACTTTTCTCCCAGTAGTGATTTTGGAAGAAGAAAATCTTAAGGGTCAAGATGTGCAATCAAATAACTTAATAATGCTGTAAGAATGTAATCTCATGGATGTATATAATATAGTAACTATTGCAACAAGCTACCAAGAAACAAAATATATACTGCACATGTAGAAATGTACACTAGATAGAATGGTAATGGACAGACTCTGGGAAAACAGGGGCTAGAATAATCACCAATTCAATCGATCTTTTTTTTTTTTTCTCATTTTTTTCATGTTTCAGAAATGATAGTTTTAAAAATATATATATAAGAAGAAAATAAAATCAATATGCAAAAGGAAGCATGAGCAATTGGAAATAAATAGAAAAAATATATAGCAAAATGTAAAATGCTAAATCTTGATATAATTTAGGCACGACATTTTCAGCACTATTTCAGATAACATTTCTGACAATGGTGCATGTCAATAATTAAACTTTTCTGCTCTATGATAGGGTAAGCATGGTAGCCACTGAACTATTGCATATTTATTTTGGGTAACATGTTTGAGGTTGTTGAATAACATATTACAGTGAAGGCTCTAGAATATGCTAAGTAACTTGATCAGAATGAAAAGAAAGGTCTATTTGTAATTCTTATATGACTTTACTTCATTTGGGCAAGGAAAGTGAATCTGCAGAAAGAATGAAAACATTCCTCTTTCTAGTCTGGGAATTTCCCTTTTGTGTGACTTTCTTCTACTATGATTATTTCACCTAGTCCCATAGTACCTAACACTCTTTAAGAAATTTGAACAAGCTGAACTAGGTCACCAATGCCTACCCTTTCCAACCTATACTGATGTATCCTGAATATTTGGGCAGAAAATTAACATTCAGTTTTAGTTCACCACTTCTACTTTGACAATAGCCATTTATAAACCTTGAAGCTAGATTTTGTACTCAGATCTTCTCATCAAGCATTTATGATAGAATCAAATATGTCACATAACTATAAAAATAGGGCAATTTTATTGAATTTATAAATGTAGTTGAAGAGGTGCACTGTGAGTCTGAGGCTAGGAATATTAAGAAGATTCATCCACTGTGGGTTTTTCAAGCTTGGCAAAAAATAAATGCTTAACGTAAGTAGAGACATTGGTGAGCACTTCTGAGAAGCTTGATCTTAGTGACCTTGTAAAAGTCAGACAGTGGTTTAGTGATTCAGTGATCTCTGAATGGACTTAAGAAAACTCGACTTGCAAATCTGTGGTCTAACCACATGGAAAATAATTATATCACATGGAACGAAGTCATAGACCGAATCAGTATGACAGATCTGTACTTGTTCAAATAAAGTTTTATATTTGATCTGGATTTAGGCTTATCTATAAATGTGAAGGCACAAAGGGAAAGAAGATTGACAAAACCCTGAGTTAGAAGTAATAGCTTCTGATGCTCTTGATCACCTTCTGCATCAGAAATTCTTAATAAGTGTTTGGTTACACTACTGCAACATACTGCCAAGGTGACCATCTGTCAGTTAGCTTCCAGGGAAGATAAAGATATTTTCTTCTAAATGAAGATCATTATTATTATCATTCTAATTAAGGAGTAGGATTTTAGAAACATTTTTAACTTACCTGATGATATTAATAGAATAAGAATTCTTATTAATAATAATATCAATTCTCATCAGATATAAAACTCATGCTGGGATTGAGTAATGAAGGTAAAAGCTATCATGGAATCTTGAATCAAATTTATTAGCAGATGTTCAGTGATGCTGAGGAATTATACATGAATAATAAAGTGCAATGCTAGCTGAGAGCTCTCAATTTCCCTCTTTTCCCAGGAAGTACCCCTTTATGGAAGTCTTTTCCCACAAGTTTAACACTGTGTTGAATTTTAATTAAGTCATATTTGAGAAAACATTTAAGTGACAATGATTTACAAGTGATCAAGTGATTTTAGACTTAGCTTAGGGCTTTACTGACTAGAATGATTTCTCAGTTATGATCATATGTCTGTTAAGAGACTTGATTCAAATGTAAAGCTGTTATGGAGATTTTTGAGACAATGAAAGAAAAAAAGCAATTCAAGATGGTTTATGTTTTCTTTTGAAAATAAATAAAGACATTCATATTTTAGGTAACTAAAACATGGTGTAATTTTCACAGGTAAAGAAACAAGAAGTTTATAGCAAATTTGTCGAAGGCTATAATACCTCAAAACTGCCTCCCTATCACAGTGTCAAGTACACTTTGTTTTAATACCTGTTTAACCAATTCAACAGAAATAACATGTGGCATGAGTTGGAAGAGATAGTAATAATAAGAGCCCTCAATGATACTGAACCATGGTTTCTTTCTGGTATCTTAAAGACTAGGAGTCTGAGGGCTACAGATGTGAATGAAGACTAATGGATGGGAATGTAAAGATACAGTCCATTTCTGCCTAAGATTTTATGTTTGTTGCCACTGACTTTCTATAGGATGGATGCAAGATTACTCAAATATCTGAAGTATAAGGAAAGAATAAAAGCTAAAGTCAACTAGCTTATTCACCTAACTTAGACATGTCAAGTTTTAAAGTTGAGCTTTTGGCCAGTTAGATTCTCTCTCTTCTCCTCGATTTATCCCCTGCAAGGTGTTGCTTCAGGTAAAAGAACTGTGGTAAAATATTCATTGGTGGTAAAATATTAATTGTGGTAAAATAAATTCATTTCTTTCAATGGCTCTGCTTCCTGATCTTCCAGTCAAGTCCATGATATTTTCTAGCGGTGCAGCTTTGCCAGCTACAGAGAGAGTGTGCATTCTATCCCTTTTCTAATGCATTGCATTTATTTTCAGTCTATGTGCTGATATCAAACACAGGCTCTACAGTTTGAGTTAACTAGCTACAAATTCACAAGTATGATGAATTAGCTAACAACAAATTAAATAACAAAGATCTTGATAGGTTTGGGGTCCTCCAATGTCAAAAGTTTGATGGTGTTTCACAGAGGATGTTAGATGTTAGATTCTAAACCAGCCTTGTTCCTCTTAAATTTGCATTATTCCTGGAGCATCTAATAGTAAAATAATCCATGTAACAATCTTTAATGTCTCACTGATGACCTCTACTATTAAAAGTGAATATTGAAATATCAGATAAAGTAGCTAAATTATTTAAGCAAACTTTTTATCAGAAAATTCATATTCTTTGAATTTTCCATCAAAATCATTTGGACATATATAATTGCATATTTTTTTATGTTTCTTCCTGAAGTTTTATTCAAAATTCGTTCTTTGTTAGAGGCAGCTAAACTGAAAAAGCTTAGAAGAAAAAAAAAAACAAGCTAAAGAAAATTTCATCTTTAATACTTTATTTCTAGTTCATATGAATGTGATAAGGATGTATGAGATGGATAAATGAGAAAAGACTGTGCCATAGTCCTTATTTCTCTTCATATATAGGACTGAAGATATTTTTATGCTGCCACAACTCATCATATGACATATGCAAACTGCTTTCTATTGGGGAGAGAATATACACAGACACTTGGCTTTCCCTTAGAGAGAGTTCTGCTTCACACTGGATTAATATCAGAGCCCTGGAAATCACCGTATTTCCAGTTAATTGGAAGAAAGCCAAGTCTTTTTAATATTCAGAGAATTGTACATAAACAGTTCTATAAAGGGCCTTAAATTGTCATTAAATCCATCATCTTCTTGCCTTTTTGTAAGACTGGACAGATGTCTCTAGGATTTGTCTGTGATAATTGGTTTAATTCTCATTATTATTGCAGTTTTGTTTAGCCTTGACAGGATATACTCCCGAACGGAATTCTTGAGTCCTTATATGAGGAAAAACGAAATCATACGTCTGTGTGCCAATCTTATATAAAATTCTGACCTTTAAAAAATGTGATTTCCCTTACTATGGTCATTTTTTATTTTACTTACTATTAACTGTTACTTCGCAACACAGTAGTATGTCAGTATTTTTGTTACTACTTTTATGTATTTATTACTTTTATTGCTTTTTTGTTATTATTATTATTATTATTATGTTATGTAGGTGCGAGACTGTTTTTCTTCTACATTGCACATTTCCTTCTACTTTACACAGATATGTTCTGGTGCTTTTTGTTGTTGTTTTGCGTATATATTTTTATATTTTATTTGTCTTTTAAACGATACATGGAATAAATGTGCCTTAGTTTCAAAGAAATATGTGATACATCTCATTATTTGAATTTTTAGCAGGTAGACAATAAAATTTACAGCTCTGTATTAACAAGCAACAAACACAGCAACAGGTAGATGTATCCACCAGTTCCCCACTAAAAACAAAACTGAAGCACATGGCTAAGGGGCAGAATATGAATAATCAGCAGGGATAAGGAGAAGTGATCATGCAGAAGGAAAGAAATTCCACATTAATAATCACATTTGAGACTTGTAAAACAACTTTCTGCTGTTTCTAGTTGCCTTTACATTTCCAGTTGAACTTCAGTAGCAGGCCTGATGTAACAGAGGCTCTTCTAGTGCAGCAATCATTCTTACAAAATAAAATAAATTGATTTTTTTTTTTTTTTCTTTAGATAACAGAACAGTTTCATTGCAAAATGAACTTCTTTCGCGCATTTCTGGCAATGCCAGAAATATAATTATGTAAGCCAGAACTAGAAAGTCAGTTGGTCTAACAAATCTGAATTTCTGTGCAGCTGTTTGCAGTGCTTGTGGTATTAGATTCCGACAGCACGTTCTGCATGAAAAGTTAAGAGTACAGTCAGGTCTGCTTTATTCATAAATGGGAAGCACTAAGGGGAAAGTCAGGCTATGAAACCATTACAGAGAGCTGGAACTGTAAGACATCTTTGAACTTAACTTTTGGAAGCAAATTTTCATTAAATTGCTCTTTGAAAGACAGCACTATTTTTCTTTAAACCCATTGTCTTGCTGATTCTGCAGTACCCAAGAAAAATTACCTCACTGTTGAGCATACTGCTAGGAACATTATTTAGATCTTTATGGTGGGACTCAACTCATGCCTTTATCTATTTAGAAATCAAGAATGGGTCTCAGTTGCCTAGCTGGACATCTAAGTATCAGGTAGAGTATTTTGCCCAGCTTCCCATTGTTCATTGTTCAGAAATATGCACTTTCTTTTATGCCTTGTGACTTATGTTTTTTTTTTTTTTTTTTTACATTATCCCATACATGTACTATTCAATCTCCATTTGCTTCTTATCTGAGAAGAATACATTTTGAGAGACACTCAAAGTGTTTAATATAATCAAATCAGATGATTATACCTCTGTGGGTTATGGGTATGACATCTGAGTTTAACACTGCAAAAATTTCTTTTTCTTAGCTGGAAATTCAAATTTAAATTGTCAGCTCAAGTGTGTTAGACTTTCAAATTTTGATATTCTGTATGATGAACATCCTCTTGGTATGGAGTAGCACAAGGGCAATTTACATTTGAATTCTGAAAAATGCATTTCCTCTCTCTCATTGTAAGCTCAGAACAAAAAAGAAAGTAGTGACTGGAAAAATATGTTTTAATTTTTTAACGTAAATTTATTGACTTACAAGGTTATTTAAGGAAGATTTTGTCTAATTAACATGTGAAGGAAGGAAGATTTTTTTTCTGTAGGATGAGCAGTCAAATGGTTCATGAGGATAGCATTCACTTTTCAAAATATTTTTTTTTTTTCACTTCTCTCAAGATTACATAGTGATATTGCAGTACAACATACTAAGCACTACTCTTCTGTCGACGCAGGAAGCACACAGTCGCAAATGCCTAATTCCTGGGATGTCTCCAAAAGAACTGATTTTGTCTATTGAGAAGAAATTGTAATGAATAATCATTTTTCAGGTCAGATCTACATAATTTCTTAGCAGTGGAGACACATTTGGATGTTATAAATGACAAAATGTTGCTTGAAATCATGCAGACATAGGCTGTGACATAAGGCATAAACTAAACTTCAAAGGTTATATAATGTTGTCTGCAGTCTGAAAGCCCTTTGAATATATGCATTGAAGCTAGTCAGTAAATTTGATATCTGAATTGAGGAATCAGACTCAGTAATCTGAATATAGGCATATATTACACATTTCGACATTTTTTAACATCTACCTAGTCTGAAAAGATCAAATCTTCCATAGAAGTTTGTGACATCTTCTAGATTTTTATGTTTTACTTGCCTTAGGTTTCAGAGATGACCCTGAATTCTCTTTTTCACATAGCAAAAACAAAGTTATAGCTCTAAAAATCTCATTATAGTTTTCAGAGATTTAGCACCTCCTGTATACAAAGCTTAGAGACTGGTTCAGCTGACCTTATATCAGCTCAGAAGCATAGTTTTACACAGTACATCTGCAGAGGTTGGAGGATATCTAGTGAACTGATCCCTACCCTTAATCAGGCACTGTATTTGACTTCTAGACTTGATTTAAACCTGGAGAATATCAGCCCAAGTAAACTTCACCAGTATATAACTGCTGTCTGCATTAAAATGTTTATTCCAAAATGAGTCATATAGTCATGGTCATCCAAAAGATAGAAAGAATATATTGGTAGATCAGCTCATCTCTTTTCAATTAAATGAACTGTATGTCTCTCCTCAGCAATATGGCAGATGCAAAAATGAACGTTTCAACTGTTCTTGTTACCTTCTCTTCCAGCCAGCCTCTTAGGTGTCTCGCACATTGAAGAAGTCAAGGAGACAAGCAGCAGCCCAGAACAGCACATTGGTCTGCATGAATGAGGTAGCTATCCTTGTCCATGTGCATCTTCAACAAGCCTAGGAGATGGCAGAAATCTATTTCATAATTCTTCCTTCCCAAGATAACCTTTGATAATCAACCTCCAAATTTCTTTTTCAAAATTAAATGCTATAATTCCCTAGTTGGCTTGAACACCCAAGCTGTATAGTCATCTAGACAAGTAAGAAAATGCTGACTTTAGTGAAAAGAGAATGTCACAGAGGAAATAAAAAGGACTTATCACTAGACTGTGACTTAGGTGAACAAGTAACTTATTTGTACTGTCAGGGTGGAAAAGTGTGAAGAAAACAATGCTAGATCCCAGAAATTCTGAAACTTCTTGTCCTGTTTCATCACTAATAGTTTATAGTAAATGTTAGTAGATAGTAAATAGTAAATGTTTGTAGAAAGTTGACGTTTGTTTTCATAATCCAAAGTGAGAAATGTCAGTACAGACATTACTGTACTGTAATTTTATCTATGGAGATAACAATGATGCTTATCTGTTCTTCCTGGTTTGTAGAGCTTAAGAAAGGGAGAGATAAAGATACACAGAGAACAACACATCATTGGATTTTGCTGATTTAGTTTCATTTATGGACATTAGATATTAAATGCAAATATTTGCTGAAGCTTGCAGACGTGTTCTTCCAATGTTGCATTAAATTCTGAAAAGTTGTTGTATACCATTGCCTTTTCACTTACTTCCCAGAGCATGCTATTTCATTTCCTGTGCTCTCATTCACCAGACTTAATATCCCTTACGATGTGTATCTAGTGAATTGCTCAGTCTGGTCTTCTGGTGGAATTAGAAGAATACCAAACTGCTCCAGTATGCAGCTGAAATGCAGATGAGACAAGTCATGAGACTAAGAAAGTATTTACTATTTCTACATCTAAGTGTAAGCTGATCTTTGCAAACTAGCATCTATTCAAACTCATTTACTAGCAAGTACAAGACTTACAATTCACCTAATGAAACAAAAAAGGTCAGATGGTGAAAGCTGGATTAACAATAAAACCCTTAAATTATGATAAATTGCAATTAATAATTAAATAATTGATTTCTGGATAATTTCTAAGAATATGCACACCTAAGTAATAAAATTATTTCAGCATTCCAAACAATATAATCAGACTAAAAATATTAGCTAATATAACAATTGTGAAATTCCTGCTCGTCTTCTCTCTTTTCACTGCAAAGCCAGACCAAACAGCATTATTAGATATTTTAAAGAAATATGTTCAGTTGTTAGGCTACAGATCAGCTCCCAAGTACTTTCTTATAAGCTCCCTTCATTGTAGAAAAGCTGCAAAATGTCACCTTCAGGAAACGTGCCTCCCATGGGACTTCACTGTTCATAGATCTCAAAAGAATCGGGATCATGGAAATATTTGTAGGATCTTTCTTGGAGAATTTTAGCATGATTTCTCATTGAGCTTAGTGATGGCAAAACTAATCTTTTCTTTCTC
Source organism: Centrocercus urophasianus (assembly GCF_019232065.1). Classification (NCBI taxonomy): domain Eukaryota; kingdom Metazoa; phylum Chordata; class Aves; order Galliformes; family Phasianidae; genus Centrocercus; species Centrocercus urophasianus. Next base: position 30,154,420 of record NW_024884142.1, read on the forward strand.
CATTGATTTACAACTATCATTTTGTCGTAGTTGTTTCTGAATGAAGCAAGGAAGTTCTATTCCCTTCATTCTGCTCTCTCCTGCCATTTTCTCCTGCAGCTTTAGTGTCAATGCAATTTTTTTTTTTTGATGTACAGTGATTTTTTTCCCCTATATTATCCATCTTTGCTCCTTGTTTATTACATGTCTTCATCACGTTGATACATTTTGGATATGTGAGGCCTGCTCTGAAAGTAATGCCTCCTAATCTATTATGTTGGCCTAAATTTCAGAGGTAGATGTTGGTCATATGGCAATAGAGGCTGAACCTTCTCACCAATGTTCTGTTAAATTGTGTTGCCATGTGACACATTCCAGCAAAAGGGCAATCTGACAAAACGACGTCTGACATGGGTGTGTGTATGAAGCAAAGATCTGGAATTGAATTTCTCCATGTGAGAGCCTTTGCACCCATTAATATTCCTTGATGCTTGTTGAATGTTTGCGGTGACCAAACAGTGGACATTAGCACAGTGAGGAGGCAGATGGTGACATTCGACAACACCTTCATAGTGGCTTGAAACTGTGGGTCACTTCCGTATCTGCTGATTTTGGTGAGCACAGCTCTTGTTCATTGGCTGGTAAAAATGCATAGCTAATGGTGGTGACTATGTTGAAAAACAATGTTTTGTAGCTCAGAATTTGCTTTATCCAATAGTGTGATTTTGCTCTTTGTATCTGTTGTAATTTCCATGGAAATAAATCAGAGGCATAAGTTTCAGAGTGACCTGTGTATTCAGTAAGATTAAGCTATTTTACAAAGTAGGTTAAATGATAACATGACAAGCTAGTTTGTCTTTATCTATCAAAGTCTAAGTACTGGTGATATGGGCCAAAACTGTGTGTCTGCCCACCTCTGTTTCTGATTGGTCCTGTATATCCACAGGGAGAGCTGGACTATTAGATTCTTTCATTCGTCACATGCTTGCAATTGCTGTGGTAAGAAAACTCTTGAAAGGTGAATTGCTTGCTGGATTACAATTCGCAGTGAACAAGAAAAAGGTATTTTATAAAGATGGAAGGAGAGTTGGCTTTTTATGAAAGTAGTGCTGTATATAAACTTACATAGTGTAGTATATAAACTTAGGATTTGGGGTGCCCAGTTCAAATAATTTTCAGGGGTCTAGCCAAAAGAGCCTACAACACATTAGAACTTCTAAGTCTGTTTTTGGTAGATGATAACCAGGTACACATGGCTCTGGAATTACACTAGAACTCCTGGCATCTCTAATAGTAAAAATACAAAATTTTCACTGCTGACTTTAATGAAATCAAAGGAAATATTGTAGGAATATAATCAAGAATATTTTTTATGTAAAAACAGTGTATAAATGTGGTTAGGAATAAGAAAGAGAAGTTTGAAAAAGGACATCCTTGAAAATCCCTTAAGAAAAGACTTATATTATTAAATTCTCTAGATAATTAACAGTTAGATTGGTAATAACAAAACACAGAGACACTACATTTTCTTAGTATTTTTTTGCTTGTAGTGTAATTAACTATGCAATACCAACTCTTATTCTCTAGCTTAAGAAGATCAATAGAAGGAAGAATCATAGAATCATAGAATCATTTGAGTTGGAAAGGACCCTTAAAGGCTATCTAGTCCAAATCCCCTGCAATGTAAACGGGCATTTGCAGCTAGATCAGGTTTCCCAGAACACGGTCCAGCATGACCTTGAGTCTCCCCGAAGATGGGGCATCCACCACCTCTCTGGGCAACCTGCTCCATTGTCTCACCACTCTTATTGAAAGAAACTTCTCTTTTATATCCAATCCAAATATCCCCTCTTTTAGCTTAAAACCGTTTCCCCTTGTCCAAGAAGAACACCTCTGTGTATATTCACATGCACATATCTCTTAATTCTTGAGTTTAGAAAATTTATTTCCAGCAGAAGATAAGTATGATTACTTTTAACCCATGCAATATTTATTCCACTGCTACTCACGTATTGTAGCACAAATTGAAGTTCTTGTGTTTGAAATTGATCCACTAAGTAATTCAGTTTAATTATTAAATTTTATTCAATATTTAATTTGGTTTAATAAAAGTGGGCTTCCATAAATGTATGCATTTAACTGATATATATTGTGACTGCATAATTTTGAATAGACTAAATATTTAATAAAGAACACTTCTTTGAATTATTCAGTATGTAGACAAGATAACTGATCTACTCTTTCAAAGTGGTGAAAATACAAGTGACACGTTATAATAATGACATATTTCCAACCAAGAATATGTATAAAGCACATTGTTGGTTCATTTCCAGTCAAGCAAACCAATCTTTTCTTAATAGAACAGACCATTGAGAATTCATGAAGAAAACTCCCAGAGCAGCAATAGCTCTATTAGAGCTCACAAAAACTAGGCTATTAGAATATGTAGAATTCTGTGATAACAGAATTATTTTAAAAAGGACTATAACTTTCCTCTGTCTTCTGTGAAGAGCTACATGTTTGAAAGATTTGAAAGATTTTAATGGTAGTTTAGTTTTCCGGAATAGATTAGAAAAAGTACAAAGAATCATACAATCAAAAAATCAAACAAAAACAAAGAATCATAATTAAATTCTCTGAGAAGATCTATTTCATGGAGAGAAAGAAACTTCAGAAGATCATAGAATCACCGTTTGGAAAAGATCTCCAAGATCATTGAGTCCAACCATTCACCTATCACCAATATTTCCCCACTAAACCATGTCCCTTAGTACAACATCCAAACATTCCTTGAACACCTCCAGGAACAGTGACTCAACCATGTCCCTGGGCAGCCTACTGCAGTGCCTGACCACAGGTTTGGAGAAGAAATTTTTCCTGACATTCAACCTGAATCTTTACAGGCATAACTTGAGGCTATTAAGATGACTAAGTGGATTTCAACATTCATATAATTTCAGGTGCATGTATCATATAAACTGAAATAAATGGACAATACTTAACTGATGCTTAAATGTTTTGCTCAGTAAAAATGTGAACTCATAAAGCTTATAAGCATATGATTGTCCTGAAGGATTATTTCGAATCAATGAAAATAATTTAAAGATCATATGTAAGGATCCCTCTCCTTTCTTAACATCAGATAAGATCTGCATTTCTGGCAGAAAATGCAAAAGATGCTAAAGATGATACAGAATATGAGAAATCTGAACATCCACAAGTTTGTGAGTCCCAATGAGCTGCACCCTAGAGTCCTAAGGGAATTGGCTGATGTGGTTGCCAAATGACTCTATGATATTTAAAAAAAATCACTACAATCAGGTGAAGTCCCGATGACTGGAAAAAAGGAAACATGATACTAATTTTTAAAAAAGGTAAAAAAGGTGACGCTAGGAACTACCGATCTGTCATTCTCACCTCTGTGCCTGGGAAGACCGTAGAACAGATACTTCAGGAAGTTATGCTAAGGCACATTCACCAAGGGTAAATCCTGTTTGACCAACCTGGTGGACTTCTATGATGGTGTCACTGCATCAATTTCTTTTTGGAAAGGATTCATCCAAATTGGAAAGATGGATTTGATGGGTGGGCTGTTTGATGGATGAAGAACTGGCTGTAGGATCAAGTCCAGACAGTGGTAGTCAATGGCTCAGTATCAGGGTGGAGACAAGTGATGAGTGTTCCCCCAGGGGTTGATGCTGGGGCTGATACTCTTTAATATCTTCATCAGTTCCATCAACAGTGAGATCGAGTGTGCCCTCACCAAGTTTGCTGATGAAATCAAGCTATGGTGTACTGTTGACACACACAGACGAGCTGCCATCCAATGGGGCCTAGACAAGCATGAGCAGTGGGTCCAGGTGAACCTCATGAGGTTCAAAAAATCCAAGTGCAACGTCTTGCACTTGTGTCAAGGCAGCCCCTATTACCAATACAAACTGGGGGACAGAGGGATTGAAAGCAACCCTGCTGAAACAGACCTGGGGGTTATGGTGGAGAGAAATTTGTACATGAGACAGCAATGTGCCCTTGCAGCCCAGAAAGCCAACTGTATCCTGGGCTGCATCTAAGGATGTATGACCAGCAGGTTGAGGAAGGTGATCCTGCTTCTATACTCCGCACTTCTGAGGCCTCACCTGGAGTACTGCATCCAAATGTGGAGTTCTCAGTACTGGATAGACACAGACCTGTTCGAGTGTTTCTAGAGAAGTGCCACAGAAATGATGTGAGGACAGGACAGGATATTAAGAGAAGTGGGGCTATTCAGCCTGGAGAAGAGAAGGCTGTGAGATGATAACCTGATAGCAGCCCTTCACTATCTAGAGAGAAGCTACAGGAAAGAAGTGGACAGACTCTTTAGCAGACTTTGTGGCAATAGAACAAGGGGAAATGCTTCAAGAGAGAGTAGATTTAGGTTACATATAAGGAAATAGTCTTCTACAGTGAGGGTGCTGAGTTACTGGAACAGGTTTTCCGGGGATGTGGTTGATGCCCTGTCCCTGAAGGCTTTCAAGGTGAGGCTGGATAAGAACCTGGGCAACCTGATTTTTCTGTTGTGTCCCCATTGAACGCAGGTGAATTGGATAGATGGCCTTTCCAACTCTAAGGATTCTATGATTCTATGACTATCATTATTGGTCAAAAATGTATTTGGTTATCTCGCCTAGTGTAAATTTGCTTCCTCTTTCGGGTAAATTATTTTTTAATTTTTCTTCACTCATAAAACCAATGCATTTCCTATTCATGGTGAGGAAAGCTTTTGTTGGCAGCATAACATGCAGTAATATTCAGCGCTCTGTTGCACAAAGCACTGGGGTGGCGAGGGATGCTTCCCTACCGTGTGTTCTCCTTTAGGAAGGCAATTAGGGGCGCAACGAAAAGTGATATGTCTAGTGAATGCTGGGAAAACTGCTATTCAGGAAGTGAGTAGGAACCAAGTCTGCAAACCTTTGATCCTCAGGGAGATTTTCAAGTTTTTGAAGATTAATTCCTCCTTTGGTTAAAAGTTATGGAAATGCAGTATGTGTTCTTTTTGTCCATAAAACACGCTTTCTAAAGCGCAGTCAGGCTATTTCTACTATTTATAAAAATAGTTATAATGATTCTTCAGCACATACAAAATCAATTAAATCTATGCAATTTCATGTGGTATATAGGCAGCCATTGTGAATATCTTTATAGGAACATAACCTTAGTAACCAAATGGAGATAGTAAGTAAAAAAAGTATAAATAAGAAGCAGATATTGATAAATCAATGTTCATGTTATTTTGTTGTTATTGGAACACATTTCTTCAAACATTTTTGCAATAAAAAAAAGAGTTTAGATAAGATTTTTAATACCCACGAGAGAGTATACCTGATTTTAAATTACTTGAGTTAGTAAATAACCTGTTAAAAAATTATAAATGGAATAGTGGAAAAAAGAGATGATTTACTGCAACTATAAAATAACAGTTACTTTGGTTACAAGACAATAGCTAGGAAACACATTCATATTTAAAAAATAAATATAAATATAAATATTTTAAAAATAGATTGCTTAGGGGAAGTGAGAAAAATTGATTTGTTATTTTATATGTTATGCATTGGGAAAAGAAATGTTTCTGCTGTCAGGTCAAACAGACTTACTGAAATGACATAAAGATAGATAATTTTTGGGATCAGAATTCAATCTAACTCTGAAAAATACAAGCATCTAAGACTCATTTTTCAGTCTACTATTGCCAATAAAAGATTATTTTTGCTAATAATAGACAAAATAAAATACTTCTCCATTATAGAAATCTACATTAATGGTGACAGAAATCATTTTGTAAGTGCTTGGTAAGTGACAAAGTAGATTTTTAAAAGTCACTAATATTTCAGCTCCTAAAATGAAATAAAAAGTACAAAAATAATCAGCCTATTATATGAAACTTAAGAAACAGATATTCTAGAAAAAACATGCAGAGGTAAAACAAAATATAGCATGAAAACATTAACTCAGAATTTGATTTTTTTTTTTTTTTGTCTATCACAAAAATAATGGGTAATAAGCAAGATATACATAATCTAAAAAGTATAATTACGGTTCTTCTTCCTGAATTTGTATCAATGGCCATAGCGAAAGACAGAAAGTAATAAAATTAGTAAAAGCAAGAGCAAACTTAAAATTACTGAAAATAACAAGCACATCCTGAAAGAGCCCAGAACAGAATTAAAGGTCATAGATTACTCTGCTTACTCTGACTGTAGCCTTTTCCTTGATGCGATATGATTTAATATTTATCCAGAACCACATTCTCTGCTTTAAAAGTGTGGAGTTTTTTCACACTTTACAGTCAGCAAATATAGGTATATATTAATAGATATTAGTCGGTAGTAAATTAGTCAAATATAGTAGAATATAGACAACTGTATAAACTCCTGCCCCTTTTCAGCATGCTGAATCAAAGTTGTGGGTGTTCAGAAAGCCTAATCAACACAATAGTCTATGGGAATCATTAATTGTTTGCACTATTTGTGAAAAGTACAGTCTGATCTCTGACTAGCATATGTGTCACAAGAACTCCAAAGGAACAAAAATAGATCTAAGTAAAAAAAATAAAGTAAGCATGGTACACAGTATGATATGTAGGCTATATTAATTTAATTTGGTAAGACATTAGCAATTTAATGCTGTATGGGAACTGCTGAATCACAGCTTGAACCTCTGATAGATCACCTGAGGCAAGCAATGAGTCAGCCATAGGAGCACAGGTGAAGGCAATTCACCTGTGCTGCTGGTGGAGCCTGGCTCCACTTCTCCTAGACCCATGTAATAGCTACCACTAGTGGGGAAAGATTTCTTCTGGAGATCCTCTCTGCTGGAGTTTCATAAGTGAGCCTAGGATGCAAGTAAGCATCCTATTTTTTAATTATTTTTTAATTTTTTTTTATTATTTTTTGTTATCATAACCTGTTTTGCCTAACTCTCTTGTTTATTTCATAATTATTTATTATGTTATGTTATTATGTTATTCATAATTGTTTATTTCATAATATTTCATAATCTTAATATTCATTGATTATACACTTGGTGAGCTAGGCAGGCCAAATATATTGAAATTTACGTCACGTCCTTTCTTTGGAATTTCTGTAAATGGATCAGGGGGAGAACACTTCTAGATAAAATGATTCCAGGGCAGATCCCAGGATTTGTGGGATCTCCCTATTATGAACTAGTGGTTATCATTGAAAAATGAGGTCCCTTACATGTTATGGGAAATATCTCCCCATACTGCATGGTAGATTGCTTTCACGGACTTAGAAAAGATATACTGATCACTAAAGAAATACAATTAGCTGCCTCCACAGTGGCACGGCCACTGTTAAATGTTTTAAATCATGCTGAAATGAGGAATAATACTTTAGGGAACGAAAACCAACTTCTGAAAGACTGTATTGAAAAGTTAAAGCAAGAGCTTGACATATTAACTGGGAAGAAACCAATTCTACATCTTCTAATAGGTTAAGTTTGTAACGTTTCAATAAACAATGACCAGACTCCTGCATCAACAGACTTTGTTGATCAGGAAAATAAAAGGTCTAAATTTGATCTTGAATCTCTGATTTTCACAGATTCGCTAGAAGTCCGTCCTGTTATAACTCAGAAAACAAAAAAGTACAGGACAGACTGGCAGGGGTGCTGCCTGATCAGTGGCCCTCTGCCCAGCCTCATTTACACATAACAGCCCGGCCATACACGGCAACAGAATTGATGGATTTAGTACAGTGATTTCGGCAGAAGCCTAGAGAAATTGTGCCAGTTGGTTATTAAGACTGTGGGATTCTGGGAAAGGAAGCAATTTGGTGAATGGCCCAGAAATAGCCAAGTGGCCACCACGACTGTCCATCCTGCTCTCAGGCAGAGGTTATATGCGGGTAATCAATATCCTGATGAAAACCATTCTATAATAGAATGGTTAATGGAGGCCTGCTGTATGGTATGGCTGAATAAATCTGATGTATCTCTACATACAGGGATGTGGTTCTCCATGGAGGACCTTCAAAATTATATCTGCAAACTAGGCGTAAGGGAAACAATTTATGAAGACACATTTGATGGCCCTGTTATGGTAAAATTCTCAGTGGGGGTGAGAGACTTATTTCTATAGCAAGCTCCCTCTCATCTCTCTGGCACTTTGGTCTCTATATTAAATCCCCTGGTGGCCTCAGAAGTGATAGTCCAGCAGGCTGCCCAATTAGTGGCCAACCTAGGAGAAACAGAGCACCTGCAGACTAGGTGCAATATTTGGACATTAGAAGAAGCTGAGGTCCTGTTGTGACTAAAACCAAAATTCTGGCTACTCAGGCTCTTCAATTGGGACCCATAAGGGTCTCCCGAAAACAAATGTTTAATGATTTAATTCAGACTGGTCCAATTTGCTAAGATTGACTGCCAGCCCAACCATGTCCTTCTCCAGCTTTGGAGACAACTAAAGGACAACCAAGCATTTCAGAACTACCTTAAGAAACCAAGGGTAAGGGTTATAGAGAGAATACCACCAACAACATGGAACCTAGAAGACTTCATTGTTCTTAATAGGAAAAGAAAAACTGCCTTAGGTGTCTTGGGCCCCAGTGCCTGAGCCACAGGAAGTAAAAGAATTGGCCATAGCACAATTCATGGTGTGACAAGGAATGCTAGTCCCCTTAGGGCCTCCAGACGGGACTGGAGGCCCTATGTAGAATGAATGATTTATTGGTCCTGAAAAAATATTCAGAGAGTTATGGCATTAGTGGATACTGGAGCAGAAACATCAATTATCTACGGAGATTCGACCAAATTTGATGGAGACAGAGTGATAATTGGTGGTTTTGGGGGACAGACTATTCCTGTCACCTAAACATAGTTGAAATTGGGAGTATAAGGTATCTATTGCACCAGTCCAAGAATACATCCTAGGCACTGATATTCTATGGGGTGTGGCTCTCCAGACAACTGTGGGAGAGTTCAGACTTCGATAGAGATGTATCAGTATCTGGGCAGTGCAGACAATATTAAGAGACCATGTGAAACATGGTTCTATTTGCCTGCTGAAACTGTGCTGGATTGCTGATGTAAGACAGTATAGACTTCCAGGTGGGCAAGATGAAATATCAAGAATGGTGCAGGAATTAGAAATTAGAATTAGAAAAAGTAGGCATTATAAGACCAGCACACATATAATTCCCCCATAAGGCCAGTGCAAAAGTGGGATGGCACATGGAGAATGACAGTGGATTACAGAGAATTAAATAAGGTCATGCTATCTATTCATGCGGCCATACCCAATATTGCCTCCCTAATGGAAACATTAAGTAAGGAGATAAAAACGTATCATTGTGTCCTAGATCTAGCAAATGCATTCCTCAGTATCCCAATTGCTGAGGAATCACAAGATCAGTTTGTGTTTACACTGGGAGGCAGGCAGTGGACCTTTCAGGTCCTGCCACAGGGGTATGTGCATTCACCAATGTATTGTCACAATCCGCTGGTGTGTGACCTGGCTGGAGAAAATCTGATGATGTTAACCTATATCATATTGACGATCTCCTGCTGACGTCTGACTCACTGGAGGCAGTAGTGCAGGCGGCTGATTCATTAACTGCCTATTTACAACAGAGGGGATGGGCTATGAATCCCCCAAAAGGTGCAAGGTTTGGGCCTGTCCATAAAATTCCTGGGGGTGGTTTGGTCAGGAAAGTTCCTTTATACCTCACCTAGCGCAGCTGCTAAGGCCACTGTACAGACTCACAAAAAAGGAGCAGCTATGGGACTGGGGGAATCAGAACAGGATGCTTTCCAACAAGCGCAACTGGCAGTAAAACAAGCCTAGGCATTGGGTATATTTGATCCTACCCTCGCAGCCGAGTTGGATGTTCGTGTTACTCAAGATGGCTTTGGTTGGGGCTGGTGGCAACGCCAGAATTCTGTTCAGACCCTCTTTGCTTTCTGGCCCCAGCTCTGGCATGGAGCAGAAGAAAGATAAAGTATGATTGAGAAACAGTTATTGGCTGCCTGTTCTGCATTACAGGCAGTAGAGCTTATAACTCAAACGGCTGAAGTTACAGTCAAGACCACTCTGCCAATTTAGGGGTGGGTGAAAGATCACTTTCCTAAGACAGGGGTGGCCCAAGCACAAACAGTGGCATGGTGGGTCGCTTACCTCAGCCAAAGGAGTAGTCTGTCTTCATCACTCTTGAAAGAAGAACTTCAAAAGATCCTAGGCCCAGTGGCGTATCACAGTGATGTACCAAAAGAAATACTGGTTGCTCCACCAGAGAAGAGTCCTGTTCAGGAGGCAAAATATCCTATCCCTGAAGATGCCTGGTACACAGATGTGTCCAGCAAGGGCAAACTGAGCAAGTGGGGGGCAATAGCATACCATCCTTCCACCGAGACAATCTGGTTTGACGAGGGGGATGGTCAGAGCAGCCAATGGGCAGAACTGTGATCCATGTGGATAGTTATAACCAAGGAACCTGGTGATGGTATTATTCTGAATATCTGTACGGATAGTTGGGCTGTGTACTGGGGGCTTACTCTTTGGATTGCACAGTGGGCCACCCAAGATTGGACTATCCATGCCTGACCAATATGAGGCAAAGGCATGTGGTTAGACATATGGAATACGGTCAAACACAGGACTGCACATGTCTATCATGTTTCTGGTCAGCCCCTACAGTCACTAGAAATGATGAAGCTGACATGCTGGCCTGAGTTTGATGGATTGAAAATTCACCATCTGAGAACATCGCCCACTGGTTACATCAGAAGCTACAGCATGTGGGACAAAAGACAATGTGGTCAGCTGCTAAAGCATGGGAACTGCCCATACAGCTACCTGACATCTTCCAGGCATGCCAGGTTTGCGATGCTTGCTCTAAGGTGAGACTGAGATTGTTGCCTGAAAAAATAGCCTATCTTGCTGAGGACAGAATCCTCTCCAGCGATGGCAGGTCAATTACATTGGGCCCCTTCCTCGGTCTGAGGGAGTGAGATATGCCCTGACCTGCGTTGACACTGCAAGTGGGCTACTGCAGGCCTATCCAGTACCTAAAGCAAACCAGGCATATACCATCAAGGCACTCACTAAACTGATATCTGCCTACAGGACACCTCAGTCATTGCAAGCAACCATGGGACTCATTTTACTCGTGCAATGATACAGCACTGGGCAGAAGAAAATAACATCAAATGGTGATTCCACCTGACATAATTCAACAGGGACAGGCCTCATTGAAAGTTATAACGGTATTCTTAAGGCTGCCCTGAAGACATACTCCCAGTCCCTGCAGGAGTGGACTGTAAAAAGACTGTATGAAACCTTGGGAGACCAGAATGAAAGATACCGAGACGGCAGACCCAGTGTCCTCAGAATGTTGCAGACATCATGGGCCACCCTGCTTAGGATCCAAATTACGGGCACTGATCATCAGGTAAGACTCCAGATTGGTAATGAAAATAATGTTCTGCTTCCTGCCCCTGAGAATTTAGATCCTGGCACCCATAGAATAAAATGGCCTTGGAAGGTGCAGGTAGGACCCAAGTGGTGTGACCTATTTGCACCTTGGGGGAGATTATTGGAGGTGGAAAGTTCAGTAGTCCCTCCAGTAATAGGTAGATGGCCTACAGATGTTGTGGTCAACACTCCGATCTTCATTGCTAAAGGGACCCCCATCATGTTCCTGTGGCAGATCAGGACACCTCCTTTGGTGTCTGATATAGTTATGCAGCCGCACACATGTGGCCAGAAGGTGTGGTACAGGCAGCCAGGACGTGCCCCAGTACAAGCGGAAGTGTTGACCCAGGATAGAAATACGGCCTGTATCTTGCCTTGGAGGGCAGACCTTCCCCTCCTGGTTCCCCTGAAACATTTATATTACTCCTGTTAGTCTTTGAGCCTTCAGGATCACCAGAAGGAACAAAATGCCATCAAAGCATTCCAGTGTTACTGGCAGATCTTGTGCAACACCTGGTGATGGTCTACATGGGACTGATGGAACATAGGACGGACCTGCACCTCAAAACTGCATGCATCCATAACATCATCAGGCACTGGCCAATAAAAGAATATGGATGTTCACAGATTATTGCTCATCTTGAATTGTACCAACATGTCGCAATAGAAATTGTATAAGCATTGTGATATTGCGGATCTCTGTATTAGGGAAAGCTTACCCTTCAGTCAACCTGAGCATTGGTTCATGCCGTGAAGGGGTGGAGTGTATGGGAACAGCTGAACCTCTGATTGATCACCTGAAGTGAGCAATGAATCAGCTGTAGGAGCACAGGTGAAGGCAATTCACCTGTGCTGCTGGAAGGGGTGGAGCCTGGCTGCACCTCTCCTAACCCATTTAATAGCTGACTACTGTCAGCGATCTCTTCTGGAGATCCTTTCTGCTTGAGTTTCATAAGTGAGCCCAGGATACGGGTAAGCGTCCTATCCTCTTTTTGTTATTATAACCTGCTTTGCCTAATTCTCTTGTTTATTTCATAATAATAACATCTTAATATTCATTGATTATACAAATGCTTTCAGTGAATTTAAGTTGGATCAAATCACAAACTTGAAGCTAAAAACTAGCAGTTACACATTGCAGTCATGATAATCTAAAAGAGCTGAAAATTGATATTGGCTTAGCTAGTGTGCATGAAGGTGCCTAGGTCAGATTTATACATCTGCATTGATTAAAAGCCTCAGTTAATGCCACTTGGTGCATACTATACATCCAAGTAAGGGTAGTCACCAAGTGCATTAGGCATATCATATGAAGATTGAGGAATACAAGAAATGCTACTTTCTTTTCTGATAATGTGATCTTTTCTATCCCAAATACTGCTGAAAAAAAGAGACAATAATAATAATAAAAAAAAAGAACCTGCAAGAAAACCATGAAAACAGATCCCTCTTTAAAATACAGCTCTTCTGCTTTTTTTTTTTTTTTTTTTTTGAGGATCTGTGACAGATTTCTGACAATCCATGTTCCTGATTTTTGTGTGTATGCACACATGCGAACAGACCCACAAATTAAAAACATAAAGTAAAAGGAAGGGGAGAAATTCCACAAAGAAAAATATATCTATAATGTTGTATGAAACTCACGTCAGCGTATGAGGGTGTGCTGGCAGATTGCTGAAACTTTCATTAGAGAAAAGATGATTTAGTTATTATATAAACTTCAAGAGCTTTCTTTACACAAAGACTGAAATAGGATAGCATATCAGCAAAGTTAATATTCCATTAGTTTAACTTTTTTGCTAATGGATTAAATACAGTCTAGGACAAAAGAAGCATTTAACTGTCCAGTTTTATTTGCCTCAAATCTATATGAACTTCAAATACAGACTCTTTGACAAATGAGGTTACGTGAAACTAAATAGAAAATCTTATTTGCCACCACAGTGGTGACATGAAGAATTGCAGCCTTTAACTCAGGGCTACTAAGCTCTTAATAATGAGAGAAAGGTACTCCATCTTCACCTATAGCCACTATTACAATGAACAAAAATATCTACTGAGGCATCTACAAAAAATATTCATGACAATATGAAAAATATTGATTTTAAAAGCCAAGAAATGAAAAGTGCTCTGTTCAATCTAGCTATCATTTTCTAAAAGAAACTGAGGGGACCGCAAACTGTTTTGCAGAACTCCTACATTAAAAGTAAATTTTCCTAGGAGCAGAACAGACAATCAATCTCAAACTCTCCCTAATTTAATGCAGCTCTTGAGTGGTCAGGTCACATGCGAGATGTCCAGGTATTACATTTGAACATTGTATCTTGGCCCAGTCTTCTTTTCTTCCCTCACTTTTCCTTGCCCACAGCTCCCTGATAAAAATTGAAAGAAAGGTCTGTAAATTTGTGAACTCCCAGTAAGTGATGGCAGAACCTATTTGCTCTAAGCTGCTCTGCATGTCATTCAGTGGCATTACTTTGATGATTTTGAGCCATTATAGCCTTTACATTTTGGATTTGCAATGTGCCTCTGAGCCATTATATGCACATGTCAAATGAGTTGGCAAAGCTTACTGCTCTGAGTCTTCATGCATTTTTTCTGATTAGAACATTTCTTTCTGTTCTTTCTACATTAGCTCAGTATGTCTCTTTGGCACACAAACACAGGAGTGAACGACTTAATTTTAAACATAATATTGCTTTATTGAGAAGTGAGAAAATAAGTCAGAGAAACATGCTACTTAATCTCAGATGTCACAAACCCTTTCTGTAGCACACTTTTCAAGTTTAACTTTGATGGTAGTTAGAATTTTGAAAGGCATCTTGGTGCCTCATTTCCACTGAAATCACTGGAAGATAATAAATATCTCTAACAATCCAAGTCTATGCTGTTTCAGTGTCTAAACTTTCATTTTGAAAATACACTTAGCAGCTAAATGGTGAAAGCTGAGAGTGTAAAGATGTAGGCAGGTACCCTAATGAGATTTTCAAAATGACTAACTCCCACTGAAATCAATCTAGCCTAAGTTCCTTTGGCTTTCAGTAGAATTAATGATCCTCTGGAAGTAAAACTTTTTGGAAATAGGACCTCAGTAGTTTCAAATATCTTACCTAGTGCTTTATAAAACATAGTGCTATTATTTTAGGATACAGTTTTTAGTTTGATTGGTATATATGCGATGTTTTTATTTGATGTTTTCTTGCCCACGTTAGCCAGAAATACAGTTTCAATCATCTCCAAATAGTTTGTGCTTGATTCTAATTAAATCAGGGTTTAGTTCTCCAGAAACCAATAGTCCTTCCTGTAGCTTAGCCCACAGCTCACCAGTTTGGAAAGTTCACACCCTTCCCCTCCAAAGAGCGTCTGAGTACACAGCTCCAAAGTTCATGTGTCTTAACAAAAAAGCTAGAGGATCAATAACGTACTGTTTCACTATCAGGTACTTGGTACACACTAGAATAACAAAACATTTTGCAAGCCAGTATACTCTGGCAATTAAAATTTTCTCCTATGATGTGTGAGACATAAATTGAAGCCTGCACTTTTTTTCTTAATCTTCCAGACTGGAGTACATTTACCAAAAGGAACAGAGGCTGTATGATCTCTTAAGTATACCAATGACTTTTCTTCAGCTTCCTGAAAGGCAGATTCATCTCACTCTTTCCAAGCTATAATCTCTAGATATTTTAATGGCATGGGCGTAGTATTAATCACACAAGACGTGAGATTTATTCCGTATTACTTGATAATAC
Source organism: Centrocercus urophasianus (assembly GCF_019232065.1). Lineage (NCBI taxonomy): Eukaryota > Metazoa > Chordata > Aves > Galliformes > Phasianidae > Centrocercus > Centrocercus urophasianus. Next base: position 30,169,618 of record NW_024884142.1, read on the forward strand.
ATATTAATATTTACATACCTACACATGTATGTACATATACTCGCACACAGATAAGTCCAAAGCAGGTCAGATAAATCATGAATTTCAATTGTTTCATTGTAATCTAGCAAGGCATGCAACTCTGCTTAAAAGCTGCTGTTATACTCACTCTCTTCATTGTGTCACTTTAACTATATTAACAACATTGATATTGGGCTAGTATTTTTACACCATTTGTTCCAGCTAACACTAGGAAAATGCTTCAGCCTTTTTTTTCTTTAGAAAAATATTCAATAAGAAATTCTGTCCTAAAGAAAAATTTGATACAAGAAGAAAAACCTAGGACATAGGTTTTGTTCAAGTTATGTGCAACGTTTCTGCTACGGTGTGAATTTTATTGATGAATATTGCCAAAAAATCTTTAAAATATTTCTGTTGGAGTTGAATGATTTTTCATATTGCCTCACTCAGGTTTCATCTGTGATGGAGTTGATTTTTTTCCATAGTGCCTGATATGACGCTATCCATGTTTTGGTTTTAGGAGAAAAATGTTTTACTTGTTGCTGAGCAGTGCTGGACAGAGCCAAGGACATTTCAGTTTCTTGTCTATTTTTAGCATCTTGAACAGTTCCTGCCAGTGAGGTGGCTGGGAAGGACAAGGAATTGGGAGGGGAAAGAAGCAGGACAGCTGACCACAATTGGTTGAAGGGATGTTCTATACCATATGACATAATACAGAAGGAAATCTTGAAAAAGGAGGAAGTTCAAGGAATGGTCTGCCTCTTCTCAGGGACTAGCTGGACACTGGTCAGTGTGTGGTGAGAAATTGCTTTGTATATCACTTGTTTTGAATATAAATATGTATATTGCTATCATTACTGCTATTTTTCTCTTCCTCTTCTGTCTTAGTAAATAGTTTTTATTGCAACCTATGAGTTCTAACTTCTTCCTGGTTCTCTCCTGATCCCACTGGGAGAAGAGGGAGTGAGCAAAAGCTGTGCGGCATTTATCTGCTTGCTGGGTTAAACCACAGCATAACTTCATTGCCAAATGAACATGCATCTGGGAAAAGCTATAGGCAGATGCTCTAGAAACAATAGGATGCTAATAGATCATATCTTCAGTTGGTGTTGAATGCTATAGCTGCACTAAAATCAAAACACTTTTACTGGTTTATGCCAACTGTGGATCTGGCGCCAGGCCTCATCTTTCAGGAATGTCATTTGTGATGCAGTGTCAGGAACTGCACTGTTGGAAGCAGTAGGCCTCACCCTTTATTTTTTTATTCAGGATGCAAGATGCAGAATTTGTTTCCCTATGTCATCTTTTGAAGGATATGTGGCATGGCATCACTAAGGGTTACATCATTTTCTTTTGAGATTGCATACTTTTTTTTTTTGGTTGAACCCAAATCTCTTTCCTACTGGAGTCAATGAACATTTACACAATAGCAGTTTCACCATTAGATTTCAATTTTACAGTTGTGTGTTTTATTGTTTGTTTTTTTTTTTTTAAGCTCCAGATCTGTGATTACTTATCAGTCTCAACCTCTTTTTAAAACCAGCATGTTTTAATTTGTTGCTTAATCCCCAAGGACTTGAGTCCAAAATGCAAGTATAAATAATTAATTTCAAAAAAACCTTCATGATTTTAAACTGAGCTCATGAGTTGGGAAGCTTGATTTGCAATTTGTAATTATTTAGAACTGGTATTTTCATTCTGATCAGTGCACTAGTAAGGCAAATAGCACACTGGCTAAAGCTGCATCAGGAGAAAGCAGAAGGTATTGCCTTTCAGCTGCACAGGCAGCTGAATTCTGTGTGCTTCTGGATGTGTGTCTGGAGTGCATGTGTATGTGTGTGCGTGTGTTTGCATGCATGTGTAATTCAAACCCCTCACCTAGCAGTTGTGGCCATCTCAGTGATGTGTAGGAAAATAAGAATACCACTCTGATGAATATTCGTGCATGATGAATAGATTTAACATTTCCACAGCTGGACTCTGGCTGAGCAATCACAGCAGTAGTCAGAAAGTAATATATGTGGAATGAAGCTATTTTCAGGCTATATTTTTAAAATCAAATTGTCAGTTGCATGCTGATAGCTATGGATCAAATACAGTTGCCTGCAGTAAGTGGGCTCATACTGCATGAGCAAGCACATGTAGATATGAGACTATTTTGAACATAGAGATTCTGCTTATATAAAGGACAATATTCTTGTCAATAACATCATTAACACCAGTAAACTATATCACCAGACAGTTGTAAACAAGAGTGAATTATTGTTACCTAGAGGCAGGAAAAATTATATATTTTATCTGAGTGCTTTTGAAATATTAAGAAACAAAACTATCAAATTAAAAAGAAAGAAGAGAAATGGACAAGGAGAAAGGAAAGATTTACTTTGAACTATCTTAATTCTTGGAGTTTTCGTTCGTAATTAGGACAACATTTCTTCCATATTTTCATACTTACTCCTCTGCTTCTTGAGATGGGAAAAGCTGTGCTGCCATGACAGCAAAGACAGCGTTCATATAAGGCAATTGGCATCATGATTGTCATTAATTGCAGATTAAGGTTGTAATACATTAATTTGATTGACTTTAAGATGTAACAAAAAACAAAAAGCAAAAATCTCAACAACTTTCTATGGTATGAGTCTTCCTCTTCTTCTGTGTATAAAAATTTGCCTAATAAAGTGTGTTCTTCTGACTTTTTCAAGAGATTCAAATATAGATAATATTCCATTATTAATGACATCTTGCTTTCCTCATTTTGGGATTTGTCCTTTTCTAGGCAACTTTGTTTACAATGACCTATTAATTTAATGAACTTAAAAGCTGGGTCAGTAATTTTTCTGGTGAGTTGTACTTCAGTGTGTGCAATCTTAAGAGCATTTTATCAAAATAAATTGGGCCAGATATTTCCTGGGATGTGAAGGAGAAAAGCAAAAGACATATTTGTTTCCCAATATGGGAGAATTTTTATTTACAAGGCACTCTGCTCCAGAGAAGGGTTTTGAAATTAAGAAGGGATGAAGATGTCAGGTGAATGTGGAGAGTTCTTGTGACGTGAGCGATTTGAAGAGCAGGAAGAGTATTAACTTGAAAAGAGAAAAGTAGTTTTCTTTTTTTACACTTGAAAAAAAAAAAAAAGGGGGGGGGAAACAGAGCAAAAATGATTAAATCCACTGGTTGCATAAAAATTGAAAAGCTTTTGTTCTAACTTAAGGAAAAAAGCTAACAACTACCCACAGAAACCAATAAAGCAGTAAAAAGCTAATATTCAATTTCAAGTCAATTCTACTTTTATGAATAAGGCCAAAAGTGCACAAGTGAAAAACTCAGTGGGCAGAAATAAAGAAGAATGAGTTTGAATGTTTGAAGAATAAGTTTGAATGATGCTCAAATATCCCAATAGCTTTACCTAATTAACTCAAGCGATGGAAAATTTTAAGCTCTTACAGGGAAGGAGTAAAAGAGGAAAAGCTTTTATCACGCTGTGTCCATGCCTGTCAAATTATGTTCTCCTGTAAGGCAGGTTTACAGCTTGTCTCTACTGTGTATATTGCTCAGGATGGGAGTATTCACATGAATTCTCCCCTGTGTAATTTACAGAATTATTCTTTCTTTGAAGGGAAATAAAATAATAATCATAATATAAAGTACCCCAACTGCAGAATGTTTCTGAGGGAAATAAGAAAGACACAGGAAAATATTTTCTGAAACTGAGGCACAGCCCTATATAGTTTTCTGTAGTGATTCCCAGGACTCTTCTTTGTTATTGTCTTTCTCCTTATGTAACATTTATTTCATTTTAAACACTCAGCTATTCATTTCCAAAACTGCATTTTATATCAGTTTGGAAACATAGGACAGGAGCAAGTTACAGTCACCAATAGCCTATGTCTCTTTGATGTCCTATTCTTTGGGTCACATTGTTTCCAATATGCTTTCAACTGCTTAATGAACTGGTTTGGTGAGCTGGTACATGCTGTAAGCCTTTGAGCGTACATAAAAAAAAAAAAAAAAAAAGAAATGTTATGTCTGAAGTAAAAAGATGATATTCTGAAGTTAACTCTGAGGACTGTTCTATGGGTAGCCTTAAAAATAATCTTTCATTTTTTTTCTTTCTGTTGTTGATATTGTTACTATTTTAGCCAGAAGGATTTAATTGAAGAATAAGCTATCAAGCAGTAGGGAGATGAAGAATGAGGGTCACAGCCTTTCTATTTTATCTCTATATTACTCTAAGCCTAAAACTAGCTCCTGGTATAATGACTGTTCTTGCAAAAACTTCTTTCACTTTCTTTCGTTTGCTGCCCTTGTAATGACTGCTCAAGAGCATGCAAGCATCTTATACATAGAAACTACATTATGTGAGGAGAAATTAACTTACTACTGCTCTTAGGCTTGCTCACTGTGTACACCAGACACAGCTACTTAGAGGGCATTCACTGCATTTTCTACGGAAGTCTGACACACAAGTTACACACCTTGGGTGAGAATCCAATTGGCCTGGTTAGGGAAGGAAGGATGGAGGATGGAAGCAGAGATAAATACGTCTATATGTCTATATTTCTCCAAAAGCAGGATTGTGGGGGAGAAAGAAGATCTACTGAGAAGGAAGTAGGTTCAGCCAAAAAGGAAGAAAGATCCAAGGACAATGAAAATTTCAGTATGGGTGAATTCTAAAGTGTTTAATTAGACCATGCCTATAGGAACTTCTTTCGTTTGGAGAGTAGAGAAAGGTCACATGTATCACAGCTCTAAATGCTGCAGTGTACTTCATTTGGTATCCCAGATTGTGTAACACTGTAGAATAACCTCTGACATTGCACATTAAAAAATAATATTCTGGGCACACCACTTAATGAATGTAAATTTATAAACAGGTTCTGGCAGAATGTTAGCAAGCTCTACGTTCAGACAAATAAAAGATATCAAGAATTCTGAATCGACTCTTTTCGACTTTTACCCACTTTTAATAATTCAGGCTGGCGGCGAGGAAGTTGAAAAGGAAAGCCTGAGGTCTATCAAGAAAGACTTCAGGGGAATGGGGTGTATACTTGAAGGAGCTGGGGTGCAAGTGGTCTTTTCTTCTATGCCCGTGGTGTCAAGGAAAGGTACAGGGAGGATCCAAAATACCCAACTCTTCAATAGATGGCTTAAGAGCTGGTGCAGGCGCAAGAATTTCGGCTTTTTTGAGCATGGGGCAATTTACACTGCACCTGGCATGATGGCTGCTGATGCATGCAGCCTGTCCCTGAGGGGTAAGAGGATCTTAGCTGAAGAATTAGCGGGACTCATTGACAGGTCTTTAAACTAGGAACGAAGGGGGAAGGGGACAAAATAAGGGCTACTGGGGTTGAACGGGTCATTCGAGGGCTTGTACCGAACTCTATGGGCAATGACGGCAGAGTGCATAGGGAAGAAGTAGGGCAGGGGGATGCTGGGGATGCTGCTGTTCTAGGGGATCCTAGATCCCATATAAAGGTGGCGAGACGGATAGCCCGGCTGAAGTGCCTTTATACCAATGCACGCAGCCTGAGTAACAAGCAGGAGGAACTGGAAACTGTGATGCACTCGGAAAGTTATGACCTTGTCGCTATCACAGAAACATGGTGGGATGACTCCCACAATTGGGATACTGCCATCGACGGCTATAGACTCTTTAGGAGAGATAGGCGAGGTAGGAGGGGTGGGGGAGTTGCTCTCTATGTCAGGGATTGGATAAACTGTGAGGAGCTCCCTACGAGAAGCAGTCAGGAACAGGTTGAGAGCCTGTGGGTTAGGATTAGAGATGGGACTAATGTAGGTCAGCTGGTGTTAGGGGTATACTACAGACCACCTGATCAAGGGGAGGCTGTTGACGAGGCTTTCTTGCTCCAGATGCGTGAGATGTCTGGCTCACGGGCTCTTGTCCTGGTGGGGGACTTCAACCATCCGGACATCTGCTGGAAAAACCACACGGCGAGCTGCAAGAGCTCCAGAAAGCTCTTGGAATCCATTGACGACAGCTTTCTGGTTCAGGTATTGGACAGACCGACCAGAGGTGAAGCGTTGCTAGACCTGCTGCTCACCAACGCTGAGGAGATCATCAAAGGCGTCAAGGTCGGAGGCTGCCTGGGCTCCAGCGACCACGCCCTGGTTGAGTTTGTGATCTCAAGCGATGTGGGCCTGGCAAAGAGCAGGATCAGGACACTAAACTTTAGAAAAGCAAACTTCAAACTACTCAATGGATTGCTGGCCAAGATCCCCTGGCGCGCTGCCCTCAAAGACAAGGATGTTGAGGAGAGCTGGGCGGCTCTTCAAAGATGCCCTCCTGGAAGCACAAGAGGTCTCCATTCCTCTGAATAAGAAAGTGGGCAGGCGAGGTAGGAAACCAGCATGGCTCAGCAAGGACCTGCTGAGAGAACTGAGGGCGAAGAAAGGGGTGTACAAGCTCTGGAAACAAGGCTGTGTCACCTGGGAAGAATACAGGAATGCCGTCCGGACTTGCAGACGTGGGATCAGGGAAGCCAAGGCGCAGGCAGAACTGAACTTGGCAAGGGACGTGAAAAACAATAAGAAAACCTTCTACAGGTACATTGGCCAGAAGAGACAGGCCAAAACGGGCGTACCTACTTTGGTAAATTTAAAAGGAGAACTGGCTTCAACAGATGAAGAGAAAGCTGAGGTGCTGAATGAGTTCTTCACCTCGGTCTTCACTGGTGGCCAGGATTCTAGTCTTTTTCACGTCCCTGAACCCTGCATCCCCAAACCTCTATGTGGGGACCAAGGAGGTAAATCCCTCCCCACTGTAAGGGCAGAGCAAGTCCGAGAGTGCCTCCTTAGACTGAATGAATTCAAGTCTATGGGGCCGGATGGCTTGCATCCCAGGGTCCTGAAGGAGCTGGCTGAGGTGGTTGCTGAGCCGCTCTCCATCATATTTGAGAAGTCGTGGCTGTCAGGTGAGGTCCCGGATGATTGGAGGAAGGGTCACGTCACTCCCATATACAAGAAGGGGAGCAGGGCGGACCCGGGGAACTACAGGCCGGTGAGTCTCACCTCCGTGCCTGGGAAGATCATGGAACGGATCCTCCTGGACAACATGCTCGATCACATAAAGAATGAGCATGTGATCCGAGACAGCCAGCACGGCTTCACCAAAGGAAGGTCATGCCTAACTAATCTTGTGGCCTTCTATGATGGAGTGACGGCATTGGTGGACGAAGGGAAGGCGACTGATGTCATTTACCTGGACCTGAGCAAGGCCTTTGACATGGTCCCCCACCACATCCTCATCTCCAAATTGGAGGGAAGTGGATTTGATGGGTGGACGACCCGATGGGTAAGAAACTGGTTGAAAGGCCGCAGACAGAGGGTGGTGGTCAATGGCTCTATGTCCAGGTGGAGGCCGGTAACAAGTGGTGTCCCCCAAGGGTCTGTCTTGGGACCGGTGCTCTTTAACATCTTTATTAATGACATCGATGAGGGAATTGAGTGCACCCTCAGCAAGTTTGCTGACGACACCAAGCTGAGTGGTGCGGTTGATACGGTGGAAGGAAGGGATGCCATTCAGAGGGACCTCGACAGGCTGGAGGGCTGGGCTCGGGTGAACCTAATGAGGTTCAACACGGCAAAGTGCAAGGTTTTGCATTTGGGCCGGAAGAACCCCAGGCACCCGTACAGGCTGGGAGGAGTGGTCCTTGAGAGCAGCTCGGCAGAGAAGGACCTGGGGGTCCTGATGGACGAGAGACTGAACATGAGCCAGCAGTGCGCTCTGGCAGCTCGAAAGGCAAATGGGATCCTGGGCTCCATCAGGAGAGGGGTGGTCAGCAGGGACAGGGAGGTGATCGTCCCTCTCTACTCGGCTCTTGTGAGGCCCCATCTGGAGTACTGTGTCCAGGTGTGGAGCCCTCAGTACAAGAAAGACATTGAGATTTTGGAAAGGGTCCAGAGGAGGGCGACTAAGATGATCAGGGGGCTGGAGCACCTCCCCTATGAGGACAGGCTGAGGGAGTTGGGCTTGTTCAGCCTGGAGAAGAGAAGGCTGCGGGGTGACCTCATTGCAGCCTATCAATACCTGAAGGGAACCTACACCCACGAGGGGAGTAAACTCTTCAAAAGGGCTGACAACAGCAGGACTAGGGGAAATGGATCCAAGTTGAAGGAGGGAAGATTTAGGTTGGATGTTAGGGGGAAGTTCTATACAAGGAGAGTGGTTAGGCCCTGGAACGGGCTGCCCAGGGAGGTTGTGGATGCCCCGTCCTTGGATGTGTTTAAGGCCAGGTTGGACGGGGTCCTGGGCAACCTGATCTGAATGTGTGTGTTTGGTGGCCCTGCTAGGCAGGGGGGTTGGAACTACATGATCCTTGAGGTCCCTTCCAACCCGGGTGATTCTGTGATTCTGTGATTCTGTGATCTGTGACTCTACCAGCTTCTTTCAGCAAAAGAAAAACTCTCTCTAGGTACGTCTAATTCCTCTTGCAAGCAAACAAAAATATATGTAACCTGTATTTTCTATGTGCCTCTTATGACTGTTGTGTGTGTCTGCCAGTCTAATGAAAGAAAATGGCTACTGCAGTTGTCCCATGGTACTGTGCTCTGTGCTGGTCCAGGATTCTGAAATTTAATGTAATGTCAGACACAAGCTTGTTATAAGTGCATTTCCTTAATGTAAAGTGTATATGATGATCTGAAATAGGTAGATTTTAGAGATTTCATGGAATTTATTCCCATGCTTCTATTACATAAAATTACTGCAATATTTATTCCAATATTAATAAATTAACTCTTCTAATTCAATAACATTTCATAACAATACATATTTTGTATTTCCATGAGTTTCACTTTTTTATAAGAATTCATCTGCTCATGACAAGAGAGTTCTCTTATGACTGAGAGTTGTTCATTTGAAAGTATTGACCGTATACATCTGAAACTGGAAGATTAAAAGGTATAAAAAATGACTAACCTTATTTATGATTTGATGGAGATCAGGCCAGAAAAGGTCTGCTGATCTGATCTCTTGAAGAACACAGGTTGTTATATTTTTTTCAAGATTTATCTATAATAAACATAGTTTACTTTGGCTGGAGTGTTTCACTCCTCATATAGACAACAGGTGAGATAGAAGTTCTGTAATTAAATAGCACTTTTGCAGGGAATAGAGCAAGTAAGAAATGTCTAAGTGATCCCAGCCACAGATTGCTGTTTTCATGACAGATTTGTAATTGTAATGACACTAATTGGCCTGGTTTTCTTGATATTTTTTGTTTCACTTCTTAAACATTTGTGTCTTGTACATTGGGTATGTATTGTCCAAACAATTCATCTCTTAGTGAAATAATGTAGCTAGTTGAAGGGGCCAGCTAATTTCCAATCCTTAATTTTTTTCACTTAGAAGACATTGGCCTAGTGACATTCACATATCTACTTGTAGTAGTAATACTGTAGATAAATAAAATTTGGAACCATATGTTAGAAGTTTAGACATATTCATTTCTGATGAAGCTTGTACAGAACATTACCTGAGGATCTGAAAAAAATTTTCACATAATGAGTGAAGTGTGGTAGCAGAAGGTATAGCTGGTGAAATGTTTCTAGTTCTCTCCCTACCTAAATCAAAATGACACTTGCTAAGCATGCACACATGATTTTCTAGTAACACTCAAGAGATTTTTATTAGTTATTTGTATTATATTGGTGCCCAGAAACTCTAGCAACAATCAAAGTTTCATTGTGTTACCTGCTGCATGAAACTGCTGGAGGCAATCTTTGACCTGCAAACCCTCAGTCTAAGTAGACAAGGACAAACATGATCTGCTGACTATGAAAGAGCTGAATGTACAGTGGAAACAGTGGGCTTAAACCCACACCTAGTCTTGGGAAAATCTAGCTCCTGGACACGCATGATGGCTATGTATCTTATATTTCACTTAAGTCAGGTTTTTCAAGCCTCCCTAGTATCAGTTCACCCTTTCACAAATAGTGATGCTAAAATAATAATAATTTAAAAAAATAATAAAACAAAACAAATACAAGAGTATACCATTTGTCATGCTTAGTTTTTCACTGTCACGCTGGCAAATGTGCTGTATCCATTAACCTTTTTGCAAAGAGCAGAAGGTAGGCTAGTTAACGTTGACAGCTTTATGGTGACTATTGACTTCTAATGAAAAATTCAACACTACAACATATTTTCTTTATATCTTCCTACTTCATACAGCTTGTTACTGAGGCAGTCCTTTAAGTACTCACATGTTACTTTCCCAGTTTCTGATACACAAGCAGACATTCTAATGATTTATTTATTACGTGAGCTTTAATTTCTCTGCTCTAGGTTAAATCCATGCAGAAGATGATTTTTAAGTTGTTAGCAAGTAGCATATGCTGTACAAACAAAGTGCCATTTTTTGGTCCTATCCAGTAGCTGATTGGGCCTCTGTCAGAGTGCTGGATGTAGCAAGCAATCTTTGCATGGAAAGGTTAATGGGTACAACATGTCCTCCTTGCACCTTGGAGAGCATCCAGCAGGTTCCCCAAATTACAGGAAGATTAAAAACAGTGATGATATCATTGAATGACTGTGTGAGGATCCAGGTGCTCTAATGATAAGTTTGTAGCAAAATCTCAAAGGGGAAGGGTTGAGAGCAATTCCCACTCCACAGTGTAATCAATCATTGGACTCACACATAATTAATACACTGAGTATATCACATAGTAATTTTCCTTTCCAGAAAGCTTAACTGTATTTTCAACACAGTTCAGCAGTTCTAGCATCTACTTGATATATCTACAATAATGAAACAAAAAAAAGAAAAAAGATTCCCTAGAATAAAAGTTTGCTAATAATACAAAGCTGAGAGGAGTGGCTGTCACACCAGAAGGCTGTGCTGCCATTCAGTGAGATCTGGACAGGAAGGAGAGCTGGACAGGGAGGAATCTTATGAGGTTCAACAGTGGCAAGTGCAGAGTTCTACATGTGGGGAGGAATCAGCACAAGTTAGGAACTGACCTGCTAGAGAGAGACACTGAGGAAAAGGACCTGGGTATTCTGGTGGACAACAGGTTGACCATAAGCAAGCAGTATGCTCTAGTGGCCAAGAAGGCCAATGGCATTCTGGGGTGCATTAAAAAGAGCGTGGCCAGTAGGCAAAGGGAGGTGATCCTTCACCTCTACTCCGCCCCGCTGAAGCCACATCTGGAGTACTGTATCCAGTTTTGGGCTCCACAAGTCAAGAAGGAAAGAGATACTTTCTTTTAGATAGAGTCCAGTGGAGGGCCGCAAAGATAATGAAAGGCCCAGAACATCCTTTATGAGATAAGGCTGAGAGACATGGGATGGTTCAGACTGGAGAAGGGAAGAGTGAGAGGAGTTCTAATCAAAGTCTATATATATCTATTGGGTGGATGTCAAATGGAATGGGGTCAGACTCTTCTCGGTGGTGACCTGTGACAGAACAAGGAGTAATGGGCACAAGCTAGAACACAGAAAGTTCCATGTGAATACGAGGAAAAACTTCTTCACTCTGATGGTGACAGAGCACTGAAACAGCTGCCCAGAGACGTTGTGAAGTAAACAGTAAGATTGCTTTACTCTGAGTTTCAGGTATATATAGAAATCTACTTATTTCATGTGATTATTATTGATTATTCATCATTATTATAATTCCAGAGAATAAAATTTTTGAAAAGTAAATAAATGTTGTCCTATGGAAGTTCAGTATGTTTAATGTAGGCTGATCACATTTGCGTTTGTGTGCAGCTTGGAGACAGTACATAACCCAGATGCAGTTCTTACAAATACTCATGTGTCCACATGACAATCCTAAGCATGACAAAGTCATTACACTCTGAAGGTCACCATGGAGAGTCATTAGAAACAGAAAAGCTTTCTGGATTCCCTAACATCTTACCCGTGGCAAAGTTGTTTTTTTTTTCTCTTTTTTTCTGAATCTTCACTATCTCAGATCTATCTTTCTACTCAACATCTTATAATTACAGTAACATGTATTTTGGTTACTTAAATCCATTAAAGTATATATTACCTTATTTTATTTCTAATATTTATTCACATGCTATTTGCTATATTATATTATACTGGACCATAACCATGGATCTTGTTAAAAGAGACCAAAGTCCCAACCATATATCTACCCTAAAGCTGCTGATAATAACTGCTTACCTCTCTTGGTCCTTGGGAAACTCTATTCCATCCAAACAGACCCAGAATATGACCTACTTATTTATTTAGCCACCTCTGAGCTGGGAAGTCACAAATAAAGAATGCTACAGTTTGCCTCTTCAGGAACATGAGAGATGAGGTAGGTATCTTTGCTCTCTTTTCAGTTCTCTAACTGAAACTTCCGTTCAGAACTTAAAGAAAGGCCATGATGTACAAAATCTGCTTTATTAGTGTACTAGATAGGACAAAGGGAAGAGCTCCTAGGCAACCAAAATTTTTTATGCACTTGTTTTATAAAGGAGAATAAGCTCCCTAAATAACCGCATAACCTTTGAAGATCTCATCTTTTGTTGCACTTGTTGATCCTTATTCTTCTGATATTATATCTGAGACAGTTTTTTATGTGAATTGGGAAATAATAAAAGCTAAAACAAAAACAATCTAGAGCACAGCTGACAGAGGAAACTGCTGCAGAGGAGGAAAGAAACAGGTGAAAACCATTGCTTAATGAACTCTTAAGAAATACCAACAACTACAACCTTAATATAAAGAATCAGTGGAACAAAACAGTGCAAACTAGAACACAGTTTTGGATACCATGCCTTGAGAAATATGGATTCTAAAGAAAAAAACCTAATATTCCATAGAATGGTTTTCCACTCATTTCTTTTTGAGGTCTGATGTAATTTATCTTTGTTGAACTGGGCAATTGCTTTTACACATGGATACTTCACTGTATTTAACATATACAAACCCATAATTTAAAATTATTCCCAAAATTGCTATGAAGCATCAAATATAGCAAAGATTAATGATTCTTGATTTTTAACTGTTAATCTGATGCAAAACTTCCAGGCTCACAAACAATGGAACAGAGAATCTTCAATTCTAAAACTCCTTTTCTCACATATTTTATTTCATTCTTCACATAAATTGTGTACAAATCTATTGTTTTACTACTGTCAAATAACAACTTTAGACGATATTGACCTTATTTAAATTAGCTTAATGAATATGGAAAAATGTTGAGTAGACAGAGAACTACTAACATAATATTAAAAAAAATCCTTGTCAAAGTGCTTTGTCAGTCACTATTTTGCCTTGTTGTCTATTATTGTAACACATTACCACACAGTGCAACTGGAAGTGCAAATATGAAGACATATTTTACAGCTTTTTCATTATCAAAAAGATGTCCATCTATTCTGTGTGCTGGCTATATTGGTCCACTAGATGTCCACAGGGCTGAAAATAGTTGATGTGCCACATTAACTACAAAATGAACATGTACAAAACGAACATGTGATATACATTTTTTTTTTTTAGCATATATATTTTTGTTTTGAATATTTCTCTAATGTGTTTGGAATCAAATGGTTCAAGTCTGAAATTATTAATCGTTTGTCAGTAATGAAATGCTTCCCATTGGAGAAAATCGTGTAAATGAGAGTACAACAATGTGTGTGTGGCAAAGGGGAAAGGAATTGTTCTCCATTAGAAGTGTCTATTACTAAGCCCAATTGCACTATGGGAGAAGTCCTGTGAAAGGACAGACACCCCCTGTTATGCTTTAGAGATCTGATAGAATGTTCATGACCAAATTTTTTAATCAGATGAAAAAGATTTTAATATACATCACAGAAGCAACTCTACAAGGATTTCAAGGCATGATTTCTGAAATGGAAGTGTGGCCACTTTCTCTCCCTGTCATAAATGCTAACATCCCTACGTTCACAAGTTCACACACTTTCATTTCTTTATCTTGACAATCATATCGTCTGAAAAGTAGAACAGTATGTAGGAGAGCATCTGCTCCTCTGAAGGATTTCTAGTCAAGGCCTTTTTCTGAGAGCAAATAAGAAAAAGAGGAAGTGATAGGAACCAGATCTGATCTGTTTTACTAATTCATAAAGAGAGAGGTAGAATGTGGGAATGTTGATTCAAGCAAAGTTGCCTGAGTGAAGATATCTGGATTAGAATGATTAGAAGTAAATAAGAGGGAAAAAATGAGCAAAATGCTGAGATAGAGGCCTGAGAAAAAGAAAATATAGATGGTGACAAGAAACAAACCTCTCCATCACATTATTGATGGGCTACCAAGCTACAGGTGTCACTTTCAGGAATATCACCTGGGCTTTGCAGCTGACAGCACTAAGAACTAGAGTGAGAAGAGGTTTGCTCAGACTGGGAGGGTGTTGGAACTAAAGAACGCTGTAAATCCATGGGGGTGCATAGAGGGAGGGGCAGCAGAAGGTATGATTGTGGGATGGGTAGAAAATGGTATCAAAGGGCAGGTTATGTGTAAAATAAGGCCACGCAGAATGCTTCACTGGTTGAGCCTGTGGCTTTGCCTGACTACCACATTGTAAAGGGAAAATGGTTAATCCCCAAAGGTTTGGGAACCCCATCCTGTGAAAATACTAAGGAAAAGAAAAATACTAAGTGAACATAGCACTCAATCTGCATCCCATCGGATACCTACCCAAGGCTCGGAATACTGTCGCTGAAAAAAAGCTTTTGCAGTCCCATATATTTCATGAAGTAGAATTATCTGACCCAGAAAAACTAGATTTTCAATACTTGTTTCCTCAGGTTGGAGGGATCCAGGTCCTGAAGTGAGGCAATGAAGCATGTCCTACCTGCTAGACAAAGAACCAGAGGCAGTGTAAATTTGCATTCATGTCTGAAGCTAAGCATATCAAATTGATTGCAAGAAAGAGTTTCGCATGCTCTTTCACAACAGTGAAAGAGTATGCAAAACAGAGTGGGCTCCAAAATTAAGAACTCCATTTGTGTTTTAATTTAAGGGTCACTCAAGAATGTTGATTATTGTTGCTGTTCTTTACACTGAATTGAAAATGTGCTGCCAGGAGCATCCCTGGGGCTGATGGTCATATATTGTTCCCACCCTCCAATGCACTGCTTGGTTTTGGTATTTTTTTTTTCATGATAAAGGCCTGAAAGAAATGTTGTCTGTCATGAGCTAAATCCTGGGGAAGTTTCATTCATCTATTAATGTGCAATTATTTAACAGGAGTAGCATGAGGCATGTTGCATATTTTTGTCCTGAATTTTCACCAGTCTTGATAGTTTAACCCTTCATGAATATTTTAAAATGCACATTGAACTGCTCCTTAGAAATTCTACTGACCATAGCATGAGCTTCAGCATTACAACTGCTCTACTGTAATTAGTAAATAGATATCAAAATCATAAGACAGGAACACCTGAGGTAGCATATTAAATATTTATTCAGAGTAATACATTAAGCTCAATAATCTAGAGAGTGAGTTATTCTAATTAGATGTCCACAATAACCAGCTTTTCAAATCTGAACATTAAGCACTTCATGTGGTACAATGAATGTATTTATGAGGAAAACAGAGGTGTTTTTTTTTTTTATCCAGAGAAATATTGAGAAAATTGTCCTCCATTCTATTTGGTAAACAATCCAATTTAGCTGAGATCAAGGCACAGCAGAGTGCCAATTCAGGATAGTAAACTTTGTGTATCATCTGCCATGGCATGCTACTTTTTTCAGTTTGAGTTCTATGCAATTGATAAGTATTGGTAATCGGACTTTCTATTTTCTTCTTGTACCAAATTACTTAACTTTCTAGATCCACAAAAGTTAATTCTATCTCATATGACATGAGGTAGAAATGATAGAGCTATGATAGAAAGTATGTTCTATATTTTTTTTTATTCAATTACTTATTTTTATTACCTACTGTTGATTTACAATGTCCCTCTGTGCCTTCAGAAGATAAAGAGAAAATTTTAAGTAGAACTTAAATCCAGCAATGAAAAGTCTGTCCATTCATTTCAGGACATTTCCATGTGTTTTCCTCTCTGTGCAGCTACGTTCTTAAGTTTTTAACTATCTATGCCATTCAGTTTGTAAGTCTTTATTAACAAGGGAAAAAATGGCTCTTTTATTTAAGGTTTATTGTTGAGGGGAAGTTCAGAAACTACCCTTAGTATTTTGATTCAATCTTGTCAAGATTCAATTATGTCTTGATTCAAATAAGCTCAGTCTAAAAGTTGAATCAGTATATCAGTATTCAAATTAATTCCACTGCTCTTTTCTCATCAACAGTCATTGAGGGGAATGAGTTTTCCTTGAATTCTTTCAAAAATTTTTGAAAAAAGACACAACCTTCTGAAATATTCTTCTCAATGTATACATTTTGCAAGGGGAATGAAGACCACTCTTTCTCGCCTCAGCCACTACACACACAGATTAGAGATTCAATTTTAGCTTGTATCCTGACAAGATTTTGTATCTCAAATGATTTCCTTGATGATACAAACATAGATAGAAGAAGTGTGCACTTCCTACACACACTTTAGTAAAAACCAGTACACCGTGCCTTGAAGGTTGCAGCTTTTACTGCCAGGAAACTAAGAGGAGACTGGTCAGTACGTGCACTCAATAAGGCAAAACATGTCTTCTGCACCCGTAGTATAATAAAGAATGTTTGCTTTCACTTATTACAACTCATGCCTTCCTTTTAAAACTAATATTGTAATTGGCACAAGCACATGCAGATAGCATTTTTATGATATTACCATTTTTTTTGTTTAAAGAATAAACCAGGAAAAGTTCAAACTGCAATTTCTTTTTCCCCAATACTTGCCCCATTATTGTACTGTTTGGTTTTGCTTTATTATTGCATACTAGAGTATACATTTAGGTGAGGTTCATGATAGTTTGATTGTTCACGCAAATTAAGCAAAATAAATAATTGCGAAAGTGACATTCACTTTTAAATTCATAAAAGAAACAATATACAGCATCAAAATATTTTTCTTGCATACCAGTCAGAAAAGCTTTCTTTTTTTTCTACTCCATTTTAAATTCTTGCCTTCTTTTTCCAGAAATGAGTCCTTTCTCCAGCATCCAGAAGAAGGAAAAGCAATAACCAGCTGTGATGGGGACATTACACCATTCAATTCATTGTCTGGAGGAGGAGCTATGAGATATAGTTTAGTAGCTTGTGGTACTAATGGTAATGGGAGGATGGTTGGACTAGATGATCTTGTAAGTCCTCTGCAACTTTGTGATTCTATGATTCAACACTGTGTATCTGCATCAATCAATCTGATTCTAATTTGCTTATTTTTCATTCTGAGTGTTAGGAAAAAAGAGTTTTAAATTTTCTTTTAAGGAATTCCAAATATGGCCAAAGGTGTAGTGGTAAAAGTAGCAAGGAATGTAGATCATGAGAATTTTTAACTGGAAAATTCATGTTGTGTGAAAGTAAAATATATCATAGAACCACTGTATATGCACATTGATTATTTACTTTATTTATACATTAATTATTTTATTCTTCATTTGCTTCCTCAGTCTTTTTTTATCTTAAATTAGAATCTAGATACTAAAAATTTCACTAGAAACTTTAGGACCAGTCTTTGCTATACAAGGAAGTTTCTGAATAAGACATCAAGTTTCTAGCCATCAAAGGATAATTTATTGATACTTGTCAAAAGGAAGTATCAGTCTAACAGAAATCAAGACAAAAGGAATGCCTGATGAATTTCCTTTGAAGTGCCTTTTATAAAAGTCCTTGGTAATACATATTGATGAACTCCAAATTGTCTTGCCTGAAGGGAAAAGAAAGTAGTCTGCTTTACACTGTCTTATAAATATTCATCAAAAGAACAAGACTTATGTTTCCAGGCATGAGGTGAATGATTACGGTTGTATGATTGCCTTGGAATCTGGATAATTAGTAAAACAGCCTTTGACAGTGGGAGAATTTTAAACTTGGTATCATGCCATCAGTCCTTTTGGATTTAAAGACAGTGCCTGCTATTCTGAAAGGAAGCAAATTTAGGGCTTGATGGATAGATATAATTAAGCTCACCATTAGTTTCGTCTACTGTTTGTTTGCTTGTTTGTCTAGCTAAAAATTAAAGTCAAATTTGGATAGCATGTGTCTGTTCTAATTGTAATGAAACCAGAGCATCTGTACTGTGGATATCTTGCTGGAACACACTAGTGGAAAAGGCTCTTTAATTAAGACAGAAATGAAAAAAATGAAAGAAAAATAGGGCTGGTGTGGTTGATGTCTCAGTAAGTATTTTGCAGAAATCTGCAGACTAGTATCTTTCTTGCTTAGCTCAGCTCAGTCTTAATTGTTTCATAACATAACAAGAAGTCAACAATTTACCTTTCATGCTTACTTAGTGCATGTGATAAGGATATGAATTGTGATAAGGATCTGAATGGGAAAGAATTACTGTGAGCTGTTTGGGAAAAAAGTGTGCATGTGCTTACTGATTTGTGAATTCTCATCTGTTACTCACACTGTAATTTCTACTGACCCTTGTAACAGACAGCTAGCCTTCTATTAGCAAAGCCAAAAAAAAGCCATTCTCAGGAAACATTATCCTTTACAGTGTTTAGTACTTAAGTGCCGTTAGGCAAATATAATATCCTCTTTGAGGGAAAATAGTTTCTCAGTTTAAGTAACTGAAACTAATTATCTCTGTTGAATGAAAGATACATTCTATGAGTATTTGAGTGGTGTGAAATTTCTCAAGCTGAAGAGGGCAAATAGATTGTATTTCTGGGTGGAGCAGGAGAATCTTACAGAAGATTTATACAGATTTATAACTGTATTTAAATGCAGAGTCTTACGAAGCAAGCCAAAACGCAGTGGCTGTCAGCCTGGAGCAAAAAAACTCAGCTTGTAAATAGTGTTTTTTTCAAGAAACAATTTATTATGGAATAAATAGTATAATTGCTTAAAGTACTATGTTCAAAAAATATTTTAGTATAATGCAAATTGACTTGATATAATCATAAGCATTTTGAATGATTTAAAGGAATCACCTAAGGCTGAGTTGGGTTGAACACCAGCTGAGTGTGACGATATTTGGGCAAATAACAGGATGATTCTGTAGGTGTGTTTTGTCTGTGGGATAGACTATGAAGTTGCTTCTGTCATCTTGCTCTACTTAGTGCATGATGTGTGACCCGTGTTACTTGTTCTGTAAAAAATAGTTTGATATCTTGGCCTGCTCGAAAATAAAAGTTGAGGACATCTAAGTTTACCGCATAGAAGGCCTACAATTCATCTAACAATGAAACGAATAATAACAACCTTGCAACTGTGGAGAAGTACTGAGCAAACGATTTTTTTCTCTGTTCTTTGTAAGGTTAGCTGGAAACTTCTGCACGTGATAAGACAATATTATCTTTGTAATCTGTTTTCATTTGTCTTCATGGGAACAGCTCCTTATTTAATTGGTAAAGGCTGGCTACAAAAACATTGTAGAACAGAAAAAAAAAAAAACCAACAAATCAACCAGCCAAAAAAACACAACCTCCACCAGTAAAATACCTTTAAAACTTTACACTAGCAGAAGCATTCACCTGCATCTCTGTTAACCACTGAATTATTGCACTCTGAGAAAGGAAAGATGCACAATGACACTACAAATGGTGTAACTGACATTTAAATTCCACTTATTTATACATGAAAAGCTTGATGTCAGATTGTACAAAATACAGCCATCAGCAACAGACATGTCTGCAATTAATCAAATGACTTTAAAGTAAAGTCAAAAAAAAAAAAAAAAACAAAAAATGCTGAAATGAAAAATTCTGACTGTAAAAAGTAGTTCAACGACACACTGAAGTATATACTTGACATGGTTTTTGTGAGATTTTCTTGCTAAAGAACAGGCAAGCAAAATATCTTTTTTTACTAGTAGCCAATTATTCTTAAGACTGTCTATTACTCACCAGGTTTCTATGCTCTCTCTATGGTTTATTATTTCCAGACAAGGATTTCTGCTCAATAGTTAACAATTGCTAACAGTAACTACAAAGTAATGTCCTCAGAGATATTGGCTTCCATTGCATGAAAAGTATTGATCTGAGGAGATAATCATATGGTTTTGAAGACTTTGTCTGTTTCGAATACTGTGCTGTTTGTTTTAATAAAAGATCAACCAACTCTTTGTTGCATTGCAATTAGACTACCTATTATCTGTGCCCTTACTAAAGCATTTCCTGCCATGTAAGTGTCTGTATTCCTGCATATAAGCATCTGTGACTCTGCAATGCAGAGTGTGAGCAGTGGGATCATGATCAAGACTCATGGATTGTGTCATTTTGGGTGGGGCACAGTACACATATGCCCCGGCCGTGCTTAGGTAGGCCACCCACTTTCTTGATTATGTTTTCTGTTTTACAAACTAAGTCCTTCTCCTTTAGCATAAAATAGTTTGTTGAACATCTGTCTTCTTAACAAAACTGTCATTGCATAGCTTTATACATTTTTCCCAGAGTTGAGTTTTAAGATGACTCTTTGCATTCAGTTTTGAACAATACTCTCATCAAAGAGGTGCTCTTTTGTTGGACACTCAATACTATTTTTTCATAGCTATAGTTTTTGTCTAACTCCTACTCCTCTTTACAACTTCACCACTTGGTTTCATACTGTGTTTGTTCATGGCTTTCTCTAATCCATTTTATTTACTGTCCTTGGCTTAAAAAAATTCCAGATTAGATTTTACCAATACTTTCCTTATTTAAAATGGCGGATATGGCTATGAGGTCCAATATAGTTACTGCTTTCTCACCTTCTTGTGGCGGTCTCAGATTCAGAGCTGGTTTAGTGGAGTCTGAATCATCTCTGACACAGGTCACAGATTTCCACTTGGCAGAACTGTACCTGCTCTATCTGGTTTTGCCTTAAGCTTTATCATCTTTTCATACCACATTCTCTCTACTTTATCTAAAGGTGACAAGGTCTGTAAGACTTGTGATTTCTGCCATTGTGATTTACTTAAGTGGTGGACTCAATACTTCCCTGAATTTTCTTCCTTTCATCAACTGCTGTATCTCAGGTTATTTCATGACCTTTTGGAAAAAACATGGGATACTCCTTCATATAATTTTCAGGAAAAAAAATTGGAGGGTAAAAGTTTGTCAGCTCCCGTGTGAAATCTATCTTATAAACCATAAGGAAAAATTCCTTTTAGAATACCCAATTATTAAATTTATACTGCCTTTTTCTCAAGCAACAACTGAATCACTAAGATCTGGAGAAATGTATTTTTTTTCCTTATGAATTCTTCTCTTTTTCTTGGTTGGAAATTACTTAGTGATCAAACTGTCTCAGTGACCAGTGATTAGAATTACAGATTTAGACTAGTCATCAGTATACCGGAAAAAAAGAAATCTCAAAAAAAGTTTAATAAGACAGATGAAAATATCTCATCATTTTTTTTTTCCTTTAATAGAGAAAATAACATTAAATTAAAATGGAATTTTTAACTGTCCCCTACAACTAAGATACTTGTGTAATCAGTGAATATACAGATGTGATAGCTAAGAAATATACAGGAAAGTTAGGCTAAACAGTTATCACAGTGAAGAAGAAGCCCTTGTCCTGGGCTTGCTGAGAAGACTCCAAGAGGAGCAATCTCCAAAAGAGATCCTTCCCCAGTGGTAGTCAGCTCTTAAATGGGATCTAGGAGAGGTGGAGACAGACATCACCCCTTCCAGTAGCACAGGAGAACTGTCTTCACCTGTGCTCCCAGGGCTGAATCATTGCTTGCTTCAGGTGATCAATCAGAGATTCAGGCCATGATTCAGAGATTCAATATAATATAAAATATTAAAGCAATCTAAACTTCTAATACAATGCCAATAAACAAATTTGGGATGAAGAAATTGCAGAATATGTACATATAATAGCTTTACCAAAAGTAAGACCTCCTATTTTATTGTGTTGGTCCATGTTGTCAGAGGAGGATGTTGGTGATACCAGTGGAGGTTGAACCTTTTCACCAATATTCTGTTAAATTCTATTGCTGTGCAATGGATGGCAGCAGAGGGGCAGTCTGACACACTGTCATCTGGCAGAGAAATACAGATGAAGCAAAGAAGTATCATTGGAATAACCTTATGGAATAACATGGCATCCACTGATGTTCATAAAACTTTGCTGAATGTTTATGGAGACAAACAGTGGATGTGAAAACAGTGAGGTGGTGGGTGGTATGTTTCAGCAGTGGGGGACAGTGACAGTTTGATCACCTCCACCGATACTGATTTCTACAAATGCAAGCTCTTGTTCATTACTGGCAAAAATACATAGCTTATGGTGACGACAATATAAGAAAATAGAGCTTTGTAGTTGAAAATTTAATAATGAGTGACATTGTGCTTTTTCTATATGTTGTCATTTCCATGGAAATAAATAGGAGGCATGACTTTTGGAGAAGCATGCATACTTAGAGATTTTTGAGTTCATATTCTGCAAGGGTAAATAATTATTTAAACAATGATTACTTCTGCTAGGAAGACTCTTTTAGGTATTGATAATGATGAAGAGAGAGGAAGGTTTAAAAAAAGAAGTTACAACTGTTAAGAATTAGTTGTCAAGCACATTATATAATGTACATTATATATATATATTCTGGAAGAACATAGTAAAGTCATAGTGACCCTTCATATGGCATGTTTTTAAAGTTAACTAGGTATAGGAGGGATTTCAGAGAACAAAGAAGTAATAAATATAACTGCATTATTAGAAAAATGGTCTTAAGAGAGAAACCAAGAAGCGTAGGCCATGCAATTTAACATAAGATGCAGGGAAAAAATCTTGATTAGATCAGTACGAGAACATCTGCTAAAGTTCATTAAAGATGGACAGAATAGTTTCAGTCAAGAAAGGTCATGGCTGAATAACCTGTTGGAATTCTTTCAAGATAACACTGACATGACAGATAGATAAATGGAATTTAGTAGGTGTTACAGAGCTGAATTTTCAAGAAGCATTTGGCAAGGTTCCACTCCAAAAATTACTAACTAGGTAAAGAACCGTAAATAAGACGAGATGCTGCGTAGAAAACTAGATAAAGTAGAAGAGACAAAAATGAAGCCATGCATGAAAGATATTGAATTGGAAAGGAATAATGAACAGAGAACACATGGGTCAGTTTAAAGACTACAGAAAATTATGCAGTACATATTATTTGAAAAAATATGTTGAAAACAAGATTTCTAAGGGTCTGGTCAGGGGACCACTCAAGTCAATGATTTGAGATTAGAAATCAAACTTGAATATCGGTCTGCTGTTGTATTGCTTTACCCATAGGTTGGAAGCAACAAATCAGAGAAGATTTACAGGTATTTAAATATTTGGAGCAAATAATGGTAACAGATTGCAATAGAATGCTTAATAAATAAATAAATGCATTAAGTAATGTTTGAAGTTCAATATAGTTTAACATTTTCATTTCACACTGAAATAGATGTTCATTAGGTTTAGTTTACCTTCATCTGTATTTCTACAGTGGGACAGGTATGCTAAATATAAAAACCACATTAAATATTTACCACAAAAAGTATCTGGGATTTTTTTTCCAAACTGAAACTCTTATCTTATGATTCTCATCCTCAAACAAAATATGATATCAGGTAAATTTCAAATGAAATGTGATAACATAACTGAAGTCTAGAGCATTTACTGACTTATGACTGTTTTATAAAGTGCTAGCCCAAATTTTATGGAAAAAAATAAACAACAAATAAACACAAGCAAACCTTAAAAAATAAATGTTTTCACTGTGTTGGAATGTTTTTGCAGTCGTGGAAATATAATCAAATTCCTGTTTACAAGCAGCTCTGTTGATGGGGATGTGTAGTGCCACTAACAACAGCCATGTATCAAAAGCTGTATGCTTTCTTCCATGGTCCAAGTTGCTTACTGTGTTACAGTAATTTTCTGTTTATTTCTGCCATCTTTAGCGAAATGAGGGAGGTGTTCCTGCCTATAGCAGGGGGTTGGAACTACGTGATCTTAAAGGTCCCTGGGTGACCTTTAAGTCACGCAAACCATTCTGTGTTTCTATGACTATGACATGGTTTTGTCAGATATAAATGTCTGTCTTGATACCAGATTGCAGAAAGAGAGAATTCAGAAATTGGTCAACATAAACAGTTGATAGAAATTTAAGGTTAGAACAGAGGATATTTAATAAACTGAAAGGTTTCTGTTATTTTTTAGGCTTACATAGCAGTTATCAACAACACTGCTATTATAGAGAAAGAAAGTTTATGTGAGCAAACAATAGCACTGTTGAAATTGAAGTAATTCCCCTAGGAAAGAGTTACTGTCTGAATGGTGGCAAACATAATTCCCTTTAGAAATTTCACCACAACAGGGAAAAGGAATCTCAGATAGCTTGAATCAGGATATGACTCAGTGAAATCACATTCAGATGTATTCTGGACTCAGTACCACAAAGTAATGTCGTCAATAAATGCTGGAGTTTTTTGTTACAGAGGTGGCGGGTAATGAAAGGTATCTCAAAGGCTTGATGACTCCCTGTCACTCATGGTGGCCTCTTTTTATTGTTTTTGTTTTATTTTCTAAAACTGCTTCAAAACAGTTTTTCTTCATGAAAGCCACTTGGCCATTGTTCTGAAGCAGTAGGTTAATAAAATTCATCTGTGACTGTTTTCCCTACAATAGCTTCATCAAGTCTAACTAAAAAGATCAAAGTCAGGTTGTCATGATGGTATTCACTAAATTCCACTTCAACATTCTGAAAAAATTGGGGATCATGGAGATAAGTGGAAATGCAAACATCAGGTCTAGTATCTAAAGGAAGAAGACATATTCTTCAGTTTATAAGAGAAACATATAGCATCAAAATAATTATGATGTGTCTGTGTGGAAACACATGCTCTTCGCTAAGTTCAAGAAAAGAATCAGTTTGGAATTGATGGGAGCCACTTATTCTGATGACAAAAAAGAGTTGATTAGAAATTCTTGTCAGAAAAGAGCTGAACATCCTCTTAACATGTCTTGCTTCCTTTCCAATATTGAGTTTGAATCATGAAAATCACGAGAGCACATTTCTTGCTCTGAAAATTGTTGAAAATACTTATTTCCTGGCGTACTTAGTCATCACCACGGAGATGCTGAAATGTACTGTTGATAAAGGGAAAGTAAAAGGTACATCAGAAAGCAGCTGGCTGGATCTTTGTATGATCATAAAGACCTATAGAGGACTGTAGCACATTCCTCCTCATGTTCTAAAGCCGATCTTCTTGAAGAGAGATAGCAATCAAGTAAGGACTGCTACATTACTCTGAAGAGCCTAAAAAAGAGAATTGCACTTCATTACAGTGATGTCTCGCTCCAATTTATAGGAGGGAGATGAGGTTCTTAAATATCTGTATACCCGGTGTGAGATTAAGAAACAACGGTTCATATGTTGTTGCATCCAGTTTATTACTAAAAACTAATCAGGGAGACAGGGAAGGGAAGGAGTGCGATAGAAAAGATGGAAAAGAAGCAGGAGTTGCGTAAAGCGGGGATAGTCACCAGCAGGATCCAGCAGCGGTCCCATTGCACGGTGTTTGAAGGTCCCGGGCAGAACGCAGCAGAAGACGGGGAGCAGCAGCGTGGCCGGCCTTGAGCAGCAGGCAGGTAGACGAGGAAGTCGAGGAGCCAATTCTTGAAGCAGCAACAGCGGTCAGGCAGCAGGCTCAGGAGAGTTCAACAGTATGCAGGAATCCCCTCAATCTTCCAGAATCCCTCTTCTTCTTCATGAGGAATCTGCTGCCAGAAATCCTCCGTTCTTCATGAGGAATCTGTTGCCAGAAACCCTCCGTTCTTCATGAGGAATCTGTTGTCAGAAAACCCTCCGTTCTTCATGAGGAATCTGTTGTCAGAAAACCTGTCCTCATGGTTTTCAGTTCCTCTTTTATCCTTCTTGTTCTCCTGCCTATGTGACAAGGATGGGCCTTGAGCAAGAGACATTGAGTACCCTCTAAGACGGCCCATCATCCTGAGATAGGTCCACACAAAGGAGCACTTCACAGCTATTTAGCTGCAGTTCATCTCGCTCTTGTCGCCCCTGGCCTTGTCCATCTGCCTTCCCCCAGACAAAGGATCTCACAACCTTGGCCCAGGAATTGCCTGGACTTGTTCATCTGTGTCCTTCAGACAAAGGATTTCACAATCCTTGCTCGGGAGTTGAACAAGTCCATCTGTGTCTCCAGCAAGCTTTTAGACACAGAAGTTAACAGAATAATCTCTTACAAGTGAACAAACCAATTAAGTACTCACTGTAGGAAAATCTATGACAGGTGTCAAGGTATTGCAAAAGGGATCAGATTTGGTCATGGCTTCTTCCACGGTTGGATGTGTAGATAATAGATTTCTGTTGCTGTGCTACTTTTCCACTTTCACGTGATTGGAAGAACATGCTGCACTCCACTGTACTGACATGATTGTTTTTCTCTTCCACTTCTCCTAAATGAATTTATTCTTATCTGTCATTCTTGACATGACCAGTGATTCCAATATTGGTTCCTCAGCTAATTTAATTGGTGCCAAGAGTTGCTGAGGGTTAGGTTAGAAATGATGGATTAATTGCTTATATGTTTATATTAATTGTCTTGTGGATAATGGCAAGTTTCTTCACTGTCAAAACAATAAATGCAAAACTACACAAGACAGATATTAAACATAGAAAAACAGTTCAGAACTAGTATCAGACAATATAGATTTACAGTCATGAAGTGTATATTGTTATCAATTTCAGATTGACTACATGTGTGTTAGTAAATTTTTTTGATTCTTTGTTTTGCTGGAAGTCTCCGTCCTCTTAAGCACACCAGTCATATATATACCTTGATATAACACATTGCATGCATTCTAGTTTTTTAGAGTTAGGACAGAACTTAAATTGGTTGGAAGGTTTTTGGGAAATCAGAACACTAAATGAGTTCAAACAAATGTCAGTCTCTGAAGACACTTGGCTGATCTGGTGAACTCCACACTGACATTC
This sequence comes from Centrocercus urophasianus, assembly GCF_019232065.1. Lineage (NCBI taxonomy): Eukaryota > Metazoa > Chordata > Aves > Galliformes > Phasianidae > Centrocercus > Centrocercus urophasianus. The sequence continues at coordinate 30,196,604 of NW_024884142.1, forward strand.
TAAGAAGATGCAGCTGATCCCCAGCTTCCCAATTCTTACAGTCCTGTTCTGAGAGTCTATATACTGAATAACTTTCAGAAATTTTTGTTCTCTAGTATGTTGGAAGAGTATTTCTTTCCCTTTTAAAACAGTAGATTTCAGCAGATTAACCAATTTTTTTTTCTGTGATTTTAGAATCATAGAATAAAAGCATAGAATGATTTAGGTTGGAAAGGACCTTAAAGACCATCTAGTCCCCACATCCTGGCCATGGTCAGGGATACTTTCCAATAGATCAAGATGTTCAGTATCACATCCAACCTGTCATAGAATCATAGAATCATAGAATCATAGAATCATAGTGTCACAAGGTTGGAAACAACCTATGTCATCTAGTCCAACCATCTTCTCATTACCACTGCTAGCATAAGCTACTAAACCATATCACGCAGCTCCTCATCCAGATCCCTCTTGAACACTGCCAGGGATGGTGACTCCACCACCTCCCTGGGCAGCCATTCCAGTGCCTGACCACTCTCTGAGAAAAAAAGTTTTTCCTCATGTCTAACCTGAACCTCCTCTGATACAACTTGTGGCCATTTCCCCTTGTCCTGCTCGTTGCCTGGGAGAAGATGCCAAACCCCTCTTCATCACAACCTCCCTTCAGGAAGTTGTAGAGTGCAATGAGGTCTCCCCTGAGCATCCTCTTCTCCAGACTAAACAATCCCAGCTCCCTCAGCCGCTCCTCATAAGACTTGTGCTCCAGAACCCTCACCATTTTCATTACCCTTCTCTGGACACGTTCCAGGGCCTCAACATCTTTCCTGTAGTGAGGGGCCCAAAACTGAACACAGTACTCGAGGTGTGGCCTCACCAGTGCTGAGCACAGGGGGATGATCACCTCTCTACTCCTGCTGGCCACACAATTTCTAATGCAGGCCAGGATGCCATTGGCCCTCTTGGCCACCTGGGCACACTGTCGGCTCATGTTCAGCCAAGCATCAGCCAACACCCCAAGGTCCCTTTCCTCTTCACATTCATCCAGCCCCTCATCTCCAAGCCTGTAGGTCTGCATGGGGTTATTGTGGCCAAAGTGCAGGACCTGGTACTGGGACTCGTTCAACCTCATCCCATTCACCTCAGCCCAGCAATCCAGCTTATCTAGATACCTCTGAAGGGCTTCCCTGTCCTCAGGCAGATCCACACCACCTCCCAACTTGGTGTCATCTGCAAACTTACTGAGGATACACTCAATCCCCTCATCTAGGTCATCAATAAAGATATTAAACAAGATGGGCCCCAGTACCAACCCCTGGGGGACACCACTTGAAACAGGTCGCCAGCTGGACTTAACTCCATTAACCATTACCCGTTGGGCACGGCCCTCTAGCCAGTTCGTGTCCTTATACACCTCTTGGGATGAGGCATCCACGTCTTCCCTTTGTAACCTGTTCCAGTACCTCACCACTCTCACAGCAAATAATTTCTTCCTAACTTGTAATCTGAATCTCTCCTCTTAGTTTAAAACCATTCCTCTTCATTCTACACTGTCACTACACTCCCAGTCAAAGTGCCCTTCCCCATCTTTCCTGCAGTCCACCTTTAAGTACTGGAAGGTCACAATGGGATGTCCTTGGAGCCTTCTCTTATCCAGTATAAACAGCCCCAACTCTCTCAGCTTTTCGTTGTAGAAGATGTGCTCCAGCCTTATGATCATCATGGCTTTCCTCTGGACCTGCTCCAACAAGTCTAGGTATAGATGGCATGCAGAAAAGATGAAAAGAGGATGCTGTATCACAGAACCCAGCAATACTAGAAATGAAATAAATAAATAAAATAAATAGTCTATTTTGAATAAACAGAAAACTAAAAAAGAGAGAAAAAGGGAGAGCCCAAAAGAGTGGGTGAGCACAAAGAAAAAGAAAGAGCAAGAAAGAGAAAGAGAGAAAGAACAAGTTAGAAAGAAAAAGGAAAAGACAAATAATAATAATAAAAAAATAAAGAAATGAAAGAGATTGAAGAAATGAGAGAAAGTAGAAGAAAACAAAAGCACAATAATCTAGAACCTATCTAGTAAACTAAAGTATGGAAAAAAAGAAGGCAACACTGAACATACTATCTCTGAACCATAGGCTGTAAAAGGAAAATTGATGTTACCTGTGACCATCTGATTCTTGAAGGATTGCAAGACTTCCCAGACATACAATTCTAAAAGAGCCTTATTTCATTCATACCAAGTTAAGAGTAGAGACTCAATGGAAGAACAACTTAGGTTATTTAAGTTTCCTTTTTAAGGTTTTTAAAAGTCTCTTGACTGTAAGAAATAGTTTTATAAAGCCAATAATGTCAATTAAATAGTCAATTAAATAGGTGAGTTTCCTTGTACGGGGAAATGTTCTATAATATAATGTTCGACTTGTAGCCTGATAACTGTTAGAATCTGTTGAATTAGGTCCTATGATTTAGTAAATCAAAACATCAAAAAAATATTTGTTTACATCCTATTAGAGGGAAGAAACTTAAATCTTGGCTTGGATTACTTCAAATGATTTTAGTCATTATAACAGTGTCTCCAAGTTGCAGCTCAATTTTTCATATTAAATAAAAAATATATGATTAATTATAACTTTATGAATACAAAAATCTATTCTTAAAAATTTGCTGGATAGAAAAATTAAGTATGGATATTTTCCAAATCTCTGTAAAGTTTTCGGTTTTCTTTTGTAAGTGTGCATGTCAGGGTGCATCATGAAGAGGTAATGTTCATGTGATCCTTACTGTTTCTGGATTGTGCTTCATTGTATTGTGTAGACACATCTTTTTATGCGTAAACTCTAGGAAAGAATGGATTTTAATGTTGTTTTCTATAGCAGTGCTCCAAGGTGCATAAGGAGAGTACCTATTTGAGCAAATTACTTTTTTGGCAAATAAAACAATGCATGCCTCATTTAGTCCATCCATCATTATAGAGATAGAGTACCATGCACTGTTCCTTAGATACTGTTAATAGTCATGTCAAAAGCCATGCAACAAATGTGAGGCAAAAGGCTTCCCACAGGCCTGACTGGGATCCTTCTTGCTAGATCTTCCTGATTACAAAAGTGATAGAGGATAGCTGACTGTCCTTTACCATTTCATGACCTTAAAAATATATATATAGTGCAAATTATGAGTTACATTATGCAAGAGTAGGAGGAATATTTCCCATTTAATAGCTTCTAGGCAGAGCTATGGAGATAACAATTTCAGTTAAGTAATATATTAAGCAAAAAGGAGCCAAAAATCAAATATACGTATGAATGAGGAATGTAAAACCTGTTATTGCCTGAATCCCAAACATGACTGAATTCATTCAAGAAGCAGTTGGTTTGTGGGGTGAGAATGGCTGCTGTAATGACATAGCTTCTCTGCCACAGTATATACTGTAGAATTTGTGCTGCTGCTGCTTGGAGGTGTATTGCTTAATTCAGCATTGAACTGGGGCTACAGTCTGCATGATAAATGCTATGGCAACCAAGGTATGTTGTGTGGAATATCTCTGAAAATTAAAATGCTTTGATTCGTGCATTGCAGTTCATACAAATGGGTGCTAACAAACATTTACATAATTGATATTTTGTGCATACACGTCGCATTGCTTCTGAACTCTCCTCATCAAAAACATTTATATTCATTGCCACATTTACACATAATACATGCATAAATATGCACACATATAAGACTCTTACAAGCATAGATAAAATTATTCAGAGAAGGAATGTAGATTTTGTGCTTTTCTGTATCATTTACAGAATCATTTCTGTTATTTTGACATACGCAAGCATAAAAATTGAGGGAAAAAATGAATTACAATCTTTTTAAACCATTCCAAATGAAACATTTCTGTTCACTCTCTCAATATATGCTTAGTTTGTTAAACTGTCACACTTATCTAATTATAAGGTTATTTTTAATAGCTTTTAAAGAATTATTTTGTACGTATTCTTAAATAGATTTTTTTTTTTTAAAGCAGGTAAATAATTTTACAGGTGGAATTAATTGCTATACATAAATTACTATGATAAAGCATTGTTTTTGGTGATAAAATATTAGCTGATTTGTTTAAAGCAAGAACGTGTTAATATATTAAGTCTCACATCAGTGAAGTTCCAGATCTCTCAGGGTTTTGGAAAATAATCTCACTGCAAAGAAAGAGCAGAAAGAATATTCATCCCTATTCTAGAAAGCCTTCTTTTGTGAGGAGTGGGAAATAAAATAAGAAAGGGATATAAAAAAAAACATTTACACCTACAATAGAATCCACTTTTCTCTCAAATTCTTGCTCTGAAATCTTTCTGAATTTCTTCTTTCTGAATCATATATGGTTATGCTTGGAGAAAGGGTACTATGGGACAAAGACTTTGCTCTATCTTGGTGCCTTTTTGAATCCAGGATGCATTTCTGCTTGGGTTCTTACCTATTCTTTCTTAGGAAGTGAAACTGCAGTCCAAAATGCTGATAATGGAAAGGTAGGGATTCACAGGGAATGTTCTTAGATGGCTGTGGGAGCACTCAGAGGAACTGCTTACGGATCCGGAAGGCTGTTCCATAGAATTTAAGTGACAAGGGGAAATCAGGGTCTGGTTCTACATCTAGACAACGTAAATCTTACACTGTAAAACTGTGAATAGTAAGGAATTGGTATCTTAGTTCAAGAAGATCAGATACACAAACATGCTAAGGCTGGATCCAATCCCATATCAGCAGCAACTCAGAAGGAAAGGTGTAGTTGCTGCAGGGTTTGGGTTCAGAAAAGGTGATGTGGAATTGTACTCGGTATTGCAGTGTCTAAAATTCAGGTGCCTTGTCTGGACTTGTAATTCACAACCTTGATTATAGGCCCTACAGTTTCTTCACCGCATAATGCAATACACACTGTTAGAATGCTTAAAACAGTCAAAATAGAATAAGTATTTTGGAGACCATGGTTTTAGAGTCACTTTGTTCTAGCATTTGTAAACAGAAGCAATTTTCTCTTCCTCACAAGGATGCACAATCATTTTCTTTGTAGAAGCACAAGTGAGGGTATGGCCAGAGGAAATAATGGATCCAGACAAAAACAGTTTTCTTTTGATTGTGGCTGGGTGCATGAGCTCAAATCCTGGCTCCATTTAAGGTAACAAGCAGCTGGAGACATTGGTGATGGAAAGCTTGACTGTTCCCCTCTGTCCAGTGGAAATAATTTTTTTCTGCCTGGGTTTATTGCCTTAAACATTCAGCTCAGAATATAAAGGAACTTCCAGTCATTTAGGATGAGATTCACCTTATCTAATTTTATCTAACTGAAAATAAGACAGCTGGCCCAAGCTAATCATCTATGCTAATTTCTTCTCCTTACAGTCACTGGAGGAAAAAATAGACTTGCAGATGGTGTTTCCTTCTTTGACTCCCGTATTTTAGGATGTGATGAAATGACAGTTGGAGATGCGTATTTCTAAAGATGGGTCAGTCATTTAAAAACCTGGTGGCTTGGGATAACAAATGCAGTCACTACTGAAACATTTCTCTGGGCATCCAAGCCAAATATGGAAGAATTGCCACAGATGTTCTTATGTATGCTTGTTTCACACTTCTGATTGCTGTATAGATATATTGTAAGAGTATTACTGTTTTGCACACAGCAAAGCAAAATGTAGGCTGTCGTGATAGCACTAAGTAATCTAAGAAGGTCTAAGAAGGAAAGGTAATTTGGAGATACTACCAACATTACTTGTAAAACTATGACACAGAGGTCTGCAGATGTCAAGGATTAAAAAGGTTTATGCTGGCCTAGCATCACAAATCATGTCCTTAATTATAAACCTTTTTTAATACTTTCAGGTATGGAACAGATAATCCTTTGAGAAATGAAGTCTGATCAAGAGAACTCTGTACAAACTGCCTACTCCATGAGCTGGCTGATAGCAAAATACTTTTGCAAATATATGAAAAACAAATTTAAGTAGAAAAGTAAAATATTCATCCAGTTTATTGCTTAGATTTTGTATAGTTACAAGATATTCTGTAGTGTGTATAATTTCTCTTTAAAATAGAAGGGAAAAGCCTTGTTTGTAACTTTGTTTGGCTCTTGCACTTTAGAAATTCCATGAGGTAACAAAAGCAGTGGAAAAAATCAATTTGTTGTGGCTTCTGCAGCTTTATGTACACTTTCCTTTTCTTACTTCATTTAAACTGTCTTCAGAGTGAAATAAGAGAGCCAGTTCATTACAAGTGGTCAACTGCGTTTCTGCTTGTTTATGTTATTTGCCACGGGAACACAATAAAGGTTCATGGCCTACCTGACATAAATCTAGCTTACTAAAATGTTACATATGTTTTCATCTGGGAACACTGCTGTTTGAGATAAAAATGGGTTTCTTCAGCTAAAATAAAAATGTGAACTGGAACAAATTGACTATATAAGCAAAGAAATCCAACTTTGTCTAGATGTGGACATTTTACAAACATAACTTAAGAACAAAGTATTAATAGTAAATATAATAATAAATTTCTGGCTTTTCTTTTAGATCCAGGAGTGTCTGTTCATTAGCATGGACTGACACAGATCTCAAAGCTCACTCGGTCATTTTTTTAATGCTTATTTGGAATCTTTTGAACTTGTATTGTAGTCATTGTATCTCCATGCATACTTAGATGTAGAAAATATTTCATAATCTCTTGTTTATTTTTTAAGGGAGCAATATCAGCACACAAAAAACATGTGAACTTTCAATGACTTTTTAAAAGGGATTTTGAAAACATCTTTGATATGTCTTTATTAAATATTATCATACTTAAACTTGGATTAACTATAGCCTATTTCTGAAGGTATGAAGATTTCCTTGGTAACAGAACTAGTGTACACTACTGTGGAAAAAAGATTTTGGATTACTTGGAGCAACCAGTTGTCTCTGCTTTAGATTTCAGATTCTGATATACTGATAAATAAAGAGGGATCTTGGCATCCAATCTTTTGCTAAAAGGGAAGAGTTATTCTTAAAAAGGCCAGTCTGACTCTGGGCTAACATTATATTTATATAAAATCATGCAAAAACAAAACCCTGCCTTAGTAGTTTAATCAAAGACCCCCAGAGTTCACTTCTAGCCATAACCATTCTGTGAAAGCACTTAATCAAATTTTGCTGCTGAGAACATATTAAGCACATCCTTTTGCAAAACTAAACAGGAATAAAATATGAATATCTAGTTTTAGATATTTACAGTGGCAAGTAACCTATTTCCTCATGGTGAATTTTATCCTGGAAAGAAGTTCAAGCTGAGCTTCTTACGTACAAGCTGAATTGGACTTTGGAAGTCAAATAAGTGAGAGAACTAATTGCGAGGTGATGTGATGTGGATTAACACTCACATTCACAGAAGTCGTCTAATTTCTGTCCCACTGGAGAATGAGCCCCAAAAGCTTGAATATTCAACATATTTTCCAGTTAACCTGAACAGCAAGACATCAAGTAAGCAAGTAAGAACCCTGACCAGTCCTATATTATCAAAGAAACAGCACAGATTTTCTTAAATCAATACTTCTAACAGTTTTTTTACTCAGTAAAAACTCACTTACTGTTTTGTATGAAGAAGATTCTGCTGCTAGGTTTGTTTTACTTTCTTCTGTTATTCCCAGAGATATTTTATTCAAAAATTTCCCAAGTGAGAATCTAAATGAAAACACTTGGATCTAAAAGCAGAACAGTACTAATCCTAGATCCACATGCAGAGAATGTCAGGTCTGTCAGATAAACTGTGATCTACATTTCTGAGTGAAAGAACTGTATTTTATAACTTATTTGACATTTATTTAACAATAAAAAATATATAGTTCAATTACAGTGGCTGCTTTTCTATGGCTCTCTCTAGTGCTGATAGAGGATACAATTAAGAAAGTATATTTGGTAAAGGAAGATTTTCTATATATATATTTTACACACATATCTATAATTCAGTCTTCAAGCTCAGTACTTTAAGCAGTTTTCTATTGTTTAAAGCTTTATACAGTATAACTACTTTCCTATTCCTATAAATTCTTTTAAATTATTAATCTCAAGAAAAACTGATAAATACTAGCCCACTATAATCCAGTCCTTTCATCTTCAAATAGTGCGGAAGAGGTAATATACACTCTTGAAAATCTTTCTTTAATCCTCTCTTCTCTTAGAATACAGGGCTATGAAGATTTATCACAGTTCCATAGATTTCAAAGGACGACCATGGCTTTGTGGTGTCAATCCATAGGACCGTAAAGATTTTGTTTTGTCAGAGCTAGATAGCACTTCTAAAGTGGAATGAGGAAACTGACTTGCAGCAGTACATATATCTTATTATTCAATTATCATATCAGGCAAGCAAAGCCTTTGTTCTACGTTTTTTCATTGCAGATTTTAAGTAAGAATTATTTTCAAAAATATAAGTAGTTCTCAGTTTTGTTTTCATGCTGCTAAAGTATATATATTTTTTCCTCTTGATATCCTTTGTATCTGTATTTTTCTTTATAAAATATCTATGCATTCATGTTGTATATGTTCACTTCAATTAATTCCTTCTCTACTACAGGAAAAGAAAAACCACAAAAAAGCAACTGAAGTCTCTTGTGCTTTATGTTAATGTTCACTTATCTGACCTACTTTTATTTCACTGCTATTTCTGTAATTCTGTAAATTATCATAACTACCTTTTTTTTTCTTCTTTTTTTTTCCTTGAGACAGCCATGAGGAGTAATGGAGTAAAGATAACAAAAGGAACAGATAGTCTCTGGATACTCAGATACTCATCATGTGCCAACAGGATTATGGTAATTATTTAGCTATTTTATTACAAAAATTACACTTTGTTGAATAAATAATTATTGTTTTTCAGTTTCACATTTACTTGTGTCTAACAAAAGAAGCCCTTTAAACAAAGAAAATTAACTAAACAGAAATACCACACATCAATAGTACACATCATGCCAAAGATACTTTTAGAAATGACTGAAGGAAAAGAAATTAAGTGTCAGCACCTGAGGAAAGATTGCCCGTATAAATAAGCTTAGGTGAGATGTAAGCTTCTTTAAAAGATGAATGATTTGCCAGGGATGACTAAGCTCATACAATGTCTGGTAGCACGAAGATTGCTTCTCTTTGGAATTCTCCATGTGATCCACAAAACAACAGATCCCTGTAAGAACAACAGCAGAATTAGCTCTGCTCTTGATACAAATACATTTATTGCTGTTGATACAAGGCTTACAGAAATATTAAATATTACTCCAATATCTTCAAGAGACAGATTTCTTGGGAAAAAACAACAACAACAACAAAAAAAACCCAAAACAAAAAACAAAAAAAAACAGAACACAAAAAGAATTCAATCCAGAGACAGCAAAACCAGATAATGTCGCTTTTTCTTCTCAGTCTGGAAAGTGCTCTGCTTCTCCCTCTCTGCAAGACCTCCTGGCTGATACAGTTCCGATGCAGTGGAGCATGGCGTCGGGAGATGCTTATTCTCGAATTTAAATGGAGTGAAACGATAGCGATCCTCCGCAAAAATAAGAATACGGTCCCAGTCAGACATGGACCACCTTTGATGTCACCAGAAGGTGAATTAAGAGGATTTGGCAATTCCACAGTCTGCTTCGGGACAGATCTTCTCAGATGCAGCTGTTTTGACTAGCTGAGTACTGCGTGGTTCTCCGCGCATCACATATGCATAGATATACACATAGACACAGACGCATGTACAACTTCCTTGCATGCTGAAGCAAACTCCTCCCACAGTCTATTCCTGGCGCACATCTAAATGGCTGTTTTATACACATTAACCCTGTGAAATGCTGTAGGACTTTGCTATTCACCTCCCAGATAATAAACTATCCGTTTGCAAGCTTGTCACACAGTTCATAGATCAAAGAATCAAGGTGTCACCAGCCTTCTTTAGTATAGATATCACTGGTTCTTTACTGCCTAGTTATGCTTTCATAGCCATCAGACTTTTCTTTGTCTTAAAGTTACTTACCCCATTCAAGTACTCAATTTTCTTTTTTGCTGCATCTGTGCCACAGACTTTCTGGCTGAAAAGAATAGGCAAACAAAGAATGCAGTACCACTGTCTCCATTATTTAGCTTACTTTCCTTCCATCCTATCTGCTTTTGAACACAGTCTTCCCATTAATAAAAAGAAAAAGAAAATGAAAACGTAACTATTAATTTCAGTTGAAAATGTGACAAGGGAATCTTTATCAAAGAGTTAAAATATTATTTCATGTCACTATATATTCAGTATCTTTATGAGACAATTTCAATTCTGGGTCCAACTGGAAAAAAAAAAGGAGGTGGGGAGAAATGGAGCCTGATAGGGTGTAGTGTTTATGTGTCTCTTTTGTAGAGCAAGAAATTTGCTTGGTTTTCTCTCTGTGCTTGTACTTAGTCTATCACAGAAGAGAAGCATGAAGAACAAGTTCTCATGCAACTCTTTCTTCCAAGACTGTGCTTGTGCGAGTTATTTACAAGTAATGGTCTACAGCTGTGATCTCCAGCTCTTGAGCTGTTTTGGTATTTCAGTAATTACAACAGTTTCATTAACATTTAAAGGAAATAGACAGTTCAAATCAATAAGAAACTATTTTGTACAGCATGGATCCATTTCACATTTGCATTTGACATTTGATAATCTCTACACATAAGTTCCAAGCCACAGAAATGAGATGTCACACATAGCAAAAATTAACCCAGATATAACTTCTCAGTAAATGTATGAAGCTGTAGAATAAAAGTTGAGGATGTCTTGTTGTGAAGAACACCTCTTGCGCAGTCTTATGTTCATTTGAAACATAAAACATATTCCTTCGTTGTGTATTCCTTCATTGTGTACATGTGAAATTTGTGGATACTGAAAAGAAATACAGATGGGAAACTACATAGTGAAATAACTAATGGATCATAGATGTGAACATATTTTCTATGTGTAAATAATAAAAATGGTCATGTTTCTGAGATGTCAGCTGTATATTTTACAGCAATCTTAATTTTTGGCTACCACTCTCCATAGCAACTGCATATCTACTATGCACAGCTGATGCAATTAACAGGAATCAACAAAGAAACATCACTGCATTAGCACATAATGTAATCAGAAATTAAAATTCAGTGAAGACAGGTTTAAGGTGATGCATGAGGATAGACAGTTTTAAATTCTGCCTAACCTATGAATTTAGCAACTGGAAAATGCTAGCCAATAAAGCTAATTAAATGTTAGAAACTAGTGGAAAAGGAGCAAGGAATAACTTTATTTCCAATTCATATACTCATATTTATGTTATGTCCTGGAAAACATGTAGAGTTCTTATCCCCTATTGCTGAGGAATATGGCAGATATGGATAGGGACCAATGGGCAGTGACAAAAAAATCACACATACAGTGAGTTTTCCTTACAAGGTGAAAAAAAGCTAATTCCCTTATTTCAGGGAACTACAGAATCACAGAATCACCCGGGTTGGAAGGGACCTCAAGGATCATGTAGTTCCAACCCCCCTGCCTAGCAGGGCCACCAAACACACACATTCAGATCAGGTTGCCCAGGACCCTGTCCAACCTGGCCTTAAACACATCCAAGGACGGGGCATCCACAACCTCCCTGGGCAGCCCGTTCCAGGGCCTAACCACTCTCCTTGTATAGAACTTCCCCCTAACATCCAACCTAAATCTTCCCTCCTTCAACATGGATCCATTTCCCCTAGTCCTGCTGTTGTCAGCCCTTTTGAAGAGTTTACTCCCCTCGTGGGTGTAGGTTCCCTTCAGGTATTGATAGGCTGCAATGAGGTCACCCCGCAGCCTTCTCTTCTCCAGGCTGAACAAGCCCAACTCCCTCAGCCTGTCCTCATAGGGGAGGTGCTCCAGCCCCCTGATCATCTTAGTCGCCCTCCTCTGGACCCTTTCCAAAATCTCAATGTCTTTCTTGTACTGAGGGCTCCACACAACTAGATACCAAATATGAGTGCATTACTCTGTGAAGTGATGTATGACCTCACAAACTATGGTTCTCAGGTAAAAAGCAAACAGAATATCACACATATGTATGTTTCATCACATCTGTGTGAAATATACAGGTGAATTTCAACTTTAAAATTTCATTCCATATGGAATGTGAATGTCAAAACTTTATTTGTGTTCTAAACCAAAGTTCTCAGAAGATATAAGGTCTGTTCTGATATTAATATTTTCTAATTTTATTATGTTGGCCCAGGGCATTAGTATATAGCAGTAGAAGTTGAACCTTCCTGACAATATTCCATTACATTTGGTTGCTGTGTGATGGATGGCAGCAGAGGGGCAGTCTGACAAAATCGTATCTGACATGGAAATCCGTATGAAGCAAAGATGTGTCATTGAATGCCTCTTTTGTGGAACAAATGGCATCCACTGACAATCAGTAACTCTAGCTAAATAGTCATGTTGAATAGACAGTGGGTGTGAGCATAGTGATATGGTGGATTGTGTGCTTCAGCAGTAGTGACAGTGGGGTGAAGGACAAGTCATGTTCCAGATTTTCATGAGTATAGCATGTAGGCTCTTGTTCATATTAGATGAAAATGCAAAGAAAATGGTGATGACTCTTCGAGTTTTGTATCTATTTTTTGTATCTGTTGTGATTTCCATGTAAATAAATGGAAACCATTTTTTGGAGACAACTATGTACTTTAATGCTTTCTGGAACTGCTTTATTTCTTTTGTTTAAAAATGCAATTAATTTACTTCTTTTTACATGTTGAAGAAAAATGCAACCTAAAACCTCAGAATATTCTATTTTAGATCAACCAATATATGACTTACTATAACATTTTTCTTTTGTCTTTGCTGAATATCTGTTCAGATCCAAATCGATGTTTCTTTATTTCTCTGTTTGATACTACAAACAAAGAAAAAATAGTTATTGATAAATTTATTTCAGAAATGAAAATTCTATTCTTGCTCTATCACATTCTTCAGATACATAGTTCTGAAAGTTCTGCAGAATGACTTTGACATTAGTAGGCACAATAAATATAGCCTTAGGTCATCAAAACAGATAGAACTGAAAGAAAAGTAATACTGAATGCTTACAGTAATTTTCCATTTCTCAACGTTACACTAAAAAGCATTTTAAAAAAGGAGAGATTCAAAATTCTTTCTGCCTTGAAATATATTTCTTATAAATTAGTAAAATGCAGTCCTTGATTTGGTATGTTTCACAAAATAGGAGCATTGAGAATAGTGGGCTGTATATTCAACAGTTACATTCCTTCATAGTAAAAACAAGTGTGGAGAAAAATGGCTGCTACGGAATCTAGAAGTTAAGGCACCACAACCTCTTTGCCGTTTCTGTCTTACTGTCTGTCTTATCCATAGACCTTTGGAGATTACTGGGATTCTCCTGTTATTCAGAGACAGGGATCAATATAGAATAGTTATAGAAGTTTCTCAATAATTTTATGCTTAACTCTAGCAGTCTTAAGGAATGACCCCTTCCAAACATGTCTGAAGAGTAATATATTCTCTGTTTCCATTAGCAAAGTGTTAATAAATTCTTTTGACAACTTGTAGTAGTTTATTGAAGCAACCACAGTTCATTAATTTATATTGTTTGCTTTTAAGTTTGTATAGAATTACAAATTTTTTTGAGTGTGTCTTTGTTTCAGCTGGGATGGAATTGTTCTCTTCAGAGTGTCTGGTATGATGGTTCTAGGACAACAATGCTGACATCAAATCAGTGTTTACTGTTGCCTCCCAAGCAATTAGCTGGTTGAGAACAGCAAATAATTTACATTATATGATGTGAAATTACTACATAATACTGCATGTCATCATTATTATGGCTGTTCTTTGTCTTCTTAACAATAGTACGTAAAGAATTACCCAGGTTAAACAAGAATGAACTCCAATGGAACCAGAACTAGTTTTTGCATGCAGTAATGCAACACTGTGAATCATCCCCTTGCACTGAAAGACTGTTACAACAGATGAAGCCCAAAATTATGAACTAAGTGAGAAACATGGGCAATTTACAGGAATAAACTATGGGAATAATATGTGAGTGTATATATGTATCAAAAAACAATAAAGCTGATGGTAATTAGTTAGGATACGTAGAAACTGTGGGACCTGACCCCCCACTTTCAGCTGGAGCAGAACTGTTCTCTTCAGAGTGTCTAGCATGATACTAACTTCTGGTTCTAGGACAATGATAACACACTGATGTTTATAGTTGCTGCTAAGCAGCATTGTACAGTGCCAAGGTTATTTGTAGTGTAGAGCCCAGGGAGCATGGAGGAAACAGAATTAGGAAAGCTGACTTAAACTGACAAAAGGGATATTCCATGCCACATGACATCATGTGGATGGAGTTTTAAAGGCAATGGGAGTTCATCTCTTTCTCTTCTTCTGTTCAAGGGGCTGGCTGGACATAGATCAGAGGGTAGTGATCAATTGCTCTTGCATCACTTGTTACATACATATACGTATACACATACACATACACATACACATACACGTACATATACATGTACATACACATGTACATACACATACACATATACATATACATATATACATATACATATACATATACATATACTATACATATATATATATATTTCTTTCACAAACATTATTCTTTCCTTTATCTTAGTAAATAATTTCATCTCAACCCACAAGTTCTATTATGTGTGCTTGTTTGTTTTTTTTTCTGATTCTCTCCTCCATCTCACTGGGAAGGGGGGCAGTGAGTGAACGATGATGTGGTAACCTGACAGGTAAAACTACAGCAGAGTGAAACATAACATACATACAGAGTTTATGAGTTATTAATACAAATAATTGTGGATGTTAACAGAGCACTAAGATTTAAAAAGAACTGTCAATGCAGTCGACATTATCCTGACTATACCTTTTTTCTTTGGTATGTGTAGCTAGAAAATATTCATTAATACATTTTTAATATAAAATTTTATTTTTCTTCTTTTTTTTTGTAAAATATATATTAAAAAATACTAAAAATAATACAATAATAGAATCAATGGGATTTGACACTGGTAATTGCCAGAAAAAATAGAATTCTGAAGTAGAAAAAGATTGATGGTACTGTTATGCCATTAAATGTGACAATGTGACATTAATATTGGACCATCATTTATGTATATGTCATTTTCTAGAGGAATAATTATGCAGTGTCTTTAGAAAAAGTTCTCAAGTTCTTTTGTTCAAAGAACTGCTGCTTTCAATTTAATTAAATCCTTATTGTGGGATTTTTTTCCACTGAGTTTATGCTGTATCTAGTCACATTTGAACAATGCCTGCTACTGTAATTCTCAAGACTGTAAACTGTAAATCAATGCAAAGCATTTTTCTGTTTCTGCTTTTAGTCTAAGCAATTTAAGCTTTAGTGAAAATCACTCTGAATATTTCCCAGAATGAGTCTTTTGGGCAGGTCAGATTTGTCATTTTCAAAGAAAATAAGTTTTGCTATACTGGATTTGACAGTTTCTTGCCTTGAACAGCAGATTCAAAGAGAACAACAGAACCCTTAAAGTATATTTTTTTGCCAGTTGTGAAAATGTGAAAGAATATTAAAAAAAAAAAAAAATTGGAAAGGCAGTGAAAATTTTTACTTTCCCATAACAATACCTGAAATTTAATGAATGCTAATGAACCTAGGTCACAGAGACACATTTTATGTTATGAAAATCATTAAAAAAATAATCTTATCAAAATAAGCTTCTCCCGAAGTAGTACCTTCTGTTTATTTCCATGGGGACTGCAAAAGTTACAAAGAGCATAGTACTACTATAGAACAAATTCTCTGCAACAGAATGCTGAACAAAATTCACAAAGGGTATCCCATCACCTTCATATCCAAATTATAGAATTGAAGTGGAATATTTTCCACCTGGACATGGGTGAGAGTACCTAAAAAAAATAAAAATTAAAAGAAAAATAAAAACACCTTTTTCTTTCACCAAATGTAAAATAGAAATCAATTAAAAAGAAAAAAAAAAAATCTAAGGAAAACTCTAACATATAAAACTTGAAAATTCAGATGTCCTTCTGGTGCTGAAATTAATTTGCAATAAATAAATAAATAGGCTCATTTTTTTGTTTCTCACTATAAAGCTGTTTATAATTATGATGAATCTTTCTATCTTCTGAAATGGATGAAGAGAGGGTTCATTACCATGTCTTACAAAATAAACTTTCCTACAAACTACAAATTACTACAATGTAAAACTCACTGATGGAACAGTGTGCTAGGATTTGATTAGCAACAGCAAGAGCTGGGTTCAATTTCAAGGGGTCATATCAAATTGAGCCCCATCTGACAAACTGAGAAAATTAAATTAAACTGTCTAAGTGCTCAGTGTGATGTACTTCTCTATTCTCAAATGATGAATCAACTAGCTTAATGAAACAGCATGATGATGTAGGGAGTGAAAAAAGAGGAAAACAGATATATAAACAGCATAGCACACAATTAGTTGGCAATGTCTTTGCTCAACAAGGTATTGCACTTTTTTTGTTGATGAATGAATTTGTGGTAGCTTATCTGCCTGCAGACTTCTCATGTAGTACCCAGATATTTACAGTCTTTCCAAAATTTCATGGCTGTATCACCTTTTCTGATAGGTAGCAAAAGCTCAGACAGGATCCAGGTGTCTTGGTACTGCAAGCTGTGCACTCATTGCCTCTCCTATGGCCTAGGAAGCTGCTTTTATTGTACAGTGCTTTGTGCTCTTTATCAGAAGCATGCATAATACACAGGATCACACAAAATTTGATGCCTTTATATGAAGACCTCTGGAATTAATAATCTTGCCACTAGAGCACTGTTCAGGAAGATTTGGGAAGAGGTTTTAAAAAATTCTGGTCAGAAGAGGAAATTAAACTCAGTTGTTCCATGTTCAGGTTATATGCTGATGCAAGAATCATTCCTACTCTGCTTCTCCTGATAACAGAAGAATTTTAAAGAAGGCTTAAAAGAAGTGAGAAAAAACTCCAGTGGGGAAGGTTTTAGTCCATGGCTAATGGCACAGGGTCTTCACCCTGTACAATGGGTCTCCTTGTCATCCACATGCATTAGCCAGTTTTCAACTGCTTGTAGTATGCCCTTTCTTATGGTCCCATATGAAAAGCATCAACTTTCTTCAGGCATCCAGTGCAAATTCTGGACATTAATATGAGTACCAACAAACCAGAGGCTGACATTGCTAAGACTATCATGAAATCGCTTTGTAGATCTTACCTTAGATTCATATCATTTAAGGAACTCTCTTAATACAAAAATCCTTAAAGAACTTCTAATCTGCTCAGTCAGTAGTGCATTGGGCCCTTTCATCTGAAGCCAAACTGAACTCAACTGGCAATTGCTATCCCAGGGAGCTATTCATTTCCTTTATCAACGAAGATATGAAATGTTAGTGAACAATGCATATATTTTGCTGATTAGTCATTTAAAATCAGTAGGTGATTATGAAAAGAAGTTATTTGGCAACTTATCAAATAAGTCCCACATGCTATAGTAAGACCTATAGATAGATCTGTATATAATAAAGTCACGCACTGAATGACAGCATCAGCTTTATCCTAGGTAACAACTGTATTTACCAAAGGCAATGTCTGCAAAGTCACAATTAAGTAATTTCTGACTTTGTAGTATTACTCTGCAAAAGTATTACTCTTCAAAAGCAATTATTCATCTACTCATCCGGGTCCTGATTATATTTTATCACATTCAGCAGCATGCAATGTTATAGTTAGACATAAAACATTTCAAAGTGCTGGCTAAGAATTGCCAGCTAAGAATGCTTCTTTAAAGCACTGTTTAGCTTAGACACAATACTGTTAAAATTTTGATGCTTGATATTGTGATCCTGTTGGAAATATAACAACAGCAACAACAAAAATCAAACAATCCACATTCTTAAAGGGAACAATCTCAGTATTAAATCTCTTTGATACTGACTCCCTCTCTGGCATCAATGTAAATGAAGCTTTTTTTTTTTTTCATGAGAGCAAAGCTTGCTAATAGTAAGGGAAGTTTAATTAAATTTAGCTAAATTGACCTAATGTCTATTTTTACTTTTAGTTCTATTTGCCTTTTTGTATCAGGTTAAAATATGACTTTTTTTTTTTTTTTTTTTTTTTTTTTTTTTAGGTAGCCTCTCAGAGATCCAGTATAACTATCTGGACTTCAAATTCAGGTTTATACATCCGAGATTTTCCCTTGACTTCTTTGAGAGTCAATAGAGAGTGGTAGAAATAAGACATTGGGTGTGGTTCTATTCATCCTAAAGAAGATACCTAAAATATGACGAATTATTTCTGAAAGTTCAACATCATTTAAGAGTAGTATGTTCAAAGTTTTCTTTATTTATAGATGGCTAAATATGAGAGAGAATAAGGAACCATCAACGAGTCAACAGAAAAGTTAGAGGACTTTAAATGGTAAGTAAAATCAACAATGCCATGAGCATGTGAAAAGAAATACAGCTGTGATAGATATGCATTAGCATGCGCTCAGCTAGAGGAATCTATTCATTTCTGGGGTGCCACTTGCTGAGAAAAATCTAGAAGAAAGCAGAAGGATCATTAAAAAAATATTTTTTGAGCCAGAGATTGGAATGGAGACCTCAAAAGTTTATTTTATTATCATATCAATGATCAAAAGCTTGGAAAATGTTGTTTATATAGAAGGTTTGATCAACAGGGTTGGTTTAGCTCAAAGAAGAAATATCCATAAGATTGTAAATACGGCAACTGAAAGAGGGAGAAAATATTTGTTCTCTATGTCTATGATCAAGAGTGCAGAAATGGACTTAAAGCACAGCAAGGAAGAGTCAGCTAAGACAATATGAAATAGAGATGATTAACTATGAATCTTAAGTGCAAAAGGGGATTGTGAAGAGAGCTTCACTGGAGGTCTTAAGACTAACTATTTTCAGGAAATTTACTGGAATAGATAATATCATTCATATAGAGAGTTTGAACTGAATAATTTCCTCAGCAGGATCATCGCTATTTCTGCAAACTTCCTGTAACTCTTAGGATTATCCTCTGGCCAGCTCTCTCCTCATTTTTCTTACAGTTTCTTAATTTTTTTTTTTTCTCATATCTGCATCCTAACTGGTGTTCTTTCTTCAACAGCAGGTTACAAACACTTGTCTCTTTTGCTCCCAAATATCTTTTCCCTTTCCATACTTCAATATCAGTCAATCAAGCTCCATCAATATGCTCCCTTGCATCACTACAGGTGTACTGGTGTACATATTCTTCTCAATTAATTTTATTTCTTCTGTTTTGATCATACACAATTCCATTGTTCACTGGCTAGTATCTACTAAGTCTTACAATATAAAAAGTTCATTTTTAGGTAACATTTCAAAGGATGCATTCCCACTTTGCCACTCTTCCTCTCCCATGGCACTGGAATCAGCTATCTGGTATAGGGAGGAGTTATTCAGATGTGTGCTCCAATGTTTTCATACAGTACTAAAACCTAGAACTTGATTTTCAGGAACAGAATAAACCTTTGACAAGCAAAACAGAAAAAAATGGGAGAGGTCCACACACAAGAAGTTCTGAAAGCAACTGATGGTGAGAAGAGCGAATGAAAAAAGCAAAAAAACTTTTCAAATTTTCTGGTATTGGTGAAATTCACTTTTGAGTATTTTGAGAACTTAGGGGCAATGGAAGTTCTAGAGTAAAAGAAAATGAAAACAGTCGTATCTTTAAAAAGGAGGAAAGGAAGAGAAAGGAAGGAAAAACTTTTTCTCTCAGAGAGTGGTCAGGCACTGGAATTGCCTGCCCAGAGAGGTGGTGGAGTTGTAGTCCCTGGCAGTGTTCAAGAGGTGTCTGAATGAGGAGCTAAGAGATATGGTTTAGTGGCTTGTAGAAGCAATGGTGGTGGGAGGACAGTTGGACTAGATGATATTGTACATCGTTTCCATGTGATTCTATGATTCTATGAAAACTAACAAATAGTTGACAATTTAGTAAGAGTAAATCATATCAAGTATTTCCAGATCAAGTATTTCCAGTTTCTTTACAGAAGAGGGCAACAGAGTTGTGGATAGGGAAGAAGTGGCAATTATATATATTTTGATATCAGTAGGACTTTTAACACTGCTTCACAAGACATCTTACAAGCTGACTATAAAAACATAGGATGGATAATAGAAACAAAAAATTGAACAGAAAATTGTACTAAGAGTGTGATTATCAGTGACTCATTCCTAAAACAGAAGGATGTAAAAAATGCATTTCTTAACGTCCTGAATAATACAGTATTTCCACTAACAGTCTGGAAAATGAAATCGGGAGTTTGCTAATGACGTCTACAGAGAGCACCAGGCTCTGTCTGACTTTAAGCAGATTGGTGAACAGGTTTCAAACTCAAAGTGACTGTGACGCAAAGGTTTCACTTCAATGAAGGCAGGTGCAAATTCTACCTAGTCTAAAGTAATTGACTACATATTCTGGGAAGGAAAGAATCAGAAGAGAGGGCAAAGAGCCAGACATGAACAGAGGTAGAAAAGCTGAATGTTAATTCTGATACACAAACAGAATTATAATACATTAAATACATGAAACAAGCTGTTCTCAATCTATTGTAATTATCGAAACCTCATCTTTTCAAAGAATACAGTAACTGACTAGAGGATTCAGAGATAATGATAATAATCATCATTTGCAAAGGGGTAGCTTAAAGGGGAAGACAGAGACTTGGATTTATTTATTTATTTGTTTCTTTTTGTTTTAGAGGTAATTACTCAGATTCATATATACATTTGGTCTTTTACATAGATATGATGAGAACATTTCTAATAGCACAAACTACTGAAATTATTGTTGTATGACTAATTTTCACCCTTTTTTCTTAGTAAATATTGTTAATTGTGCCAAAATAAAAACAAAGATCGGAAGAAAAAATTACTGTGATATATTTACATAAGCATGACATTTAGAAATCCCAAGACTCACAATTAAGGGAGAGGCATTCATTTCACTTTTTAGAAAACATGGTCTAAGTTCTTTAGTTTCTACAAACTCCTGTAACTCTATTACCCAAACCTAATTGAAAATAAAGAAGAATAAATCCTTTTCCATTTATTTATGGATCTTTCTTCTCAATTGAATGAATAAAAATCTTTAGGTATGACAGTGCAAGCTTTGTATGATTAAGTTGCTTGAACATTTTATATAGAGAAAAAAATAAAATTATATATGCTTAGCTAAACACACAGAAGAGAATGATGGACTATAGCTGTGATCTGTTAGCCTAGAAGAATGTGATGGTGCTTCATCCTGAGAAGGGAATTTCCAACTAATAATTAGGTAACTGAGATAAGTAACTTCTGATCCTCTAGGACTTCCAGGGGGAACAAGAGCTTAAGGGACAGATCTTCTCTACTTTGTATGGAACCCCTGAGGATCTTGGCTCTTTTACTTATACTTCGGCAGATTTTGTCATGCCAATAAAATGTTATTGCTCAAGTTGAACTGAGCCGTGCTCTTTGCCTTCCAGGAAGGAATAAATAAGAGTTGAGCATTTATGAAGACATCTAGCTAAGCACTGGAACCCAGATGTGCTTCTTAAATGCAGTTTCCTAAGTAGTATAGAATAGGTGGAATTAGGGAGCAGGCTTAAGGCAGAAGTAGTAGGTCTTTTGTTATTGTGATCTACTTTGCAAATTCTTTGCAACAGATTTCCTCTGGTGGTGCTTGAGCTGTGGAAAGAGAATGTGGCTGAATAGACTTGGTATATTTCCCAAACTAGGTGCCCATGCACTACCTTTGCCTGCAGATATGTCCTTAAGATGAGAAAAGATAATTATTGATGCTTACTCTTCTACTTTCAGTATACTAGACTTTGTAGGAAGAGACCCAGACGGACCAGGGGTGGAATTCAGAATAGATCCCTGATCTGGGTCTTGGGCTGAACTTTGTTAGAGTCTTACTGAACTAGCCCAATGCAAGTTTACTTCCACAGGAAACTTTTTA
Organism: Centrocercus urophasianus; assembly: GCF_019232065.1. NCBI lineage: Eukaryota > Metazoa > Chordata > Aves > Galliformes > Phasianidae > Centrocercus > Centrocercus urophasianus. Next base: position 30,218,615 of record NW_024884142.1, read on the forward strand.
AAAGATCCATTAATTTCCATGGTGGAAAATTACAGTTACAAGTATACATCTTGAGTAACTTACTCAAAAATTACTTGTATGCCTTTCTGATTTCCATAAAATCTAAAATTCTTAGAGATTAAAAAATATATTTGTCACAGGCTATCAGAATCTTGATAAAGTAAATATAAATGAATTTTAAAACCACAGAACTTCATAGCAAAGTAAAATATACAGTCATCAATCCTCCCCTCTTTTTTTTTTTTTTTTTTATGCATAAGAATTCTGACACTTTTAAAATACTGATTCTGGCTTCCTATGTACTGACTAAATTCTACTAATCTGATGGTTGTTCTGATCCTGCGAGGAGAAGGCTACATCAATATTCTTGTTTGCTAAATTCTTACCTGATTCTTACAATTAGTGTTAAACCAAGAAAGGAATGACAAGAATCACTAATTTCTGTTTTTCTGACATACTCAGCTTTTATCATCTGGCATTCAAGTAACTGTGACTTCTCTTGGTCAAGACATCCATGATTCACACCACCAGCACATTATAGGAAGGAAACGTGTAGATAATTAACTGATTATTCATTACTTATTTCAGTGAGGACTTTACAAATGCAGTTCTCCATTAAATTTGATGGATTCGTGGCTAATTTGGATTAGACGTGCAATTCCATCTTTATTAAACTGATTTGTATCTACATGCTCCCTCTCTCTTCAGAAATTCAGAAAATCTATATATGCTTTTACATTTCAGTGTCTCTTTCTCACTCCTCTGCTCTATTGATCAGACTGCTCTTCTTTCTCTTCCTTTCTCACCAATTCCCATTTATATAAAAGCAACTTTATTCTGCATAAAATAAAAAATCCTTTGTATGAAAATATAAAATCATTTTCTGCATCTCCACCTCACTACTAGCATATTTCCTTGTTGCTTATTTCATTTTTTCACCTCCCACTCTTCCACTTTCTGTTCCATTGCTTTTCTTCATCCTGCTGAAGCATTTTTTGTTTGAGCAGCATAACTATTCAACACAGCTTCTTATTTTATCAAACTGAGCCTGTTGATGAAGGCTTCTTTCAACAGCTACAGCAGGCTCTTCTCCTGCTGGGAAACTTCAACCACCCTAACATCTCCTGGAAAAGTAGCACATCAAGCTGTAAGAAATCCAGAATACTCCGGGAATCTATCAAGGATAACCTCTTGAGCCAAGTAGAAGACAGGAAGTTAGACTGGATGACCTTTATGGATCTTTTCTAACTCAAAAAATTATATGATTCTATGATTATATGTTTAACACTTCAATTATTTTACAGCCATTTTGCACCTTACTAATTTCAGATGAACTGTAGATGTTTTTTATTTATGTATTTTCCTCTCTCATCCTTATGAATCAGTATGAAATTCTCCCATTTACATCTATAACAGATTGCATTTCTTTAACTTCCAGATCAAGTTAACTGAAGCTACATGTATATTTCTGGGTATTAAATCCTAATTCCCCTTCTCATTACATTTGTTTCATTTTCTATATCTTTATCAGATTAGCAATCTAATTGAAGATTCTGGCATCAGCTTAATTTTTTAAAATGCTGCTAAATATGATAGATTTGTTTTATTTCTATACTTGTGTTTCTGTTCACAGAAAACTTTATCTATTTGTTCTCTACTATATTCACATTACATATTTAGGAAGAAATTATGCAAAATAACAGTGAGTACTGCTGATAGTCTACAAGCACATATTTACTGATTACTCAAGCTGTAGCCACCTCAAATGGGCTGTAATATAAGAATTGCATCATCTGACATCTATGGCACCTGTAAGTAATATCAACTTCATCGTGCTTGGAAGTGCGTATGTATTCTGTATAGTAGGACTTCTGGCAAAACTTCCTGGTTTATAATCAGTAAAAAGAAAGAACTGCCTCTAGAGAGGCTTCAGCACACCCAAGCTAGTCCTGATTCTGAGTGATCTGTTAAATTATAATCCTAAAATTAGTTTCAACTATGAACAAGATTTCCAGAAGATGATTGTACTTGCAAAAATTTAGAGAATGTTTAAGGCTCTCAGGGAGGCCTGAAAGCTATGAGAACATTATCTGAAGAAAAAAAAGAAAAAAAAAACAAAAAAAAGAAAAAAAAAAAAGGACAGTTCTTAAGCCAACAGTCTTCTTAGTATATTCTTCTAGTAATGGATGAGAAAAATAAAACTGAAAAAACAAAAAACAAAAAAACAAAAAAACAAAACAAAAAAAAACAAAAAACAAAAAACAAAAAACACAGTCTTCATGCTAGCCATCTCTAATACTTTCAAGTGAAAATAACAAACTAAGTATGCTCCCAAGATTCATGAGTATAGGAGATGTTAAATATAAATATTGACAACTTTCAGGATTCTTTTTCACTGTACACCTAACAAAGGTGAATGACAGGGACTTCATTAGTCTTGAGCAAGCCTAGAGGGGCTTTCTCATCTCTGATGTGTAACTTTGCTAAACAGTAATGTTTACAAAATTTGTCAGATGAATAATATTTTTTCATAAACTAAAGTATATTAAAAAATGACAGGGCTTTCAAATTTTATGATACCTTAATTATATCTGCATTATGAGTGCTGAATAAGGATAGCACTAATAAATACAACACTATTATTAGGAAACACTTTTGCGAAATAAATACGTCTGTCTAATTACTACTTCAAAAATTGATGAATGCATATAATGTTGAAACAGAATGATTTCTTTTTCCTTAAGATCATGAATATTTACTTACACATAGCAAGAAAGAAGAAACTACATATAGATCAAAGATGAGCTAGCAACTGTCACAGAAAAACTGTCAGCTTTACAATTTTTTGGCATTTAATATATATATATATTTTTTCCTGAAGACATTTTTTTAAGTCAGAACTTTGTAAAAATTTGTCTGACCTTGTGACTGAAGAGCAGAGCCTGAACATCACAATCCTTGGATATACTTTACAGATTCAAAACTGAATTGAAGGCAAAGGATCTTTCATTTATTTGGTCTTTATCATTCTAAAGTTATCTTCTGTCTGGCATTAACACAGCATATTCGTGTCCCCTAAGGCAAAACTACTGACAATGACAGTTTGTCTGGCTGCATGGCTTCAATTTTGAATCTGTATACCTACAGTCAGACTTTGAAGTAGACTAAATGCTGCTTGAGAATTTAGGGGAAATAAGGCTCATGGATAAACACTGCAGGCCATCCAGAAAGTAGGTTGGGATGTTCTGGATATGAACAGATGACTGAATAAGCTAGCGAGAACAAGAGCCTTGCATGTTGCCTTTTCCAACTCAGCAGAGCTGGGTGTGTTGAGCAGGTTCTGAGAATTTGTTGGTGGGATCTCATAGTCTAATAATCTCTAAAAAGATAATCTCTTTAAAGATTTCTTCTATGCATGAAACAGTAGCTTTCTGGATATGATGCAGGCAGCCACAGTGGCAGAAGAGGCTGATATATATTCATTTGATTGTTCAAATTCACAAGTTTGTGCTTTGTTTTCAAGATATGTCAAGTTTTGTCTCACATCTTTAAGACACATTTGTTAGTGAGATATTATGTAAAAGAAAAATTTGAAATTCAGTCAAAGAGAAAGGTGCTTTGGAAAGCTATGCTAACATGCGTATCAGGCATGTTTAGAAATGATTCTCAATTAAATAGATTGTCTAGGTATTGCATCAATAGAAGTAACACTAAAGAGACAGAATGATGATATTTTGTCAGGTTTTAGGGAAGAAAAATGCAGTCAAGCTGTTTCCCAAGACTAAACATTTGTACACAAAGATATTAGTTGGCCACATAACAATTTCTTTTTTTTTTTTTTCTTCTAAATTCTTGTCTTAACGTTTCCTAAATTAACTGTACTAAGGAGCTACAAAGTTTGTAGATCATTTATTTTGGGAAAGAAATTTTGTAAAATGCTGCTGAAGTCTGCATTCTTTGTCACACTCTTATAAATGGCCACATGCTATGACTTCAAAATTAGGGGAGTATACTTCCTTGTTCATGATCTTTATTATTCTCTCCTACAATCTCTTTCAGTATATACATGCTCACATAGATACTTACACAGGTATACGTATATGTGTACATAAGTATGTATGTGCATGCATCCTTTTGTACAAGTATGTATCTAGATACAAACCTTCCATAAGTATCATATATAGGGAAAATGTTTAAGGGAAAGTCCAAACAAGAATAGCAAATATAGAGCAAATACATCAAATAATGAAAGAAGTCATCCAATAGATGACAGTGAGTTAACCTACTAACTTATGGGCCACGTATTGAATGTGAATCCTTTCATCTAATATTTGTAAGCTCACAGCAGGCTCATTCTCTAGTCTATTGCAGAAAGTTTTATTTATTCACAGAGGCTTAGAAAAATCTACCCGAGGTAGCTGTTTAGAAAAAAAAAAAAAAAGTGTTGTTGGTATAAAAAGAAAATAAAGAAAATCTCATAATTAGACATGATTTGTGATACAGTTCTTCTCATGTGCCAGGCTTTAAGATCTTTTTTAAAAGAGTTTGTTACCACACAGAAGATATAAGGAACACTTCTGCTAAGAGAATCATTCTTGAAAATTTAAGATTTTACAGTCCATTAACCTGCTATTAAAGATCAATGGCAGGATTTCTTTCTGAAATGAACTTTGCATTGTGCAAGTACTTAAGCTAGAATATCAGAAGAGAGTAAAAAAAAAAAAGAAAGAGGAAGAAAAAAAAAGGCCCAAACAATGAAATAAGGCCCACAGTGTGATTCTTATCAAAGACCGTGACATTAAAGAAATGAAATTGTAGCTATACAAAGCTGTAGATGCTGATTATGCGTAATGGTGCAGAACCATGTTGCATCAGCACTGAATTTCAGGCAGTTCACATTCCATTTTACCCGCATTTGTGGAAAGTTGAGCCAGTGTCAGCTCCCAGTAAGGATGCAGTTGATCACAGTGTTACAGAAAGTCAGACTGACAGATAAGAGGAAGCAAAAGGTTCTGGGTCATGTCTCTGCTGGGTTTTAATTCATTCTCATTAGGAACAATAATGTACCAAAGTGCTTGTTAGATTCTAAAACTGAAAAGCGTAGTCATATATGGTCACATTGTTTGCTTAGGTAGAAGAAAGGCAAGTAAAATATTTTTATTAACTTCAGTAAGAAATGTCTGTCCAAAAAAAGTTCTTCTAGTGTTAAGCAACGCATTATCTGGGGAAGGTGAACATAGCATGATAATCATATCATCACATTTGCTGTCTCCTTTAATTGGGTTCATTTCAGAATGAGCAATAAACATTAGGATTCTTTAATTTTATTCATTTCAATGAGAGCAATAAACATTATGAAATCCTTTAGTACCTCTCTCTGAAGAGGCCCACTTGACTAAATTTGATATAATTTAAACAGAACTTATTGGATATAAGATTTATTTAACTCTTTGCCTGACAAACTGTTCACTTTAAAGTTATCACCCCAAAAGAAGACACTAAGTTCATTAATGAAAATCAGTATTAGTTGTGATTGTACATATGATAATGTAGCACCAAACAATACACAGAAGAGATATTTGCTTCAGTGTTTAATTTACCAGTTGCATAGGTCTTAAAATATTCTGCATATCCATAGATCAGAGACAAAATCACAAGCAGGTTAAAATTAGTATCTTCATATGTACAGTATGTTCATATATACATGACAAAACAGATTACACAATGTCTGATGTTGACAAAATCTATTTTGAATATATGAAACTATTCCTATTTCATCTTTAGGCATTTGTGGTGGCTTGACCTTAGCTAGCAGTGAAACACCTACACGCTCTCTCATTCATTATCCACTCCAGTGGAATAGGGGAGAGAATGAGAAAAGTAAAAGGGAGAAAAAATGTGGAATGAGATAGAGACAATTTAATACGTGAATAGATTTAAAAAACAGATTTAAAAAAGCAATTGGTACCAAGGCAATCTCTTGCTACCCCTTAACTAGCAGACAAATGTCCAGAAAACTCAGAACAAAAGTTACCTTGGAAAACACCCCAACCACCCTCAACTCAGTTTTTATTGCTGAGCATGTTGCTACACGATACGGAATAGACTTTCTGCCTTTGACCTACATTTATGCAGTGTAACATCATGTTATGCTAAATTATGTTATTTTAAAATGTTCTCCTATTGACAGAGATTTATTATGGACTCAGTTTAGCTCCTGTTGAAGTTAATGGCTAACTTTCAGGGATTACAGCTGTACCATGACCTACTGTGCTATAATTTAAGAATATCTTAATATTTCTATTGTCAAGAATGCCAAACAGCTGTTCTATCTTTCCATGTAATGGATATGGTATTTCATGTTTAACATAATGTACTCAATAGGTGCCTGGCAGAGTTAATCTTCTTAAAGTTAATGAGAATCTTCTCATCAGTTTCCCTTGGATCTGATTTTAATCCTGCATCTTTTTATTCCTTATTTTCAGTTCAGAGTGCAGTAATATAACTTGGTCAAACAGGTTCTATCTATTTTTCTATTTTCTATCAATTAATTCAATCCATCTGGCCTTTATTAACATAATACCTCAGCACATCACAATATTGCATGAATGTTATTTTTAAAATACTGTGGCTGGAATTCAACTAAGAACAATATCCTGCTTCTACTTTTACATTTTTTTCTTCTAGGTCAGGAATTTTCAACCCATTTTACAGGGATTTGGAAACGTCTGTATCCCTGAAAGTGTGTTGGTCCTTTTTTTTTTTATTCTCATTTATGCTTGAGCCATTTTTGTTAAGTATGCATATGTATCTTGACTATATTCCTCCAAGAATAAATGTGTGCTCTCTCTCATGTTGTGACTGCAGACTCTTAGCTTCTTGTTTCTAGGAAATTATGTGAAATCACGTTGGTACACATTAGTATCTATAATATATCCCCACACATAGCAGGGGGGTTGAAACTAGATGATCATTGTGGTCCTTTTCAATCCAGGCCACTCCATGATTCTATGATTCTATGATTCTATGATTCTTTGAATAACATCTCTAGATAAACATTTTAACTCAAGTGGACTGTGTATCCTTAGAAAGAAGAATACATATCTCAGGACGTTTTGAAAAACTGTTCAACAAAACAAATTAATAATGAAACCCTTCTTGTCATTTCAGGCAGCTATTTTGCCATAGATTATACTGGTCTGAATTCTTGGCAGAGAAATTGTCCCACAGGCCACATAAAGGGCACATGATATAATTCAGCATAGTGTAACTATAAATGACCAGAATAGAGTCCGAAAGGTCTGCTAAATTCAGTATCTTATTTATGGTTCTTGCAGAGGAGAGGAGACTTTAGAAGTGATCCAGGCAGACTGTTGGGTTCATACTACAGCTGGAACTGCCCAGGTGAGGGAGGGTATGTGAGCAGAAGCATTTTCTAGCAATTAATGCACTCAACACAGTTATTTCAATGGAAAGACATTTATTTAAAAAAAAAAAATTGTGTACTCATATGTGCTAGACAATTGTAGGTATAGCTATTATCCATTTTATTTTCTTTTAATTGTAAGTGTATTTTTTAGTCAATATGAAATTGAGGAGAGGGTCAAGACTACTGAAAGAGTGGCTAATGAGCAGGAGCAATTGTATAAATGACTCTGCTGGAGTTGGTTAACAGGTTCTCCCCCCATTCTTCAATGCCATAGGTTTCAGAGCATGCTCTGTATATTGGTTATAAGTGTATATAGACATCTGCAGAATATACAGATGTAGCTTGCAAATACATAATTTGAATAGTTCTAGTTTATAATAATTACTGATCAGAGAAGGGGAAAAAAAAAAAAAAAAAAAAAAAAAAAAAAAAAAA